>NC_081156.1:16898506-17207737 GCF_012432095.1 Onychostoma macrolepis
ATTCAAAGCCAGACTGTGGAAATACAAGAGATCGCTGCTGAAATTTAAACACTGGTACTTCACTCAACAAATTTTCATATGGAAAAAACTGTGTGTGTGTGTCTCAGTTTCTGGTTTGTCTACCAGGGCTCAATGTGGCTGTGGCTTTCAGGGCCACCAAGGCATTGGATCAAGAGCCTTTGATTAGGACTGTACTTTCTGGACTCAGCAGCTGGAAATACAGGCCGCTGTCATCCTGCAGACTACTAAAGCAGACACTTAATAAGTTATTCTGTATCCAGCAGGCTTAAGTCACTGTTATTCTTGGCTCAGACAGAATGAGGTGTACCATAGACCTTCTATGAACTTACATCGTCTTTAATCAGTATTTTCTTTTCTTTTTTCTTTTTTTTAAGATTTCAGAAACAAATGGAGTGAGAAATTATGTATCTGAAGTAGGTACAAGAAAAAAGTACAAGAGTTTGATGTGCATTGATCATTCAGATTCAGAATATGCACATCTTTAAAGTCTTACAAGAGGAAGATTCTTTTCTACTTTATCTATCTATCTATCTATCTATCTATCTATCTATCTATCTATCTATCTATCTATCTATCTATCTATCTGTGTGTCTCATTTTATTTATTCTGAGTTTCAGCTTCTAAGAGGTGAGAAGAGACGTAAACGTGTTTTACATATTAAACTGCAATAAAAATCATACATTGAATCACGTCCCTTCGTTAAGACGAGGTGTCTGTATCACCTAGTAGAGACACCTGTACAAGATGTTAATTGGGTCTAATAAAATGTGTGCATTTTCCGTTTTCTCTGCTGTGGGTATGAGCATGGGGTGAGTGCCACAAGTGAAGCTGTCATTCTGAGTGTGAAGTTTGCACTGGCTCCGGAGAGTTTGGCAACACATGCAGTAAACACTAATTATAACATGCTTTCTGACAACTATAAACCTAGTTTAAACAAGCAGCAGTTTCTCTTGGCTCCTCTCTGCCCTGCCATTCCATCTTCTTTGGTTGTTTTTCATTCATTATTTACACTTGATAGAGTGGAACAACCATAACAACTGCCTTAATTGTGCTTCTCTGGAGCATGGATTTAAAGTCCTCCCTCACCTGACATCTAGTGACCTGAGAAGTTCTGTTTTACACCATTATAGAACTAGGAGGGTTAGAGTGTAGCCACAAATCCGTGCTCATTAAAAGGCCATGAGAAGAAAGATCATGTTCATTAGAGTCATTCTGTGTGGATCGGAGAACATTTTACTCATACAGCTTTGAGGCAGAGCAGCGGGGTCATCTTTCATGGCTGGGGTCCAGCTCTCTGATGTGGAGGCCTTCATGCTTCAGCGCTGACCCCTGACATGGAAGCACAATGGCTACTGTGTTCATTTGCCAGTGGGCAACAGCAGCCCAGTGGCCTGACTTTGACCATCTCTCATAGTGAACAATGAAGAACGGGCAGCACACCAGATTCTTGACATTTAGTCCTCTTCCTGAGTGAAAGAGCTATTTACTTCCTTTTCGTCTCAGCAGCTGACTCCTCTGTCTTTCTCCACTCTCTTTCCCACCGGCCCCTCTGGGATTTAATTGAATCCTGATGGTGGCTTTGCTCCTCTCTGTGGCCCGGCCAATTTTGATATATATTCCCCTCCCCTTGTTGATGTTCCGTCCAAGCTGTAGGCTGACTGCAGACGCAGAGCACAGACAGCTGTGACTAAAGGGGATGGGCCAGAGTAATTCAGTGAGCAGATCTGGGACAACAGGACAGTCCCAGAAAATAAACCAAGTCAATGGAAATTGTTGGCATACATTTGTATGGAGGACAAATAAATCCATGCAGTTTGAGTACCACCACATACAGTAAATGCTATACTCTGTGCAAGCATAGCAGGGAAATGATTTTTCTCTATAGTGGTTGCACTATATACATTTTCCTCATCATTTCAAGTAAATTGAAGAGATTCATTTTTCAGCAGAAATTGCTGCAGTGGTTGAAATACATGTGGAACTGTGGTGTGGATTTCACCATGGAAAGCAGAATATTCCATAAATGAAAGACAAAAATCTGCCTGTCAGACATCTGTCTTTTTGACTTAACATCACTTTTGTTGCATCCACTCATGCTATTTCATAATTAAAATCAGCAGCGGGATGAACTCCTAACCTTCACCTCAAGAAATCCATTAAAATCTTCACAAAATTCACTTGATTCACTAACTAGCTATCCTTTTGCAATTTAAATGAATTGCTTTCACTTGTGTTCTTCTCATTTGGATAAAAGCACCTGCTAAACAAACAAATGTAATGCAAAATGTCCTATTAGTGTCATTCGGATGGGGGTCTCAAAACCAAAAGGCTCCAGGAATCTCATGTCCCCTGCTGCAAATGTTGATTTTGGGTGAGGGGCTGACCTTGTGGCTCGATTTACTGCTTTCATACTGAGAGAAAGCCTTTTCCAATGAGCTCAGCTTTTCTTTAAACATTCTGTTATTTCATTTGCTTGCCATATGGATTCAAGGGCAATCTGTGACCTGTTTTTGTAGTGCGATATATATTACACACATTCTAAATGTATCTGATTTAGCTCAGAGGAACGCCAAGTGTGATTTGTATGGATGTTATTATAGTACTGAAAGTCTGTCTTGGGGAATATTTTCTGAATATATAATGCAATATATCAAATCTTGATAAAACTTCGACTTTGACATATTGGCGCAGTGTATGCAAGCAAATCCAGAAGTGTGCATTGGACTCAATTCTTAAATGGCTATAAACATTGCGTCTGTGTTTTGACATATAGCAGGAAACCTAATGCATTTTTGGAAGAGGTTCAAGAAAGTTAGAATACCTTCCAGGATTTGTTTACATAGTTACAGTACATATAAAAAAGAGCCAAAAAAATATAGATCAATATATTGCATTAGAGAGGGAGAAGGTTTAGAAATGGCTCTCCTCAGGAACAGACTGTGCAACATAGTCCATTTGGGAGGCAGACAGTGCAGTTTAACAAGCTGTGAAATATCTGGCATGCAACAACAATTATATTTGCACATTAATGGCTAAAAATTGTGCTAGTCCTGTAACAAACCAAAAATGGTCCACAACGAAAAGAAAGATTAATACATAGTTCATATGCTTTTAATCCTTTCGCTGGAGTCATAAAACATTAGTTTTTTAGTTGTGTTTTCCCAAATTACACTCCAAAATGTGTTTCCAACCCTATTATATTGATTTTTCTTTTAGCTACAAAGCTGTCTTCTAAGTTATGTTTGAATCTGACAGCACTTATATCAAAAGCTTTGGACTGTAAAAGCTAATCTCTTTGCTGTGACCTGTTTTTGGGGTGCATCATTGTTCATCCGAGTGTTTCCGAAATAGACACACTGGATTCCTGCCCCAATCGTGCCTTAAGACAAATGAGTCCCTGTCTAGCTGTCTCTTTGGGTCATGACATTGCCACATTTACTTAGTCTAGGATGTGTAGTGAAACTGTATAATGGAGAAGCTCTTACTTGGAGGTTAGTGTGGTTCCTGGGGTGAGAAATTCGACTGGTGGTGACTTTGTGACAGTTGGAGACTGAGGAGGGCAGAGGTGGTGAGAGATGAAGGATCTCTACTTTCATCAAGAACATATACCATACAATTTCAGGCATGACTGGGACCAAACCCCTCCATGCTCTTCTCTCATGAAAAATGTTTTCTCCGGTAACTGATGCCTGAAGCAGGCTCAGCTGAACTTAACAGGCCCATTAGCTTTAAATAGACCTGCACACCTTGTCAGGTGCCTGTATACCGAATGCTCTTTATTATCTGTCATGAGAGACAAGAAGAGACAGCCAGGGGGCATGGAGATAACCATGAGTGTGTGGTTGCATAAGTGTGTCTTGCTCATTAGTTGTGTGGTTTAATCTTCAGTGCTTCATTAAAACTTTACAGCTAAGCAGCTAAGCTGAGCTTAGATCCTCTTCAATGGATTGAATTCATACTTTATGGAAAAAACGTCAAAGAATCTGTGGCAAGCGGTCAAAGAGTTTGTGATGAATTACAGGCGAACCGTATAATACGGTTTCTACCTACATGCAGAATGATTGGTGAGTCATGGCAGTGACAGATTTAGCAATTATATGTCACCTCTGCACTGATATATCTGTCTATATGTAACTCTATATTTATCTCAATTTTTTCAATGGAATTCGTCGGCAGGTTTATCAGAACTGGAATTTATCGGTTGGATCTGAAATGATATAGATCCAAGATAAAGACAACGATATGAGTTTAAAATGCAACCTATTTGTGCTACATAATGAGTTAGCCTACTAATTACTGAGCATGGACATTTCAATGGACTTTTGTAACTTAATGTTATCATGAATACATCTGAGATATATTGCCACAATTAAACATTGTATAAGCTTTACGACATTTACATATTACCTGGCTTGCTCTTCAGCCATCTGTTTGAATAATTTTCAGAGCGCTTCACAGAATTTGGATGCACTGAGAAAATCTATCCAGATATGAATCTAAACATCTTCCATGGATTCTACATATTACATAATACATTAATAATGGTGCATTATGTGTTTAGATCCTTTACAATGATTTAATTTACTGAATTTCATATCTGAAAATTCTAAAAATAAATAAATAAATAATGTGTCAAACATTTATTATAAATAATGGTAAACCTAGCATTTATGTCAATGAATTAATGAATGTTGAATCAACGGAGGGCGGGGGACTGAAATCTTGACCTGTACAGGGCCCCTTGACCCTGGTGCTCACCACAGTCAGAAAATTGTACACTTGGTGAAATAACAATATTTCGCACACATAAATTAACATTTTTGTTTTTCTGGTGTTTCTATTAACAGGATCTACATAACCAAGGGACTATAGACACAATTAGTTTATAAATTATAAGGCACAATTAGCCTATTTCAAATCACACACACACACACACGTTTACTTAGCTATCTAAATGGGGACATTCCATAGGCGTAATGGTTTTTCTACTGTACAAACCGTATATTCTATTGCCCTACACCAACCCTACACCCAACCCTACCCCTTACAGGAGACTTTCTGCATTTTTACAATTTCAAAAAACCTTTGTTTACTTTATTTTTAAACTGGTTTTACAAATGAGGACGTCCCCAAAGGGAGGCTTTTGGAGATTTTGTCAGGTTTAGCTCACTTTTGGGTACAAATTTGTCCCCAAAATATGGTTAAGTAGGTACACACACACACACACACACACACACACACACAAACACACACACACACACACACACACACACACACACACACAGCATTGTTTTGTTACCCTGTAGTCAGCAGGATATGGAAAGAGGGCCTTCAGGATGATGACTTTGATTTGCCTGATTGATTTTTTTAAATACATTTTCGTAAATATCTGATAGTCTAACGTCTGTCAAGACAGTTCTTTATTAAAAATATCTATCTATCTATCTATCTATCTATCTATCTATCTATCTATCTATCTATCTATCTATCTATCTATCTGTCTATCTGTCTATCTATCTATCTATCTATCTGTCTGTCTGTCTGTCTGTCTGTCTGTCGTGCTTTCGCTCTATCTAGCATTCTGTCATTCTATCTTTCTATCTGGCTCTTAGGTAATCTGTTTCTGGTAAGCGTGTATAGTGTCGCCGTTTATATATTCCCGCCCAGCGTGTTTGTGAGGAGCTACCCTGTCCGCGCGCGCTGTGGTTCTGCTCATTCTGCTCATTCTGCACTGGCTGCTGTCTGAACGGCGAGGCGTAACACTGTTACTCCACAAAATCGTGTGTTGACACGCTAGACATGAAACTATCGCTTTGGATATTGGACCGTCCTAAAAGCTCAGATGACGAGCCTTAACCCGGAGCGAAACGGTATGTGTTTGTTGATCTATCGAGTGTTTTACCGCTCATGAATTCTTGCTCTGTACATTTAAGTGGAAGTTACGCGTGGTTGTCAAATAAAATGTCTTCGTGACTTAAAGGGAAGGGCTGAAGTTCAAATAGACTTTATTGTCGAAGTTGGACGTTGAGGAAAGTCACGGTCGGTTGTTGTTGAGACGATATCAGACAGTGTTTTGAGTTTCATGCATATGTTGTGATTGTGGAGTGATTTTACCGCATCGCCTGTGTATTAAACTCACGCTCGCAGTAAACTGACTGACTACTGTACACGCCTGCTTTTGTTTGTAACTTACTCATCAGACACATTAAATTACGATTGTTTGTAGGTTCACTTTTGTGCTGTGATGTTTGTCACTTTCACTTGACTAATGTGTTAATAATTTACTAGAATGACAGAATTTTTAGCGTCCTTGTTATATTTCTTACAAGATCTGGAACTGTAAGTTGAATGTGTAGCATTCGTTTCCCCCCCTCAAGCTACATACATTGAATATAAGTTATGAACAGTTTCATAGTTTGGCTGGAAGGGATACGCGTTTGTTTTTGCTTTCAGACTGTTGTACCTAAATGCTTAGTTTGGCTGAGGTGCTGTTAACTCATTCTTGAGCAGTAGGAACTGGCACAGCATTTATGTCCTGTGCATCTTGGAAAGATCAGATCTCTGTCATGCTGTCTTTATAAATATCCCGGTGGGGTCTCTCTGCTGTGGGTGTAATTGGGCATCCCGCCTGCACTAAATGCATGCCTGTCCTGCTCGAGTGCAACCTTGAGCTGTGCTCTGTTCTTTGTCACTAGCCTGATAACTTGACAGATACTGAGACGGCTGGGCAGTCTCGGGATCGTTTCCTCTCTAATTAGCCCAAAATAGCTCTGGATCACAGCTATGCGCTCCCTTGCATTAATCACTTCCTAAGTGCTGGAATTGATCGTTCTGGGTCAATCGCAGCCTGTTGTCCTAACACAATATTTTTTCCTTCTTCACAAGACTTAGAGTTATTCAGCGGCACAATATGCAGAAAATACGCATCCTAACTGGGGTCCCGAGAGTGAAGTCATTTGGCACCTGATTTGATTCCTCTCCACACATCCAGCCGCTCTGAGACTGCACGGGTCTGGTTGGCTGCCAACGAACCACAGCGGAGTGCATTGGTGAGGTTTTGGTCAGCTGTGGTTTTCTGCTCTTCCCATTGTATCCCATCCCCACTGCTTGCTATTGACCAAAGCTCATTAAACTCCACATGAAGGCTAGAGCTGAACCACTGACCCATACAATGACGCTTTTTTTGGGCACCTCCTACAGTACATGTGTGTGGTCCCGCACAGAAGTCTGTCCTTAGTCCCACAAGGCTGCTTGTATATAGACAAATATAATTTGAAATGACACATCATAGATGACAATTGATCGCATGGGATTTGATTGTAAATATATACTGTTCAAAAGTTTGAAATTTTTTTTTAATGTTTTGAAAAGATGCTCACCAAAGCTGCACTTCTTTGATTAAAAATATGGTAAAAACCAATATTATTAGAGTTTAGAAGAACTGTTTTAACCTATTTAATGTATTTTAAAATGTTATTTTTTCCTGAGAAGACAGCTACTTTTTCAGTAGCCATTACTCCAGTCTTCAGTGTCACATGATCCATCAGAAATCATTTATTTATTTATTTATTTCAAACTGTTTTAGTAGGATACACTACAGGGAATTTAGTCTTTGTTTCAGAAACAGACTATGTATCGTGACAAATGATGTTTAAAACATCATTCGAAGGATTTGAAATGGACCCTGTCAGTGATCTTTTGCAGTGCACGCTGGGCAGGCATGCAGAATTGCTCTTACTCGCGAAGGCTTGCACGTAGCAATTTTCAAGGCATGCAATTATCTTGCTTGCATAGTCAATCTGCTTCCTCTCGTTTTTGTTTTTAGTAAAGCAATGCAAACCTCGTAATTTTTAGAAACATTCACTGGGCCGTACAGTCTATTTCTGGGTTTACTACTTGCATTTATGCACTTTGTTTAAGAGCTCAAATTAGGCAAGGTTTTAAGTAGAGGGAGGTCAGGACTGCTAGATCTGTGAATGTCTTTTTGGATGTAAACAGCTTCGGTCACAGTGTGCCTCGGAAGTACACTGTCACTATACGCATGCATGCTGTAGGTATAAATGGTTGTCCCATCATGTAAGACAGAAAGTGACAGCTGGACCTAAGTGACTTTCATGGAGGCCACACCTGGACAAGATCCTCAGGATGAGCAGACAGCACTGACCATCCCACGAACCCCTCAAACCTCCAGCAGGGCCATAGTCTGTTTGCTCTTACCACAAAAGGAGAGAACCAAAATTTCAACAGGGGCGAAATGATTTGGTGTTAATTGCTTGTGTTTTTGATGTTTTTTTATTTTTTTTGGCTTTTTCAAACAATAGCAATATTTAGATGAGATAATATTTAGATGCATTGTTATTTGCATATATTATTTTTCCATTGTTAACAGGTGACATTACTCATTTATTATTTTTCCATAAGCCACTGCATACCCACTCCATTATTAGCATGACATCTGTAATGACATGTTAAGATTACAACACAGCTTGTGTTTATAAACCAAAATGGCTTGGTAAGCACAGCATGTTTGCGTCAATGAAAGACACTGTGTCAGGTTCGTCTCTTCTGTGAGCTTCTCTCAGCATAAACCCCTCATTGTATGTGCATTGTATGCTAATTAAAATGGATCACCTCTGGAAGGTTTATGTAGATAATGGCCGCAATTTCAAATGCAGCATTAAGAAAACCCTCAGGCAACTAGTCAAGTCTCCATCAAGACTCTTCATTTGCTCTCTTCACCTGTTTACTTCTATTCAGAGCGTTAGTATTTCCATGCCACAGCCATTAGAGACTGTATTCAGAAAAGGAGCATTCCTCCAGGGGACGGCTTCCCAAGAAAGCTACTGATTCTGAATATAGTTCAATTTAGATGCAAAAAAGCTCTAGCTGTGTGAGGCCCTGCTCCTTTTGCTGTTATTTCCATACAGCACAGACAAAACACTGCTGTCTGTGCCCTGAATAAAACTAGCGGCTCGCGACTCGAGTGTGTGCGCGGCACAGACTCGCTGCTATTGGAGATCTGAAGCTTGCAGAATAAGATGTGACAGCTTTCTGGTGATGCCCGGTGGAATTGTGGGGTTATGATCAAAATCTTTTGGAAACCATAACAACTGATCTTAGCAAGGCTCAAACATTATTGCAGTTTCTGTTGAGATCTGGCCATTTGTAGTGTGGAATCTAGGTAGAGCGTGGCAGACGGGGGTTTTGGAATGTATTCCCTGGTGTAAAGGGAGTGTTTCTCAGGGTCAAGGTCCTTTTCCCACAGTTCTTTAGACTTGTGTCTTTTCACAGATGCATGTGGCGCCATGCAGAAGAGAGAAAAATGCTGGTTAAGTTTGTGTACTGGTTGGTCAAAGGGCAGAGTGTTTAGATTGGAGTTTTTCCATCATTCCGGCTTCTGCAAGGGAGGCTGAAAGGCCTGCTTGAGAAAATGCACAGTTCGGTGTGATCGTCAATTAATCATGTTTTACACACATTGTGTGATGGTAACCACGTGATACAGAAGTAAACAAAACATTTTACACAAGTCCATTTAGTGTTTTTTTGTTGTTGTTGTTTTTGTTTTTTTGGTGACCTGCACTCTTGAAATCGTATTAGCCAAGTCTCAAGCTGTGTTACATAATATGATCTATTAATTATTTATGGCCCTTTTATTTAGGATGTACTCACTTAAGTTTTTTGGCACATGCACATTCCTTATCTGTTTTTGCGGGATGTGGAAACTCCCGCTCATAACTCATATTGGGCCTTATCTATTCAATCTGATGTGGTTTGGAAAGTGTGAGTGCAGAGTTTCACTGCAAGCATTCAGATTGCATGGCAGGTGAGGGAAAAATCTGAAAACTGCTCCCTGCAACTTATTTAAAACTCAGGCATTGCCATAGTAACTGCTTATCTGTTCTAACCCAGCGAACCACTCTCCACTTATAGATGTTTTCCTGTGATTCACATGATCCTTTTGAGGTAATGCAGGATGCTCAAGAGGCGTGAGGAACCTGAAATGCGAGAGCGCATGCCGCAGGTTTACGTGCAGCTAATGAGGAGGTGAGTCTGTCATATACTGAGAGGAGGCTTTCATGAACTGTAATAGATATAATCTGAGCTGGTGAATGATGGACATCTATTTGGTGCTGCAGAATTTTATGACTAATGACAGTCTGTCTAGATTACTAGTTAGCTTGATTGCTGTTATGTACAAATCAGTACAAGGCTAAGCTCCTGTCTCTTGGGAACATTTTGGCTGGTTTAGTATGTTGCTGACATAACTAATTATTTTAGCTCTGCTGCAAAACCAAGCCATCATGGGTGTATACCTGACATGAAGCCTGTGCCAAAAGTAGGCCTCCTAAAATGACTTTGGACCAAATTTTAAGGCAGCACTGCATGTATTCTTCATGAAGAAGTCATAGAGGCAAGCTGAGTACAAAATAAAGGCTGCATCAGAAATTGCTTACTTCTCTACTATAGATTAGGATAGGTGAAGAACGGTATGTGAAAAGAGTAGCATGTCCGATTCTTCGTTCGTCTTCAGAACACAATTTAAGATATTTTGGATGAAAACCGGGAGGCTTGTCCCATTGACTGCCAAGTAAATAATACTGTCAAGACTCAGAAAAGGATGAAAGGCATCGTCAAAATCGTCCATCTGCCATCAGTGGTTCAATCTGAACTTTATGAAGTGACGAGAATACGCAGAACGCAGATTTCGGTGCCATGCCTGAGCGATCGAATGAAATATTTGTCGTTTGTTTCTCTGAAACGGACGTAAGAAGCATCATCACTGGCACCGCACGTAAAAAATTATTTCCTGATTGAGAAAATGCAGGTGAACTCAAGTCGGAAAGCTCTAATAATACAAATCTTTGTAGTAACGCGTGTGTGCATGTTGTTTTCACATTCCGACTTAAAAGCACATCTTGAGAAATAAGAGCATCCGAAGAGCACGTGAATGCAGAAATTACACTTGCTCTGATGGCAGCAGGTAGCCTTCCGTTAACTAGCTAAGCTAAACATGCTTAAATTAAATTCTTGTCACAGAATGAGGCAGAATATATGTTCCATAGGCTACTAATATATCCATTAGCAATGGATTATAAATATACTTAATTATTATGAAAATACCAGAGATTGCTTGAATAACACAGATAAACTATACATTGTTGCAGTCGAGTGTTTATTGTCTTTGTTTTATCATTCAAAACGTTTATAACTTCTGTTTACTCAGTTACAGCCTTTGTCCATATTAGGGACTTCCTGGAGCGTCATGAGTTCCGCTACTTCTGTGTCTGGATATGTGGATTTTCTGTGTGAGGGCACCCACTGGCGTCCAGTATGAATGAAACAGACATGGGTTTATAGTGCTAATGGCCAATCTATCCTTTTTTGGGGAATTTTTATTTATTTATTTAAAAAAAAAAAAAAACAAGTATCGGTTAGGCACTGGAACTGTTTTAAAAGTATCGATTTGGCACAGGTATCGAGAAAAAAAATAAGTCTGATACCCAACCCTACCGATGTACACTCAACGGCAAGTCTCAAAAGAATACTTACGTACAGAATGAATGAATTCCTGCATCTCAGCAGAAGATAGCTTCTGCAGGCCTTCTGCCACACTTAGTGTTTGAATGTGCTCACTCTTTTAGTATTTTTTTGTTCAGTTTTTTCAAGTGTATTATGTTAGTGAGAGTAGTGTTGTCAAAAGACCCGGTACTTCGGTACCAAGTCGGTACTAAAAAAATGAAAACGTCACGGTACCAAGTTTTTTTTAAGTACCGGTGGTACCGAGTACCCGGTCAACCCGGTTCTTGACACGTACGGCCCTATGATTTTCGCGATGCAGAAAACGCGGACGGAATCTTGGAATGCAGTTATTAAAACGGAATTTACAGTTTAGCATGGAATGTCACGGAATTTGTCAAAGTTTGGATGAATTAATCAAAAGTAGGTCATTACACTTAAATCAAATCGTGGACTAGCGACGTGGAATAGTATCTGTAAATATTAAGCGGCGAAAGTCGATTCAGATATGAATCCCGCATGTTCTGCGCATCTCTGTGTGAATGGCAGAGACACGCGTTTTTAACTGGTGATTTCAGCATCTGCCGTCTCAATGAGGACATAAATACATAAACAACATCTCCAGAATTGTTCTGAGAGTCACTTCACGAGCATTTTACCGTTTCATTTGAGTAAAACCAGCGTCATATCATATAGCTACACACAGAAATTTAAAGGTATTCACGGCAACCCGTCAAAATAAACGTTCGGTTAAACTAAAGACATTGTGCCAGAAATATATTACTATTATTTAGTAGAATGTACGGGATGCTATTACTACTGTTGAAAAAATTTATAAATCTTTATTTTTAAAGAAATAATCACATAATATTTCTTCCATATTTAAATTTTAATAGTAAATACCCTTTATTTACCAAAAAATTAAAAGACAAATTAAATTTGGGTGAAACTTGTTTACTGTTTTTAATACTTTATTACTTGCGGAAAAACTTGAAACACAATTTTAAATAAGTATAAAGAATGGCATTGATATTTTGTTTATTAATAAAAATAGTGTGTTTTTTAATTAGCATGTTTTTGTGTTTTGCTTTGGTACCGAAATTGGTACCGAGAACCGTGGATTTTCACTGGTATCGGTACCGAATACTGAAATTTTGGTACCGTGACAACACTATTAGTGAGTAATGTAGGGAGGAGTGGATGAGGTTATAAGGAGAGATTTCTGATACAGCCTAAGATGGCAGAATAGCAAATTAAGATTCTAATTGAAAAATGTTTTTACCCGATATTTTTTTGTGTTAGCTATGTATTTTTATGCTTATGGGATCACACAGACTCCAGAAAGGAACATGCTTTTTGACTGACAGGTTGGTAATTAGCTTAGGAACATGTTTATACAGAAATTTCAAACAGAATAAACATAATGGAATCAGTATTGTCTTATCTTGTCTTTTGTGATGGTACAGGTTTACTCAGTCGTCAATCAGACAGTAGAGATCACTGTTTTGTCAGTGTAGTTTTAGAGCTGAATTGTCCCTCATGCTACAATCAACATGCACAGTGAGGTGGGTGGCCATTTCCACAAGGCCATGCCACTAATTCATTTTTGATGCAAATGACAAAACTGTCCTTTGAAACTCAGAATGTGTATTCCTTTCATTGACTTCCACAGTAATCTTATCCTCAGCCTGGTTTCGTTCTAAAACAATACCAAACTAGGGCTTGTGGCATGTTTACAGGGTTCATAGTGACAGGTATTTCTCATAAAGGCTACATTATGCACATTTCTGGAGCGGAGCCCATTGCCTGAGCTCCTTCACGCTCACAGCGGGACGTGTTTCCTTGGGGCAGCTCTGGTGTCATTGAACACAGGGCCATCCCTGGTTGACGCTGGGCCTGGTGCAAGGTAGGGAGTGGGGTCCCCTTCGGTCTGTTCACGTTCGCAGTGTGACCGCACCAGTTGCACAGCCCAAAGGATGGCCCTGATTGCACAGGCCTGTAGCATGTGGAATGCAGCAGGATGAGTAAATGTCCGTGTGCCAAGCGGCCAATCACTGTCCGCAGCTCTAACACTGCGCTCTTTTGTGTGCTGTACTTGGGCATGGAGGCAAAGACATTCTTCCAGTGCCAGGAGCGCTGCCAAGAGTTCCACAGGAAAATTAGAAAGGAAGGAGGGCAAAACTGAGAGAGAACGAGAACAAAGCTATTGTGTGGCTTTAGTTACATGCCTCTCTTATTGCTCTACTTGAATGGCAGAGAACCTTGTAGTTTTTTATTTATAAGGCTGTGTTAAATGTTTTATGGAAGGCGTTGCCTCAAACAGTGGGAATCATTCTCCTCTGGCGCAATCCTGTTGTGGGTAGGATGCTAAATTGGGATTTTTGAACTTTACATTGACTATGAGAACTGATAGAATGCCAGTAAATGTTTCTTTCTTTATGTATTATGGAAAAAGCTGCACTAGGGTGAGTCCATGTGAACAGCAAGCATGTGGAATAGTAATACCAGAGGGTTGCCGCCCCATTTCCTTGTTTATTTTCTTTCTGAGCGTCACCACCACTGAAGAACACAATGACTGGTGGATACTAAGCTATTTAGCACATGCAGAGGTTGCAGGATTATTATAGTTAACTGAAACTAAAACCATTCCAAATTCAACTTGAAATAAAATAAAAAGTAACTTAAATAAAATGAAAACATTTTTTTTTATTTTATTTCAGCTAGGTGCCAAGATAACATTTCTTGTTTTCATTTAGTTTAACTAAAGCCTTCTACACACTGCATGATTTTAGCAATCCTATAAGATCATTGCATATCACACTGATATCTAATGAACTTGGGTACGACATGCATGTAGACTGTACGATGATACACCTATTACATGATACACTGTGCTGCGACACACATTGCTATAGAAGAATAAAACGTCATTAGCATGTGCTAGTGGTAAACAAAAAGAGCATGATGAATCATGCTTTGGCAGTTGGAGTTTTTATG
The DNA here is from genome assembly GCF_012432095.1 of Onychostoma macrolepis. Classification (NCBI taxonomy): domain Eukaryota; kingdom Metazoa; phylum Chordata; class Actinopteri; order Cypriniformes; family Cyprinidae; genus Onychostoma; species Onychostoma macrolepis. Next base: position 16,913,042 of record NC_081156.1, read on the forward strand.
TGCGCTGAAAAAAAGTGGAAGCGGCGAAAGAGGAAGGGATAAGAGCTTAAGGAAATAAGTTTTATGTTTTAGCTTCATGTCGTGTTGATTTCATGTCACATTTTTATTGTCTGGTCAGTAAACGTGGGTCGTAGCAGCAAACACACTGTTTGATGATCATGCTGAATTTCTGAAACTGTCTGAAAATGATCATGGGCTATCTTTGGTCGCAAGACTGTAACAACGGCTGTCTTTGAACCTCTCTCACTGCAAGACATAGAACCACCGATTAGGAGCCACGATCACAGAAATTGCCACAATTGTTTCACGATGCCAATTTTTCATCTGGGACAGCCAGAAATTGTGCAGTGTGTCTCGGAGTTAAAACTTAAAATGGAAAATATATAAAAGATATCAAAACATTAATAAAAACTACAATATAATCTTAAAAATAACACTAGGGGTTTGTTTGCTGCTTCTGTATGACCTTCTTCTATCATCTCGTTGGCCACAATACTTTAGCTCATGCTTGGAGTGGAAGGAAACAAAACCTGATAGGATTCCTAAATCATTTGTTTTGTCTGTCCATCCCCATACAGCCTCATTGGTTTGCCAGGAAAGCAGTGAAGACATGTGAAAGTGATGTTGTTTAGAGCCTTCCAGCAGCTGTGGAACGGACAGGGGTCGTAACAGTCACCCCTCCTTATCATGTCAATGGGAAAGTGCTCTCCATGCATTCGTTTGCTCTTTCTTCATCCTAATGGCTCTGCTGCTCTGTGGGGGGAACAGAAATCATAAATCAAATCTGTTCCTAGGGGAAAGTGAGAGGACTGAAAACAAGCATGAAAACTTTCATCATGTTCCATAAATGCGGGTCATGGCGGCTGCTGATGTTGTTTATGAATGCTACCTCCCTCAGACATTGATGGGCCTGATACCGGGATGGCTTTTAGTCAGTTGTGGTTTATTGATTGCTGGATAAGAGTGGATGTTAGCTCTCAGACTGAGGCCGTGCTGAGGTGGTCCGTGGGCGTCGAGATGGAGCTCAGGGTGGCTGTTATCCGTTCTGCCTTGCAGTCTGGTACGCACAATTCCAGTGCATGTACAACCAGTAATGACACCCCTGTGGACCGTAGAAGAGCCACATAGACAGACGGGTGAAACAAGGAAAATAATAAGCCTTTGTAGCCTAGCTCTGACATTTCAGTCTCAGAAGCTGGGATGTTATGGAAAAGTAATAATCAGGTTAAACATCACAAATGTCATTGCTGTTGGAATGTTAATTTGGCTGTTGATTTCTAGATTTGTGTATTTTGCTTATTTAGATTTAAATTTAGGATGAAAGACTTTATGCTGAAGGCCTCATGGATAGTTTATCAGATTAATATCTAGCTTTATAAGGACAAGTTCACATTTTTGCCCAGAACAGCTATTTATAAAAATCATTGGGGATCAGCTATACCCAGAGGACTGCTTCAGACATTATTGGTTATTGTTTATGTAAAAAAGACTAACAATAATACTAATAAAATAGGCCTAATACTAATAGTTCTGTTTTGTCTTATGAATATTAATCATGTTGTCTGCATTCGCTCAAACTGATTTACTAGTATCAAAAGTTGGGCAGTGGCTGGTAAGTGTTAGTGAATGAGATTTCCACTTTTAAAGTTCTGCCCACTACTGAAGAAGCTATTTATTCTTCTAAAAAGGCTAAAATAATGAATAATTCTAAACAAACTCCGTCATTTTGACAGGTAACAACACGAAAAAAATATAATTTACATGTAGCGCATCAATTCTACATGGTATGTTGATTTGCATATTTTTGTTTTGTGTTTATTTAGATGCATATGATTTAAAATTTAGGATGAAAGACTTTATACTGAAGGCCACTTTCTCAGATGAATATCTAGCTTCATATGGAAGAGAAGTTTACATTTTTGGCCAAAACAGCTATTTATAAAAGTCATCGGGGATCAGCTTTACCCAGAGGGCTGCTGTCGAATGCTGATGCGTTTCCTGTGAAAGTCAATGCTATGTTTTCTTGAAATGTAAATGCAAAATACAACCTCATTACTGTGAGACTAGTAGGCAGAAAGCTGACGTTTGTTTGTCTGCAGGCAATAAACTTTGAGCTCAGACTTATTTTTTGGAAAGATCTTAATGATTGTTCCTTGGAAAACGCCCTGATAGTGGGTGGGGTCCCGAGTAAGGAACACACTGTTACATAGTGAAGGTTGCAACATGTCGACATGACTCTAATATCATTGCTTGGCTGCTAATGAGGGGAAAGTACAATGATAAACATGTCTGATTTCATATATAAGTTCATGTTTATGATACCTTGTGCTATCAAAGCCTATTGGGCTTTTGTGCAAATGACTGTGCATTATTTAAAAGACCTTGGGGCTACATGTGGCCAAACCTGATTAGTATTTAGCTGCTTGTGTTCTTATTTTCACCCTATTTATTCTGGTGCATTGCTAAAACACAATGACACACTTCCTTCAGGCTGCGTTTAAGTAGTTTCCATGGCTACAAACGCTCTTGCAGCTGGATGGGCAAAATGAGCAGAGAGCATGGACGTTAATGTACTCCCAAACACCCCTCCTTCACTCTTTCTCCGCTCTCTCCCTAAAGGTTTTGTTTTGGCACTGTAGGGAGGGATTTTTGTGTGTTTTATGCTGCGTTTAAGAGTAGAGGAAGTTTGATTGAACAGATGTTGCACCCCAGCACAGGTGTGGCCTAACTGGAGCACTCTGGAGGAGCTGAATTGAAGAGATGAACAGATAAAAACACATCTACGGGCATAGGGAGTGATTGAGAGCCAGGTAGAGATGTTGGGTTACTGAGAAGATCTAAGATGGGAGATTCCCAGGTGAAGCTTTGGTCGGAAAGCCTTTGGTAAATTCATCAAGAGCCTGTCAGGTTCATTTGACAAGGGTAAGGTATATACTCGCTCTACTTTTCATCTTACACCAAAGAATTGTCGTGAAACTACAGAGACGTTCTTTTGGCTGCAGTTAATAAGAAACACTCGAGGATGAGATTTGGATGTGAAGAGAGAAGAACAATGTAACAACGGAGAGCCTGAATTCACTGTGGGTTGAAATGTGAAACTTTAATAAGTAAAAAATTGACCTGCTGTATCCTTTTAGTAGACATTTTAAAATGAAAGTTTTGTCGTAATTTACCTTTATATTGTATAAGCCCATTATTTATTATGTAAGATATAAAAGGAGATATTTTAATCTAAATTGTTCAAAGAATCTCTGAGCTCTGGATTTCTGCTTGATTTCATACAATGAGGACCTAATGTGACCATCAAGGATCCCACGATGATAGAAAACCTGAAGAAAAAAGGGAAATTTTATTTTCTTTAGGCCTGGAAAGGACTTGGAAAAGAGTAAAATCATAAAGTCATGTAAATGTTAGTAAACTACTTAATTAAATATGTTTATTCAAAAGATTGGTGCCTCACAGAAAAATTTTAATCAGGCTAGCAATCTCTAAAAATGAAAAATCCTTATCCAGTAATAATCACAAATGACTGGAAAGTTCATGGAAAAATTTATTGAAATATCGTTGATATTCACTGGTCAAAAAGAGTGGTAACCTTGGGCCTTGAGCAAACTCCAAAAAGGACAATTTTGTAATGTAAAAATAGTCAATGTGACTCATTCTGTTATGTCTGATGCTGCAATACCTAATGGGCTTATTTCACTTCAGACATCTAAATATGCAGAGTTTGTTATGAACTCACACCCAGTCTTTAAACTGAATGGTACAGTCAGTCCTCATGTGGTTCCTCCCTGGGTGGGTCGCTAATGGCTGTAAATTGTAATTGTTTTGTAACCATATTTTCAGGACGTTAAAGGAGCTTTCTTGTAAGAGCTTGTGACGAAGGGTGTAAAAGGGGTTGGGCCTCGTGATTCTTTTGTTCATAATTGAACATGGCAGTTGATTGAGTCTCAAACTTTTGAGATGACCTGTTTGCTTTGCTTCTCTGATGTTTTGATGAGTTTTTTTTTTGCAAGCGTTATTGTTAGCTATTTTATGTATCTGCCAAACTAGGTCCTACCACACAGAGTTTAAAATGGGAAAGGGTTATATTTGCATCTTTACCTTGAGGTCAGGTCAACACTGAGCTCATCTGAAGGTTTCCAAAAATACAGACCTGAAATAGGCCCGACCTCTCTACAAGCTACAAGTTCAGTAGCTGCTCAGATAGATTGTTTATCAGAAACTTTTAGTAAAGATTTATGTGAAACTTATGAAAACTGTTAAGAAGGTGTATGGGTTATATTTCACCCACAAATCAAAGAAATGATATATCGTTTAAAGAAGATTAAGCCTATTTTCAGAAGTTAGGTGTAGGTAAAAATAGTTGTATATAAGAGATTCGCTGTGCAGTGTAGAGAGCTGCGTTGATTATAATGATGAACTAAGGAGAGTGACAGCTTGCAAATGTGCTATTGATTTAATACAACAGTTCATTAAACAAGAAGTAAATATTAAGTGACTTATATTGTCTGACTACAACACCATTGTCTTATTTTGCTCTATTTCGTCAAAGAAAATAGTTTCAGACAAAGTCACATCTGAGCCGCTGCGCATCTCCTTTCAAACATGGCGGTGTTTCGTTTATGAATGAACTGCGTTTTTAAATTAATCTAGTGAGTCAATGATTCAATTACCCATTCATAAAGACAGTCAGATGCTTCGTTCCTCAATGAATCAGCCGTTCGAACGAATCAATTAAATGAATGATTCGGTGATAAAATCGGTAACTTGTCCCACCCACTGGCCATTTTAATTTAATATTTAAAGTATATTTTCTGTTATTTAAATCATTTAATATTTCTATATTCAAAATTGTATATTTAAAACATTAACCTCAACATGAATTTATGAATTGCACTCATGCAACCTCTGAGCCTCATTAAATGTCTGAAAATACACCTACATGATTTAATTTTATTGGTAACTTATTCTTATTCTATTTCTTATTCTGTTGTTTTAATTAAACATTTGAAAAAGCTTATAAATATATATATATTTTTTGAATTTGACAGATGACATACTTTTAATAAAGTTAGAAAAATGCCATTACAAAGGTAAAAACAAAATTCCCTGTAAATCACTTTAAGGAGTCAAATATCACCTTGTAATAGGAAGGTTAATTTTTTTTATCAGAATTTTGGATTAGAAGGTGCTCCTAAATTTTTGACCGTGCTCCTAAATTTTTTTAATTAGGAGCACAAGCGCTCCTAAAAGAAAATGTAAGCGTAGAGCCCTGTTTCTGTTATGTGAAATAAACCTGAAATTATTCATAATTCATCATCACTTATTTATTTACTATACATATAATAAATATACATATATTTACTCAGATTTAAATAAACAATGTATTACAGATTCCCCCCCTCCTCCCCCCCCAAAAAATGTGTTTATCATGAACTTAATGCCACAATGCAAAAATATATTTTCTTTATTATTTATTTTATTATATTATTTAGTTTATTTTATTTTGTTAAAAGTGTGGGGATAGATGTAACTCTGGTCAGTCTGTTAAAAGAAATAAACAAGCCAAAGGGCTAAAAGCCAAGAAAAATAATCCTTCAAACTTCTGGGATTTATGCCCCTGACAAGAAGAAAATATATCATGGGTTTGCACCTACTCAATCATGATTCACCCCCTTCTTTGTGGCACGGAGTCAGGGGGTGAGCTGTGCTCTTTGTGGTTTTGCATACATTTGTGCACTGAAACTTACTCGCACTGAAACATGCTAAATTTGGGAAGTCAGTATACGCAAACAGCTAAATATATCAATGTGGCATAAGCAAGAGCTTATATGTCACTCTCGAGTTCTGGGAATGGAGTTCTTCCAAACGCCATTGATTACTTCTTTTTAGCCTATTTTTGTAAACGCATCCACCCAGTCTGGGTGCGCAGAAAGAATGAATCAGCAATTGTGATTTCATTTGACGTGTGTCTTGATGTGATGAATCATTTTGTGAAGTGATTTATCCTTCAATGCTATAGTGAAGCTTTGTAACGATAGAAACGGTCATGGCAGAACCGCAGTTGAACTAATGCAGCATTGCTCGACGTTTACGACTCCTCAGCCGATAGCATCTGAAATTGCTTTTTAATTACATGCCTGTTCGAAGTCACGTTATTTGCTGAGTAAGAAAGACTGGTGAATTGGAAGATCGGATTTAAAGGGAATGCTAACACAGGAATGGGTCTAAACCATTTTTCCATCATGTTAGAAACGTTTTGGTTTAAAGTAGGCCACTAGTCTAGCGAGTACATTGCAAACTGGTTCCAGTGATTTCACTTAATGCAATCTAATGGTTAGTGTTCTGCTATTTCATGGTGTCATGTAACACTGCATTGTGGGTTGAATTAGTCATTTTCAAGGGAAAAGCAATGTTCACACAGTCTTAAGTGTACCATTTGATTAGTTTTCTAAAAAGGAGCAGACAGACAGTGGAGGGGAAAGTGGTGTCTGTCATTCATTTAAACAAGAAGCCTTTTTCTCTTGTGAAAATGTCAATGTTCGGTTAAATATTAACAGTAGCTGTTGAATTGAATCAGTTTTTTCCTCTTTATTCCACAGGTAGGAATACAAATTCTCTCTGGACTGCGAGAGCTGTGTTGTGCTAGAGCTGGACTCAAAATAAACAGGTAATGAATGGAAGGAGCAGGTAGCTAAAACTAAACCCGTGTGATTGTTGACAGATGGTGCTTGTTTGTTTCTCCGCCTAATGTAACTCAGAAGTATGCGGTAGTTTTACTTTGAGTTCTGCAAATGTAATGCCTGGAAAAAGTTTAGCTATTACCTCTGCACCTCTGAGCCCCAAAGGCACCATACCCAACCACCTGTGTGTCAGCTCGGACCGAGTAATCATGTTTTTTGTTTGTTATAAAAGTTGGTGAGTATAATGTTTCTGACAAGGGGCCTTTTACATGCCATTGAGTGAACTAAAACATGGCAGTAATGACCCAGCCTATAGCTCTCACTCCGTGAAGTGTCAGATGAAAAAAGAAACTCTCCAAAGATGTTGAATCACAGCCATAACCTTTAAATCAAGGCGGCTTTGTAGAAACCTCTGCGTAGTCCACTTCAGTGTAGACCATTGCTCAGAAACGCACATGAGTCACACTTATTGCGGCGGTAAAACAACCTCACAATCTGGCCTCAGTCTCACGGGACATTCTTAAGGAGTGAGGTAAGACCGACCCAGGAAACCTCCCAGCAATTTTATTCTTTGGATTATTTCTCTTTATGGGAAAATACTGTCACCACTCCCTCTTAGTGTTGTTCCCTTTAAAAGAAAAGAGCCAGACAAAGCACTGGATCAAATTTAGACTAATGTGTCTGCACAATCCCTGAACAGATTGATAGAGAGAGACAGAGATGGATAGATATCTATAGATAGGAATATATATCTATAGATAGTTTTAGATAGAAATAGATATATAGATGATAGAGGGGTGGAGATCTAGACAGATAGAAAGTGATGGATAGATTGATAGCTAGATCGCTAGATAGATATATGGGCACTGGGCGGGAATATATAAATGGTGACACTAAATGCTTATCAGAAACAGGTTACCTAAGAGCTAGATAGAAAGATAGAATTACAGAATGATAGACAGATAGATAGATAGAATGAAAGCACGATAGATAGATAGATAGATAGATAGATGAACAGATAGACAGACTGTGTTGTCATTTTTTGTGATGTACAGGAAGGACCCCAGGCTTGCTGACATGTTTGATTATTTATATATTTAAAATGTGTGATTCAAAGTGGAAGTGTCTTTCCTCAGCATTTTTGCATGAGTCAGTTGGCATGTGGAAGCTTCATTATATGGTAAATAAGTATTTATTAAGCATAGGAATCCTCTTACTGCCTTTTCCTATCTTGCAAAATCAGACAGATTCTGCTTTAACTGATTTATAAATACATTTTTGTAATGATTTATGTCATACAAAAGTCATCTGCTCTTGTCTATGAAAGCTTGTTCAAGAATTGTGACTTAATATCTCACAGTTGCATGTTTTCCTGTAATTACAACCTTTATATCTAACAAAAAAACTTAATTTTTTTGTTTTAAATTGTATGCCACAATTTTGAACTCCATTATGAACAGTGAACTTCCATAATCATCAGTTATTTCCTGATCCCATGAGTCTCAGTAAAAGACAGTGCCTATCAGATAATGTTAGAATGTGTCCCTTTGAAGGCTAAGAAATTACTTTACCAAATTAATGGCATGATTTTATTGCAGTATGCAAATCATTTATCATGAATCAAGGCTGACAGCCTTAACCACATGTGGAGTTGTGTTCGTCACACTGCTTTGAGCTTTCCTCTGATTGTCTAAATCGCAGGTTTACAGCACTGCTCACTTTGCTCGTTGGATGGAGACACTTGTGTTGAATTATTGAGAACATGGATCATGTGAAACCAGTGCCAGCTGAAAGACTAAACGTTTCTTTTAATGAGAGCCTGCACTGTTATTTTATAGATGTCTCTGACTTGCAGCCATAGAGCCATTTCTAAGAAAAAAAAAATCCAGGTGTTTTCACTCAGGCCTGTCTAGACCTCAGTCCATGTTTTTTAACAAATGTAAGTCCTGAGGTCTCTGCTTTGTGTGGCTGTGTAATATATTGCACAATCATGCATAATGGGAGTAAACCCAATGTAAGGATTGAGTTTGTGAAGCTTGAGTGAAAACACAAGCATGTGGTCGGAGACTCTGACTATGTCTGTCACCTTTGATTGAGTCGAGTACGAGCAGCCCGCAGTGATGTGCCTGAGGCACATCTCCATGCGGCCCCATGGGTGTTTGTGGGACAGCAATGGTAATGTTTCTCCCTGAAACATAGTTGGCGGACTACATTGTTTTTGCATTTAATGCTTTTATGTAACCATTGCTAAGGCCAATTAGCATCATTTTTGTTGCAGGGAAAATGACACACGACACAAGCCCCCATTCATTTTTATGATTATTTTGACTTTATCCCCCATTATTGCATTCATCACCGCTATTTTTAATTAATTGATCGAGAGAATGCACATAAAGGAGGTGTTTGGGGTGATGGGGGCTGTCAGACTAATAAATCACAGTCAGCACAGAGCGTGCACGTCATGCTCTGCCTCATTTCCCGTCTCCTTAAATCACTCCAAACACCAGAACAAATATATATATATAGTTCTCTAAACGACTGCAGCTCCAGAAGCTCTCAGCCAGAATGTGTAGACTGACCCGCTTCTCCAGCTTTGACCAACACTCACTATTTTTGAGTCTTACTCAGTGTTGGGAAATTACTAACTAAAAGTAGCAACATTACTAACTTGACTATATATTTAGTTGCATGACAATATAGCTTTCAAAACAAAATAGCTTTTCCAGTAATAAACTTTGTTTCCAACAAGAAGCAGTGTTCACTGTAGTGAATCATCTTGTTTAAACTTATCATTTAAATTATTATTATTTTTTTTATTATATGCATAGAATTGTATTTGTTTATTTATTTGGCTGCATATTTAGTTAAATGCTGCTGTTCATGTCTTTGACTTTGTTTATTTATTTGTTTTTGTGACTGCATATTTAGTTAAATGATGCTGGTGATTATTTATATATATATATCATGTTTTTTCCCCAAATTTATTGGTTGTATTTAGTGTAAAAGTCTCATTTCTGTTTATTGCTTTATTTATTTAGATAGATGGACAGATAGGACTTCAATTTTAACAGCATTTCATATATTTTTTTGTGGCTGCATATCATTAAATGCTGCTGTTTATGTTTTTGACGTGTGTGTATGTATGTATATACACGTATATGTATGTATGTGTGTGTGTATGTGTATGTACACGTATATGTATGTATGTGTGTGTGTGTATATATATGTATGCATGTATATATGTATATAGCATATTCTATATGTATATAGAAGTTTAGCTTGATTGTTTTTAAACTGTTGCATGCAAATTGCAGGATTAAAAGCTAAAGATACTCATTATTTAAAGCACCAACACTAGTCATGTGAAGCTACTCCAACCATGCAGAACTGTAATAACACTAACTGAAGGATTGCCAGTTCTTCGTTTGACTTTGAGGTTTGAGAAGCGCCAATGCTTGGATTTACTGAAGGCAAACCACACTTCTCTGTTACAAAGTGCACTTTAAAACCGAGCTGTCTTCTCCAAGAGTGGCTTGTGACGTTAGGGAAGTGGAGCCACCCTGTCTCTGTCAGACAGCTGAGGATGGATGTGTGAAGCCTGTGCACTCTCTCCTGTGTGGTGCGACCTCGGCTCTCCAGACCTGATCTGAGGATCACATGCACCAAGACAAAACTAAGAATAGGTTACAAACATTTCGCCGTTGATTAAGTAGCTTCATTAAGGAGTTGGTGGACTGAAATGGTCTGGAAGTGGTTATTCTTTTTTTTTTTTTTTTCTGGTGGCTCATTTTAGACATTATTAGCCAAGACAGTGATGTCACGGTACCAAAATTTCAGTAGTCAGTACTTAGTACCAATAAAAGTAAAATTTCATCGCTCTCCAGTTTTAGTTTTATTTTAGTATTTGTTTCATGTAAAAACAAAAAAAATATTATATACATCAGTTAATTAATAATGCTGTTAATTATAAGTAAATTATACATCAAAACAGCATGTAGCTTTCAAATATTGTTTAAATAAATAAACATTGCATTAAAAAGATTAAATAAAAAAGGTAATAGAATGAAAAACAAAGAAATATATGACAGGTAACAGAACAAGTAGCAGATCTATTGCACTTGCACTGCAAGACTTAATGCTCAGATCTGTTTTGATATATTCATTGCTATGGTGATTACACTGTCAAACGCATTTGCATGAATCACTCATTAACGTTGTGTTTAAACTTTGTTGGTTACAGCGAAACTTCTTGTAAACGCGCAGTTCAGAGTTCTTGTAAACTCTGGCATATCGAGCAGAATCTGACATAAAAGCCTCTGATTGGCCATTGTGTTCAGGCACTCTGCGAACATGTTTGTGATTGGCTACATTGCTCAATGCTCCAAAAACACATTTCAAATAGAATTTTTTTTTAAGATTTATTTTTGGAGTTTTATGCCTTTATTTTGGAAAGACTGTAAGTAGACAGAAAGGGAAGTGGGAGAGAACGGGAAAATGGATCGGGAAAGGTCTGCGGGTCGGGATTCGAACTTGGGATGCCCGAAGTCCAACGGCGTGCTGCCCACAAGGCTGTCAGCACCAACTAAATAGAAACTTTTGACGCTCTTCACAGAGGGGACATTTAAAAGCAGCTGATCGACTACCGGTACTGCAGAGAGTTTGGTATCAATAGGTTTTTTTAAATTTACAATTAAAATTTACATATGCAAATAATAGTATCTTGAGTTTTGGATCATGTGTGATGATGGCTGACGGTGAACTGTTAAAATCCATTCTGCTATACAAAAGGTTGCTGAAACATGAGTAAATGATGACAGGTGAACTATCCCTGTAACCCCTGTAAGTTTTCTGCAATTAGTGTACTGTGAAGTAGCTAAATATCTGATAAAGTTTGTTTTGAAACATCCAATATACGTTATAAACACAGACCTGCAGAGCTGATATTAACAGAGATTCATTATATACAGTATCAGCCCTCTCCAATTTGACTTTATATTTAAAAAGCGGTTGTTCCTCATGCAAACAAGCTTGTAAAAAGAAGCTCCGCCCAATATCGTCAGTGTTAGAGAGAGGTTGGGCACACATTCCAGCAGTGTCGGGTCTCATAATAAAACATAACACTGGCTCCACATTGCAGCCCCTGTGTGAGAGCACTGTGGCCCACATGTGCTGCCATTTATATGGTGTTTTTCTCACTTCATTAGGACCCTCAGCACACAGCAACCTAGGGAAACCCACCCAAGTCCATATTTAAAAAATGTCACACAACATGAACAGATATTTGTTCTATCACAGCTTCTTTTTGGTCTGAGAATGAGGATTCAACTTTGTTTCAAAGGGCACTTTTGTTAGATGATCTGGTTAAGTATTACTTACTGTATATTTGATAATGGCTAAATGTTTTAGATGATGATACATGCTCATTAGGTGAAAGGAGCTTTACACAGAGGCTTGACAGTAATGAGTCTTGTGATGAAGACATATGTCTCTCATAAAATCAGGGAAGTGCTTTCCATGAATAGAAAGGTATATGGCTTCATCGGAAATAAATATCAGTGATAATATTCAGGCACCCGAGATCTCCTCGGAGAACCCCACAAGAAAATTATAATTAGCCAGCTGCCTTCAACATGCATATGAGGCTTTTACTCTCTTACTGTGAGTTTAAGAGACTGTTACACTATTATGCCTGAATTAAAATACAAATAATATGATGGGTACCTAACTGCACTCACAAGATATATCAAATATTCTTTACACCTAAATCTGTTCACAACGTAGTGTCAGTGTCATTTGAGCTACGGAACTTTTTAAAAATTCTTATGTTATTCTATCATATACACATCAAATAATTTTTGTTTGTATAGTGCTTTTGGCATTACACATGGTTTCATTGCAGCTTTGCAAGAAGTTTATATTACAACAGTTAAGTTTACATTTACATTTAGTTTCATCAAAACCTTGACTGAAAGTCATAACACAATGCATTTTTGTCTTTATGAACTAACCAGTCAGTTTACAAACCAAATGTTGGAAAAATGTCATGATTCCTGAATTGGCAAATTGATCACCAATTTGTGTTTATCTCATTCGTATGTTTTCATAAAATATGCTTACCCCTCAGATTTAGGGGTGGATGCTTGCTTACATTTTGTTTTATTTTATTTATCACATTTTTGTTAAATCAAATCATACAAATTTGAAATCACCAAGTTATAAAATAGTAACTTTTTCATAAGTTTAAAAAAGAAAATCCAGTTGTTATTAAAACTGAACTAAAAATAATTTTCATTAATTAAAACAAATCTGAAATAAAATATTAATATTAGATAAAAAACTTGCCTTTACCAACTTAACTGATATATGTTTAATATGTAAGAAGTAATACGCAACAAATACAAATAAATGAATGCTAAATAGAAATATTAAAAAAACAATAAAAATGATAAACAACAAAACAAAAATTTACTAAAATTACTAAATAAAATGACAAAAATGTTCAATAAAATTAAAATGAAAACTGAAAATATAAAAGCTAATTCAAAATACTAATAAGTGCTATAATTGCATATAAATAATACAAAAATTAAAATGAATGAGATTAGATATTAAGTGTTTCTGAGGTCCATCCTGGATTGACTGTGGAGCTGCATGTATGTTTAAGTTGTTTTGCTGATAATATAATTTGTTATGGGTGGGAAAGAATACATGTCTAAAATTTTGGTACCCATGATTTTGTCAGCGTAATCCTGCTTCCTATTTTAGCACACCCATTATCAGCACGGCCCTTCTTCTGTCACCGTTCCTGGTTTGGTTTGCAGCGATAATTAGAAGTGCTAATGAAAGAAGTGCTTTCAGTAGTAATCATATGTGCAGCACATGGTCATCCCCCCTGTCTGCCATTATCTCATTAAATAGCCAACCTCACAACGCTACCCAGAATACTAGATCGTATCCCATCCAAAGCAGCTCTCTACAGCTGGGGCCGCTGGATCACTCACGCTCGGATGGTTTATTCATTTATAGGGTGTCACCATGGCTCTTAATGGAGCATCTTAGTATGGTACATCCTGTCCAGCATCTTTGTTTACACCGTGTGTCTGACCCTTCCCAGATGCGGACTGGACTTTCCCACATTCTGGAACCATTTTTCAAACGGATTATTCTGTTTACTGTACATAAGTATGTGTTTTTGATACTTTGACTTAAACAGTGGGCCAATTTATGGCTGGTCCTGTCTTATTTCACCCCAGCTGTAGCGTGGTTGGGACTCTCGGGAGCAAATTCAGCTGTCACGCACACCCAGCCCTGTCTCACACTCTCCCTTGCAAACAATCCACTCATCTCCACCACAAGAGATGATTATCTGTTAATTACACCTACCAGCTTCTCAGTCATTGCGTTACAGGCAGATTAGATTAAGGCGATCGCCATAAAAACGTAGTCCATCTGAAAGTCTGCTTGAAGTCTCATGATGTTTTGAGTCACAGCAGCACCTGTGTTTTATTTATGAAACTTTATGAAGCATGAGCAGGGCTAATCGCATTGCTGAGGTTAGCAAAACAGACGCTGCCTCTAACTGAACCTCAGCTGTGGATCAGACGTGAGACGTATGAGAGAATCTTGTCCCTTTAAACTCCTTACTCACATTTGAAGCATCTGGACTAAGCGTTCCTGGTTGGCACAATAATATTTGGATTATGGAGTACGGTCCTGGCATATTCATCAGACGGCAGAAGTAAGGTAATGACTGCCCGGTCTAGAAGATGAATGGCTCTGAGACATGACATCTGTGGAAAAGTGCTAATTCACTCTTTGCAGAGATCCTCCAAGACTAGGGAGAGAAAATAAAGCAGATGTATGAGATGTCAAGGGTGACCCGTTAGTGTGTTTTACAGCAGGTGCTTCCTGGCTTCTATCAGACCCTCCTTCCTTCTGGAGCAGGACATGGGCAAGCTACTTGTGTTTTGTCTATTATGGAAACTTACTAAGGCCAGCATCATTATTTCTATTCCTCATACTTGGGGTTAGTAGCCTTTTTGAGGAGAAGTGTGTTGTTGCGTTAAGTGATCAGATCTTACAAATTTACATTATATAGATATATTCAATTAAAATTGAATAGTATCAGGGCCTAGTAAATGTGAACTAGTATCAGGGCCCTAAAACAATTTAATTTTATTTAGTAGGGCTGCCCTCGACTAAGGATTTTTCTGGTTGACTAGTTGTCGTTCGTTTTAAGCATTAGTCGACTAATTGTACGTTTATTAATAAATCATTTAAATCATTATAATGAGCTTTTAATTGCCTACATAGCCTACACATAAAGCTTGCCACAGCGCACAGGCAGAAGTACCCTAATGATTATGAATGAGTCAGTGAAAAACAGTAAGGAGACTGCATTAAAAGGGTCATATGATGCTATTTTAAAGATCATTATTTTGTGTATTTGGTGTAACCGAATATGTTGACATGCTTTAATGTTCAAAAATGTTCAAATACTGTACATTATTGTAGTTGCTTTGAACAGTCAATAGCAAATACTTATACCAATAACAATACAATACAATACAACAATGCAAAGTCGGAATTGACCCCTTTTTTAATTTTATTTTTTAAGAAATATCCTTTGTGCACAGCCAGCCTTGTACTCTCCGAGGTTCACGAAACTGTCGTCCATAAAATGTGTTGCACAAATTCGAACATTTGGGTTGTGCTGTTGTCTTGTAAGTAATCTTAATAATTCCTAACTGCATCTACTTTCGGAAGGCCAAATAAAGTGCTTTTGCGTTTGCACAAAAACACACAGCATCTCCCTGGCATGGCTGCATCAACACTACTGCGGTTACTGAAACCACACCTTCTTTCTTTGCGTGAACATTTGGGCAGCATTACGCGAATATTTCCACATCGTGACGTAGACATGTGGGGGCGTGTTTTAATGAGGCGTTTTAGCCTGGTCTGGATCAGCCTTCTCTTTTAGATAGAATCAATCCTTTTGTGGGAGCCTTTGAGCTTTGTAACTCTGCAGATCTTATACTGTACATGCACAAACAGTTACATACCACACTAAAGAAAAGGAAAAATAGAAATCGCTTCATATGACCCCTTTAACATTTTAATAATTTGATAAACTAGTGCTTTCTTTGTTCTCAGTTTAAGAGATGAAGTCAGCGTCATCTCCATAGTAGTTGATGCGCCTGTATGCATGTTTCATGCGGATACATAATCTGAGAATATCTGTTTTCCATTTGAATTGGTTCATTTGAAAGTAGACATTTCACTCTTTATAGATATATTATTTTTAATGTCTGTAAGGCAAGCATACTGTATACTGAGTTTCATGCTCAAGTTCACAGACCGAGACGGCAGAAAGCGCATCCTGTTTGCTTTCATTATTTTGCAAAAGAGCGCTTTGTTGTTTTACAAATTATGCCTTGTTTGTAAACAATTCCGCGGGAAAAATGAAGTAAACAAAGGACCAAGTTCTTATTTACATGGTCTGGATCTTCATTAAAAATAGTTCATTCACTCTTTCCTAACATTGGGATCAGAAGGAAGGCAATGCACTGCACAGCATCTTGTCTTCAGAGCCATTTTTATTGTTTGGTTTCTACGTAGATCTGCGTGTTCGCCTCACTAATCAACACTATATGTGCGAATCGGTGGGCGGAGCTAAAGAGACAGCAGTGTCGAAACAGGCCTTGATCTTCTTCTGTGGAGGTGGTGCGGTGCTTATCCACACTATTACAGTAGAGCATCCCAAAAGTGGTTGTTTTGGCAGACTGGCATCAATATAAACTGTTTTTAGACTAACAACAACGTTTTGAGTTCTGAAACTTACAGGATGTTTTTATAGTACAATGACCTCTTCTGTCAAAAGATCAAGGGAATTTTGGTTTCTCAGTTCATGACCCCTTTAAATAAATTAAATTTTTGTACACTTTATATTCATATAGGCCTAATGTCTTGTCATTTACTTAAATTATTGTATTAGCATGTGTCGATTATATAATATACACACAAATAAATAAAATATATTTATAAATGTATATATTTCATTAATTATTTTTATTTAAGTCAGACCTTGTGAATCAATGTGACTGCAGTCAGTCAGAATGCATTTTTTACTCCTCATTAATCTATTGCTATCATGTTGTTTTCAGATGAGTTAAAACCAGGGTGGAGTATCACGGCGTCAAAACTGTTTGTTTTGTGATTGCAGGATGACCTCATTAAATAAAAACATAACAGGCCTGGGAAAGCACTGGGACGTGTTGACTAAAGTTCGATTCTTATATATAGATGGTGTTGACATGCCAATGCGTGTCTGTTGAGAGCAATTGGTCAGCGATAAGGCTTATCAGAGCAAGATGGCAGTGTACTGTAGATGTTTCATGTGTATTTTTACAGTTCTCCTGTTTCTATCTCAAGCTGTAAAGATCTGTCAGGAAATGGTCCCAGCTCCCAGAGCAATCCAGTGTGGAATAAAGGCCGTCCAGCTCTGCCCAGAATTCCAGTAGCAGCAGCGATAATTGATCTCTAATAGCTCTCACGGTCACACACTGATGTGGCCATAAATAAAACAGCCTCTGTGAGATGTTTTTAGAGCATTGTCTCTGCTCTTCCTGTAAATTTGACCACTTTTCCCCAAAAGCTAGCGTGGAGAATCAAGGATTTTATCTGCATCTTTTGAAACCATCCAGTTTCTGCAGAGGTGGTTAATAAGGGGGTGAAAAATGCCACTAATGGCCTTTTAAGGACAGATCTTCCTTAAGTGAAAGTGTAAGGTATATTCACTATGCCTTTTATGTTTAGTAATCACTTGTTTGATTTTTACACTGTGGATGTTTAGGTTGGTTTTAGAGAGTGGCGTCAGTACACCAATAAGTTGCTTAAAAAGGGCTGCTGTGTGATTCTCATGTTGCTTTCCTTGAAATCTGCAGCATGAAGGACGTGGAAAGCTTTCTTCACATTCAGAAAGCTAAATCTGCGAGTGAATGGAGCCATCCTGGATGCCCGTCTCTCCAGATGAGGAGATGAGAGGCGAGCATGTAGACGCTGGCTTCTCATGTGGCCCAGTGGAACTAGTATCAGGCCCCTAGTTATAGACGGGGACAGCCGGGTTATATGGACCCTACATTACACACTTGCTCAAAAATGATCATTTTTGCTGGCCAATAGTGTGCACTTTGTTTTATTTATTTATTAATTCATTCAGTGAGAGATGAGCCAACAGGGGCTAACTGGAACACACGTTAGCATGTTTTTCTGTTGATAGCCATTCAGAAGTAGTACATCATGATGAACTACATTTTGTGCAATCTATAATCTTACATCAGTTCCGTAAGTGTTTTACAAGTCTCTTAAAATGGGCTTTCAAAACCTTTTTGAGGACTCTCTTAAAATAGTGTAAAATGGGCTTTTCCTCTTTGCTGCCTTTGTCACAGCTCAGGATGATTGCATGTGAAGGGTTTGGGACTATTTGTGTACTTGTGGTGCCATCAGTGTTGTTACAAAGTAATTTTTTCTTTTGCTCCAGAGTAGTTAGTGGTGTTATATTTTGAGCTTAGGTGTTTGGGTCAAAAACAACACAGTTCTGCAGGAATTAGTCCTAAACCCCAGAACCAAGTTAGAATTTTGGAACTTATAGTTCCATTGTCCCGAAGTCAAAGATTGTTTTTATGGGTTTTTAGTTAAATGCCTGAAATAATGTCTGTGGTTAACACAAGCTCAGGATATTTTCATGTTTTATTATGCGCAATAAAATGAATCGGTAATAGCCCACTAATGATTTTTTTAAGCTTTTACAAGTCTTGTCAAAAGCTGTTGCTAACAAGAGGCTTAATGGGACTACTGAGACATTAAATGTCATCTACTGAACGTCATTTATAGGAAACTCTTGCAAACTATTGTATCTTAAACTCTTAAAGAAAGATTGGAGGACTTGATGGAAGCTTAATCATGGTGATGTCATGTGACAGTGGTGCAGCAACATATGATCGTTGATGAGAAAAAGTAGTAAGAATCATGACACTTTTTTTGTCACTGAGCATTTTTTTCTGCATTAATCCAAAAGCCAATTTAAAAATCCTGTTGGCTTTTTGTCAAGGGAGCCTTAAGTGTTGCAAACATTTGGTTTGGCCTACAAAATGACAGCACTCTCTTGTGTCCAAAATGAGTACCTATAAGCAAAAGTGCAATGCAATTGCTTCTGAGATGAATGAGAATGCTGAGATAGCTCTCTCCAGGTAACATAGACCTCCTTGTTTTTGACACTTAATGGAATGGTAGACAAAGTAGATGACAAGAAATGAAGAAAATTAGCCCATGTTGGAAACATTTAATGTATTGGAGCATGGCCCTAACTGATAGACAAATTGCAGTCAGTGTTTCTTAAATTTGGAAGAAGTTGCAGGCAGCAACTTTCAGACTCCAAGTGAGGACAGTCAGTCTCTTGTTAGTGCTGGGAGTTTCAGGCAGTTTGAGGGGAAGCTCAGGTCAGACGCGGGTTACAGAGAACACAATGATCTCCTGAAGCTGATCCAGCATCTACAGACTGTACAGAGGAGGATGAAGAAGAGATGATCAGCTTACACGGTCTCAGCCACCTGTCTTTAATCTTGTCTCTCAAAGCTTACCTACACCTCACAGCACTTTATCAGTCTGATCCTCTGGAGAAACAACTGCAGAAGGGGATTTTCAGTTCATAGTAGAAGGACAACTCATGCCGTAAAAAATTTTGTGATATCAAAACTTTTCCCATATAAATGGACAAACAAATGTATCATTAAGACATTTTTAACTTCAAACCATTGCTTCCAGCTAAAATTCCTCTATCAATAATACTGCTTTCTCCACTAAAAAAAAAAAAAAGTAATCTCGTCTGAATTAGGAGAGAAATATGCACAGATCAAGCATTGTTTACAAGTGAAAACAGTCCAAAACAGATCTAAACAAACATGTTGGTGAATTTTGATGGAGAAAACGACAGTTATGGAAGGACAATTAGCTGTTTGCACACACAAGGAATTTCCCCAAATCTTTTGCGATAAGGAAAAAAAAACTCATCTACATCCTGAATGGTCTGAGGGTGAGTAAATTTGAAACAAATTTTCATTTTTGGGTGAAATATTCCTATAACGTCAACACAAAATGCACTTTATTTCCATAAACTGATGCATTACGGAGTCAGGATGGCTATGTTTACTCATTTTAAATCAATGTGATGAATGTGTTAAGTCAAAAGTAATCTGAAAATAATCTAAAAGTAGTCTTATTATATTACCTGAAATGTGTAATGTAATGGATTATGTTACTGATTACGGTTTTTATAACGTAATTTGGAAAGAGTAAAGGATTAGGCTACAACTTGAACGTAATCTATCCAGCTCTGACTAGTACACAAGAGATGTGTGGAGTAAGCCTGGAAATACCCCAGGTTTCTTGTATAAACATTCAATGAGTTGTGTGTGTAGGCAAAGTGTTGTGTCTGAAGAGACATACTTTATGGAAAGTGGGTAAGGTTTATAATGGCTGAAGTGTGTAGGCAATGAAGAGGTTAAGGGTTACACATTTGCTGCAACCATGGAGCAATCCAGACAAATTCAGGTCAGCTGTCGGACATGATTACTATTTAGAGTGGAGAAGGGATCCAGGATGCAGAGAATTTCTGCTCTCTGCTTACACACACTTGCATAGCTCTCTCTTCTCTCTCTCTTGCTTTTACTCACTGTCACACCACCCCTTACTCACCCAACCAAGTGTCTGGCCAACACTTCCCTCCCCAGTGACTCCATTGATTTTCTGCATAAAGAATTTTTTTTTGGACATACAGGATACAGGTTTTTACATTTTGCAGATCTATGCAATTTCCACTTAAAAAAGGGTTTAATTGTTGAATTGCCAGAATAGAATTACTCTACCAGTAATGCTAAAGAGAGATCCATCAATGTTACCGTGGAAACTGGAATTGCAGCAAAACTGCTCACAAATGGCCATCTTCTTCCGTAAAGAGTTGCAAATGATGTAATTCAGTCAGTTTACTCATCAACTCTAAAAGTGGGGTTTTATACTTAAAAGTGACAAATTCAATAGTTTCACAATGAATAGTGATGATTTATTATTTATTATTTTATATTTTTTTTATTCAAGGGGTGGTAGATAGATGGCAAGAAGTCAGAAAATTATTTTTGCCGCATTTTATTTATTTTAAGTTGATTATTTTATCGTATTGAAAAATGTCAGAGGATGAAATAAATAGGGAAATACTTCTGAAACCAAGGTGGTTTAAAAAGTGTGCGTTGCTGTTGTGCTCTATTGTTTTTACATCTGTATATGTGTGTCTGTGTATTAATGTATTGTGGTATTTCTATCATCTCTTTTATTGTTGCATCTCTCCATCTCATAAATCAGGAGAAGTCTGTGAGAGAAAGTCTTTAGGTGCAAGTAAGCACTGAGCTGTAACATCTGCTGATGTGAAAACATTCTCTTATTGAAGACTAAAGTACCTCCATTTCATTTACGGGACCAGTGACCTGAAAGAATGGGTCATAGTGTTCATGTGAATGGACAGATTTAGCTCATGCACAGTTCTCTTATCCAACAGAATGACTTGAATAAAACGGGCTGATTCTCATTAGTTTGATGTAGCAGAACAATTCTCCACTGGGTTATTTGAGAGCTGATTTATGTGCCCTCTCTTGAACAAATCAAATTATGGTGTTTTACATAAAAACTCAGCCCTACTCTAAGTTCACCTGAGTGTAACAGAAATGAGAGGAATGTATCTTTCTATCCGTCTATCTGTCCGTCTGTCTATCTGTCTATCTGTCTGTCTCTCTCTCTCTCTCTCTCTCTCTCTCTGATTGGCAAATCTACACTAGTCAACGTTTGAAGTGGATCAAAACATTTCATCAAAGTTGTCCTAAAACCTAAAACCAAAATGTGTTCTTGTCTTAGGACAACTTTCATGAACTTTTTTTGATCCACTTCAAATGTTGACTACTATATTTGAGCTCTGTGTTGTCCACATGAACTACTGTGAATATTTTATTGTCATTTTCCCACATTTAGGTATAATTTGTAGATTTTTCTATCTAGGTTTCCAGTTGAGCGTAATTCCACATTGTGAAAACATAGAAAACTATGTGTACTGGCAGTTGACGGTGCAGTTGAACTGTTCTGGACAGTGTTTATTGTAACTGTGGTTTGTAACTTGACCTAGCTGATATTTGGCGTCTTTATTATTTTAGCAGAGACATTTGGATTGCCGAACAAAGCGGCTTTGAAGTGTCAGACAGTCTTTCTGCACTGACACAAACTGAAGTAAGGCCTGTGTTGACACGACCCCAAAGAGAGTGATTATTTATTAAGGCTGCGCTTGGTGGAGAAAGGAAAAGAAGTCGTCTCAGCCTTATAAGGTCCAGCTCTTCTAAAAATGTCAGGAAGTGCTGGATAAGAAAAGGCATGACTCATTGTTTCTCATTTTGAACCTGCCAAAGAAAATCTACCCTTGTTTTTTGTATTGTTAGCCTGTTGTCTGTTTCTTTTATGTGGCTAATGAGCAGGTCCACGCTGAATCTGTGTTTTTCATATCCCCTGACCCTTCATTTATTAAATATTTGGCTTATTTAGTAGCACTGTCGGTTAACAATAAGAGTATAGTTCCAATTTAACACTTTTTTTGGTCATGTTTAAATCTTCTTTGCAGTGTCGTCTCATTTGTTCACTTTTTAAAAATTTTTATCTGATTTCTCTCCCTCTCATTATTCCCTAAGCTGTTTAGAATAGGCTGAGTTGGATTCAACTGTGTTGTCTCCAAATTTATGCCTCTGCTCCATGTAATGTATGAAAATAAGTTGAGTGAATCAGTATCAAAATATAGCCTGTGGATGTTTTCTTTAGGAGGCCTTACAACTGAATCCAATGACATTTTAAAAAAATCACCTTGTGCTCAAGCTGAGCTGAGCATCTATAAAATGTGTGCAACCTTCAGACAAAGTCACTTGTTCCTGACCTTTCTTTTCCTGAAGACATGGAAAGTTCATTAAAAATTCAAAGAATTGTTAATGGCCCATTTGCAGTAGTTGGTCATGGTCAAGTGGCTTTTAACTTCTGTCATCCTATATTCCTTCAGTCCTTTCACAAAACTTTCCACAAACCTATTCCTGTGTCTTTTGTAGCTAGATTAAAGAAATGGAATCTGACTCAGACTGAGGGCAAAAAAAGAGCTTGATTGCCAGTGAGAGACTAAATGTTGGTCTGGAAAATCTTTCCAACCATGCCTCACATTATGCACCTCTTTGCCACGATGCTAAATGGTCTGTCAGACCGCATAGATGGACCAGGAAACTCTTGAATAGTTAAATAAAGATCAGTTGACCACTTGAGCTGGTCTGGAATATGAAAGTTAGCTGATCAAGCTGAAAAGGCCACTTTTCATTGGATGTAAAATACTGACAGCACATTTGCTCCTTTTCTCCCATGTTAATTTTTCTCTCCCCTCGCTCTCCTTTATCCGTTTACGCTCTCTTTCTCAGTCGATGTCTCTCACCTCTTTCTGCTAATCCCTTTTCAAGAGCAAACACCACAGTGTCGACCAGCATTGGCTTGACTGCTGCTGAGCTGACATGCCTGTCACCTGAGATATAGAGCCATCAACACGACTGTGACCAGGATCAGAACTCAAAAGTTCACTTTCATATACTGTTCAAAACTTTGGAGTCAGCAAGGTGCTTTAAATTTATTAAAAGACATTTATTGTTACAAAAGATTTCAAATAAACAATTAAATTAAATTAATCAAAGAATCCTTGAAAATATATCACTGCTTCCACAAAAATATTAAGTAAATATCCAAGTATTTTCATCAATGATAATAATAATAGGAAATCAGCATATTAGAATGTTTTCTGAGGGATCATGTGTGACACTAAAGACTGGAGAAATGGCTACTGAAAATTGGGATTTGCCAACACAGGAATAAATTACATTTTAAATAAATTAAAATGGAACAATAGTTATTTTAAATTGCAATAATATTTTACAATATTGGTGTTTTTACTGTATTTCTGATCAAATATATGCAAACTTTTAAGCATAAGAGACTTCCATCAAAAACATTTAAAAAAAATTGAACAGTAGGGTGTGTACTGTGCTGTTCTTTCAGCTTTATAAAAAGGATAGATTTGGCTTAAATCTAAATGTTTGTAGCCCTAAGACATGATTTACCTTTGAGGTTATGATCTCATTATCCTCTATTCCCACATTCATACTCAGTCTCGTTGTCAGGTATTTCATCGCATCATCATTTATTCATTAGATTTTGGGATTCTGTAGCTTTTGGAGAACAGAACTGATCCAACAGTGTTTCAGCAATCGATCCGTTAGACGTCATAGACTTTCTAAAGCATAACTTTCAGCTGTATGACCTCTGGCTGAAATTTAGTCATGCTGTAAACAGTGAGAAGTTTCTCAAAGATCACTTCATGTGAAAACGTCTGTTCTTTAGGACTGTAGATGAGAAAGTGGGCATAGTGCTTCACTGAGCTTAGTTTAGTGTCCAAAGTGTCTTTTTAAAAAAGCTTTAGTTTCACATTTGGTTTGACCAACATGCATTTAGAGGTGTTCTTCTTCTGGGATAAGAAGTACTACCAATACAAATAAACATGAGAGTTTCTGCATGTTTGTGTAAGTGAACAGTAGTTTGAAATAGAGGACCTGATTTGGACAGCAGTGGTTTTGGTAACACTTTACAATAAGGTTCATTAGTTAACTACATTAGTTAACATTAACTAATAATAAACTGCACTTATACAGCGTTTATTAATCTTTGTTAATATTAATTTCAACATTTACTAATACATTATTAAAATCTTGTTAACATTAGTTAATGCACTGTGAGCTAACATGAACTAACAATGAACATCTGTATTTTTATTAACTAACGTTAGCGAAGATTAGTAAATACAGTAACAAATGTATTGCTCATGGTTAGTTCATGTTAGTTAATACATTAACTAATGTTTAACTAATTAACCTTATTGTAAAGTGTTACCGTGGTTTTTAATGAGCTCTACTTGAGTGTTTTTGGTAAAGTTTTGGGATTCTTCTTGACCACAGAGAGGTTTTTCTGGAGCTCTCTGATCTGAAATCTGACAGCTGCAGTTATCAATGCCTTTCTCAGACTTATAATATTTGAATACCTGTTTTTAATATCTGTTTTATAAATTCTTTTGGTCATACTTGAGGTAACGGTGGTCAGTTTGCTGTTGGTGGAATGGAAGTATTTTGCCTTAAAGTGTGGTCACAGTGTGGTCACATTTACTAATTTTCACAGGTAACCAGTCATTTTAATAGGAAAACATGCAATCAGGAATTTTAAATGAAGACGATTGATTTCCCCGTACAGATTTCGCAACAAGTTCAAGCTGCTTAGTTTGAAAGTGACTTCTCTGTGAGCTGTGCTTTATGCATCACTACTCTATCGACAAAGGACTTATTTCACCAACATTAGTTGACCATTAGTGTCCATATGCTTATACTGCTGTCCAAAGAATAAATACGTTAAGCAAACAAATGAGATTTTTTTTCTGAGAACCTTTTATACACCTTTATATATATACTTAACCGCAGACAAAGAAATGATGTACAGGATGTGGTACAGTACAAATATTTTGAGCATCCCTTATTCTGTCCCTTATTTTCCTATAAAGAGTCACAGTTATCCCTTATTTTCCTTTTATGGCATCCCTAGTTATATTGTTAGGCAAAGCTTAAATTGTGTGAATTTTTAACTACTGTTTTAACTGCTTGGTCTGTAATGAATTACTTTTTAAATAAAATGAGAAAAACACTCATTGTGGTGAAAGGAGCATTGTGATAAGACGATCTTGAGGCTTACTACTGAGCAATTTTAACATTCACAACATGCAAACATCAATAAAACTATTAAAGTTATTAAAACTATTAAAAACAATCAACATGTAATAAGAAACACAACAAGTTTTAGTTTAGTTAAACACAACACATTTAGTTTGTAGATACTGCACTTTGCTTTTGCGATAGTGTTTTAGTTGTGTAAGGTCATCCAAAGGCAGAGTGCAGTATCTGCATTTTTGTGGTCAAAGGTCACATCAGTGGTCATCGTTTTTATCTATAAAAATTTTCATCCTAAGAAGGCTTTAAAGGGATAGTTCACCCAAAAATGAAAATTTGATGTTTATCTGCTTACCCCAAGGGCATCCAAGATGTAGGTGACTTTGTTTCTTCAGTAGAACACAAACAAAGATTTTTTTACTCAAACCGTTGCAGTCTGTGAGTCCTATAATGCCAGTCAATGGGCACAGAATCTTTGAGAGAAAAAAAAACATGCACAGACAAATTCAAATTAAACCTTGCAGCTCGTGACGATATATTGATGTCCTAAGACACGAAACGATCGGTTTGTGCGAGAAATTGAACAGCATTTATATCATTTTTTACCTCTGATACAGGCAATGTCCAACTCTCTTCTGAGCTCATCCACAACATCCCGCGCGTGACACGTCAACGGCTCTGGAAAATAGATATATATAGACATAGATATATGTGTAGATCCTTACGTATCGCAGCCCATAGAAACAGTCGCCAAAGAGGCATATATATATATATATATATATATATATATATATCTCTATGTGCCAGAGCAGGTTGACGCGTCACGTGCCGGATGTTGTGACAGTCGGACATTGAGGTTTATCAGAGGTAAAAAATGATATACTGTTCAGTTTCTCGCACAAACCGATCGTTTCGTGTCTTAGGACATCAGTGTATCGTCACAAGCTGCAAGGTTTAATTTGAATTTGTCTGTGCATGTTTTTTTTTCTCTCAAAGATTCTGTGCCCATTGACTGGCATTATAGGACTGACAGGCTGCAACGGTTTGTTAAAAATCTTTGTTTGTGTTCTACTGAAGAAACAAAGTCACCTACATCTTGGATGCCCTTGGGGTAAGCAGATAAACATCAAATTTTCATTTTTGGGTGAACTATCCCTTTAAATGAATGCATTGCCACTAATGTACCTACAACATGTTTGACTGTAAAAACTTTAAAGGCATTTTTCTCAGTTTCAGTGTTTGCGTAGTTACTGCACTTTGCCTTTGTAGGGCAGTATATGTTCTTGCAAAGATCCTCTTAATGGAAAATGTCAACTTCTGGCTCAACCAATAACTGAGTTTGGGGCCAGGACTTACTGTTTGATTGGGAGACATGGGTGGAAAAATTACTATAAAATATTTGTAGAAGAATT
This sequence comes from Onychostoma macrolepis, assembly GCF_012432095.1. Lineage (NCBI taxonomy): Eukaryota > Metazoa > Chordata > Actinopteri > Cypriniformes > Cyprinidae > Onychostoma > Onychostoma macrolepis. The sequence goes on from NC_081156.1 coordinate 16,940,015, forward strand.
ATTTGTGAAGTATACTGAAAAATAGGTTTTATGATATTTTAGCTGGTGTATGCCTGTTTTGTTTCACGACTGTTGGCTACTGCAAATTTTATGGATATAGTGTAAGTCTCTGTTTTACCTTTCTTGAAATTCCATGATGACAATTTTAAGGACTTATGAAATACATTCCATGTAATGAAGAAAAATGAAAAAGGTACTGTGAAAGCACTGTGCCATTATGCGGTGAGTTTGGCCTTCCTGCATGAATTAAACCTAAATTATGAATTCTCGTTGTCAATGTATTATCTCTGGTTTGGTCGGAGTACGTAATTGTGATCAATGAGCACTCCATGTCCTTTGTGTAATAAAGAAAGTGGTTTTGTGGAACAGATATTTATGAAGCACTATACTTATTCTGTTTTCTTTTGTTAACCATATGAAACCACATGACACACGTGGAAGAACTTTTTCCAAAGCTTGAAGATTCACTGTTTTTGTTCAGTGGGAAATATGTTTTTTATTTTATTTTTATCTGTTCCTTGTTTTTCCCTATCTGGGGAAGGTTTTTACCTGATAGTGTTTTTAGGAGCTGTCATGTTAAACTGGGTCTCTTTTCAGTGTTCATCTCATCTTTGAGATGTTCTTTTAAATCGTTGTAGAAGTTACAAGGAGAAGAAAATGTGATGTCAACCACAACATCTTCCTGTGGAGATGTTAAATTAGATGGAATAAAAAAAAAAAAAATCAACCTAGAAGTTACGTTCTGAATTTTTAAAATTCATCTTAAAAGTGAAACCTGAGAATCAAAATCGGTGAACCAAAGTCTGGAAATGAGCAGGATGTAGAAAATGACATCCGCTGTGCTAGCTATGAAGTGGCCCTTTTTCTCATCAGTGCTTGAGTCACCATGAATAATTGTGAAAGTCGCTGGACAGCTGAAGGACTAACACCTGCCCGCGATCGCTGCTTCTCACCCTCCAGTCTGTGGGAAACCCAGCAGTGCTCTTCCTTCAGACCCTCATCGCCTGTTTGGTAAAGGGGTGTGGATATGGTGACCGGCAGAAGGAACCTAAGTGGTATGCGGCTGAGTGTGAGTCAGCATTGCTCTGCGTTCCCGGACCGGACACTGATGTGTCTATCCTGGTGGACTGTGTCATCAGTATGCTGTTCTCCTGTGGCTGTCTATCATCTCTGTTGGATGGCCATACTACACTGTCACCAATGTGGCGAGGCGCTGCGGTACAAGAAGCCAGGCTCGAGTTACTTCCTTCTGGGCGCCAGTCTCCATTAGAATCCCATCCGTTTGTTTATCAGATATGTAAATACACCGTGTCCCCAGAATGCATCTGAACACTTAAGCATTAATAGCTAAAGAATGTCATTGCAGTAGATAGCAAAATATCAAATAAAGTGGCACCATAGAGCTTTTCACAAAATTAACTTCACTTTTCTGAGCCACGTTGCAGTGGCATTTAAGCAGCTGTCTTCAAAGTGATGTCTGTGGATGGACTGTAATAAGGAAGGATGCACCAATATAAAAATTCAAGTCAATCATTAATTATGATAAACAATTATATCAGCCATAATATGAATAATAATTAGAGTTTTATATCATTTTGGTTTATATGAAAATAAAAGAAACTCAAATCAGGTATGTTAAAAGCTACAAGTTAATTGATGCGTCAGAACATTACATTGTACAGCATGAAAAATAGATATTCATTTTGAAATTTGAAGATTTAACAGTGTTATTAAATTATTTGTTTTTAAAGATTAAAAGTGAGGGTTGGATGATGGTAAAGGTATGTGGAAATTAAACCGCTAATGTTATCCACACTGGATTTGCACAGTCAGAAATTATCCAAACACACTAGCGTTAAAACGTTTGGGGTCAGTAAGGTTTTTTTTTTTTTGGCAAGGATGCAACAAATTGATTAAAAGTGAATTTAAAGACATTTATAATGTTACAGAAGTTTTCTATTTCAAATGAAAGCAGTTCATTTAAAGTGCATCATGGTTTCCACAAACATTTTTTAAATATTTAATTTAAATGTTTTAATAATAAAAATAGAAACCAGTTGTTTTAAAACATAATAATTTTATGGACCTTTTAATCAGTACTGTAATATGTTGTTTTTTGTTTTATACGTTTTTTTCATCTCATGTTCAGCTTGAAATGTGTTCTTGTACCATCTTAAAATAAATGCCACTTGGTTTGATATTTTGCAATACAGTGATGCAACGACCTTCATACCATTTCATGTGTGGCTTAAGTGTTCAGATACTTTTTGGGGCCACTGAAGTACTGCAGAGCTCCAAATGAGAATGCAACAATGAGCTGGTCATGTGTTAAAACTGTCTAGACATAAAACAGCCTCAAAATCATTCATGCACCTAATGCAGTTTATTGATAGATGGCATCTGATGGAGCTTTGTAAGAGCTAACTATAGAGATTTACTTCATTTACAGTCCACTCACGTAGTAAATGTGGAGATATATCAGCACTAGTTTTGACTTCATAAGCTCTGAAGGCTTTTTACATTTATAATGTGCTCATCGGGGCTCAGAGGTGAAGAATGTTTGATCTTCACACTTGAATTATTCTGCTCTGGACTCTACTAGAGAAACTATACCTATCTAACTCAAGCCTGCATGGTAAGAAAGTGTCTTCTGGGTATTTGTTTCCTAACCAGACATGATTAAGTTTTCCAAGTCTATTATGCTCAACAAGGCTGCATTTATTTGCTCAGTAAAAGCATAATATGGTGAAATATGATTTCAGTTTCAAATAATGTTTTCTGTTTTAATATATTTTAAAGTGTAATTTATTTCTGTGATGGCAAAGCTGAGTTTTTAGCAGTAATTACTCCAGTCATCAGTGTCACACGATAACCTTCTAATATGCTGATTTTCTGCTCAAATAACATTTCTCATTATCAATTTTAAAAATAGTTGTGCTGCTTAATAATTTTGTAGAAACATGATACACTTTTCAAGATTCTTTGATTTAATAGAAAGTTCAAGAAACAGCATTTATTTGAAATATAAATCTTTTGTAACAATCTACAAGTCTTCACTTTCGCTTTAGATAAATTTAATGTGTATATGCTGAATAAAAAAATTAGTTTCTTTGAAAAACTCACTCCAAACTTTTGAACTCCAGTGCATGTGCAGTGGAATTTTGGACCAATGGGATTTTACCCAGAAAAACAACACATGAATAGAAACCAAGCAGCCAACAAAATGTCCTGGCATTTCTTATCAAGTCCTGACTGGTTAGAGTTGTGGAAGAGTTGCACTTTTTTTACTCTTCTGCAACTGACTTTTTGGTAGGTACCTCTCTCTGTTTGAAGCATTGCTTCTTTTCCTCTGCTGAAAAGTACCAACTGTCCCATTCTAGGGAATACAAACTAATAAAACATTTGCCTTAAATTCACTACAAGTCACTTTGGATAAAAGTGTCTGCCAAATGCATAACGTAAATGTCTGCACTGGGTCAGTGGCTCAGTTCCCATGCTGTCTGTGTGCCCTGTCAAGAGCTTCTGCTCACCATATCTAAATCCTGTTTGAGGCCCCAGGGAGGTTGAGTGAAGGAAAAGAGTAAGTGGAAAAAGGAGGAATGGAATACAATAAAAAGATGACCAAGCGATATGATCCATCTGCTGTGTAGAGTAAGACCAGGGTCATCTGGGTCCCTTACTTGGAAATTAAATGCATCATGGAGTTTGTCTGTTTGCACAAAATGCACAACATGTACTATATCTCCTCTCCTTTTGACTTTTCTTTATCTTTCGTGACCTGCAATCAGTTTGATAAGAAAGTAATGCACAGTGGAGGCAGTCATTACTGATAGTGCAGCAGCTGTTACACTAAAGCATAATTATCAATGCAGAGCGCTTTTTTCCAGAGGCTGCTTTGCTGTAGCAGAGGGCCTTTGCTGATTAGCTTGTTTCTGTCTGTAAGGCATTCATGCTGCTCTGTCTTCATACGAGTGTGAATAGTTACGACCATCGCTTCATTGTTCCGTCTGACTGATGCGGTTTCAAAACAATAGACACTAATTAAGATTTAATTGCTAACTGCTGGTTTCCTCCTGCTGCAGCAAAAAAATTGAGTACAATCTACTATATCTCTGCCCCTCTTTTGGGGCGTAATTTATGCTCCCTTGGAAAACATTTTGGAAGATAAACTGCATTGTAGAATTAGGTCAGTGGTTGTTTCTTTTAGGCTATGAAATGAAATGAAAAAGAACAATTTTGTGTTAACGATTATGAAATGTGGGTTTTTAAACGGCCAAGTAGGATGTGGTCTGTTCTGTCAGTCTGTCTACACTACTGTTCAAATATTTGGTGCCAGTATTTACTTATCAGTGGTCATCACTGATAAGCTACTCCTAAAAATAATGTAGAAGTTAAAATTTCCTGTGAAGCTGCTTTGCAATGATTAATTTGTTTCTTCAATTAAATTTAGGAATTAAATTATTTTTTATTAAAATGTATTCTCCTTTCAATTATGAATGACAAACAGCTCCATTAGAAGATCTTTTTCTGGTCAGGGAGCACGATATGTCAACCTTAACTATTAACAACCTTTTAAATCAGAGGGAAATGGTAGGTTGATAAGAATGTCTGTCTGATATGAGCTCACTGTAAAATCTAATTGTTGATTATGTTGTTCAAGGACTAATAAGGATGCAAAATCAGGAATGTCTCGATGTCTTACTTTTTTAAATCATATGTTAAAGCATATTTGCTTTGTTGCTTGGACTGCTTTTTATAGTTTTATTTTTATCATTCACTTTTATTGTACATTTATGTGTGGAGTTGTTTCAAAAGAAAACCAGGTAATTATTATAGCAGTCATCGTGCTAATGAAATTGATTCAGGCTGTGTTTCTCTTTGATAATTGTATTCTGCACTCCATTTCATTTCCAATCTCTCACTCTGAATAATAATTAAGCACTTCATGCCACATTTTGCATCCTCATTTTTTTGAAACATCCATATTTCCCCTCATTCAGTGACGTCCTTCTCACTTTCCCCCCCGCGGCTGTGAAGGGTTAAGTGTGCACCCTGGTCACCGTGTGAAGGAGTTAGTAGCCAGGGAGTGTGTAATCCTTCTTTTATTAATGTATTGTTGTCACGGGGGTCAGGTTCTCTCTTGCAGCGACAGCTTTTGAAAGTCATTACTCAAGTGAAGACAAACAAAGCTCACAGCAGGCCCCCCTTCGACAGCATGTGCACAGTAACAAGACCAGGCCTGACCGCTAACAAGGGAGGGCTCACACAAAATCCCAATTTACCGTCCAAAGGGAAACCTTTCCAGCTGCAGTGATTCCTTAATGAGCGCTACTGTGTAGTATAGCGGTTCTTCATCCTTCAACTCTTAATTGGGCCAAATATAAGCGGACCAGCGTGTCGTGATTTATTGCTCTACCTAGCAGAAATAACAAGATCTAGCCTATTTTCTTGTTGAGTATAGCATGTTTAGGGTGTTATTTCAAGGAAGGTGCTCCAAAGCTGCCAACATCGTACAGCCTATAGTCTCGAAATTGAAAGCGCTGGCAGATGTGACAGGACACGGGTGCGACTTCTCAGTGTGTGACTGCTACAGTGTAATTAAACATGGAACGAATGTACGGCGTGAAAGCGACGGGATTAGAAAGATAATGAGGCCGCTGCATCCTCGTTCCTCATACTCCTGCCAGTAGACTGAGTCTCAAAACTGTGGGTGGATGTTGTCTTGCTTTCCAAACAGTGTGTTTGCGGTTTATGCACTGCGTTCTCCATAACAATCAGTGCATGCTAATTACAACATTAAGCGGAGATAAAGACTGTTGCCTGACAATTAAAACTTAATCTTTTAGGAACATTCATCTAAATTTTCATCCAGTGCTAGCCATCCCAAAGCAGCTAAGCCAGCTAACCAGGGAGGTCCTATGCAGTAAGAAGATTCCCATCAGACATATAAGATGTTTGTATGGGCGTCCGCACCCACTGAGTGATGTGAAGGTGTGAAGGCTTCTGCTTTAGCCCCCCACCGGCCTGGAAATAGACATGGCAGGCAAAGGATAGAGTGCAGGATCATGTGTTGATCAGCCCATTAAATTGTCATTAAAAAGCCGTCGCTTTGCTATGGTCCACACTCTTCCTGTCATATTGAGTTCAGCCCGACTTGACGACCAGCTACGTCAAAGACCACTTTGAAAGCACACTATGTTATTGAGAGGCTCTGTTTGAGGACACTGGAGCTGAAGAGTGTTATCCTCTATGATAAACAAGTTCTTCAGTGTGTCTGTACTGAGAATTGACTGTGGAAAGTCAAAGCTGCCCATGGTAAACAGAAACATGCACGACCGCAATGTCATTATATTTACTTTAAACCTTTGATATTTAACAAAGAAGTGCTTGCTATTCATTTAACCATTGTTCAGAACAATGACATGGAGCTGGAAACTGTTTAAATTGGTTATATTAAACTGTGACTGTAAATTGTGTTCAGAATCAGTATGTGTCACAGTTCCAATAACTTAGGACATTAAAGAGACGTTTCTACTGACTCTGAACAGCACCAGGAGAAAGATGCCCAGGGTTCCTGATCACCTGTGTGAACATATAGTCCTGCTGCAGGGAGGCATGAGGATTTCAGCAATAATAGTCATTGTCTGTAATGTAAGACACCTCAGACTGCACAGTGGAAATGGATGTAGTGTCTGTTTTTGGGATTCTTTGGTGAATGAAGTTCAAAATATATGTTTTGTTTTAGCAGATGCTTTTATCCATGTTCATAAATGGTGAACTCTTATTTAAAAGAACAACATTTATGTGAAATAGAAAACTTTTGCAACATTGTAAGTTTTTAGCTTTACTGAAGGTAAATCCTTAAGTAGGGCTGTCACTTAACGATTATTTTGGTAATCAAGTAATTGGACGATTATTCTGGCAATTAATTGAGTAATCGGATCCTTTTTTTTTTCAAATAAGAGATGTACTTAACCACACGCAAATAAATAAAGTGCATATTAAACCGGCAGTGCGTACTGTATATTTATTTAAATGAATCGCAGACTATGTGATTGATTTTTAAATGGTTTTAATATTCCGTGCAGCCTTATAAAATGGTCTAATAATGCTTTTCATGGATTCTCGTCCATGGAATGAGCCACTTGAAATCCCCTATTGGGCCCCAGGTCCTGGGTTGAGATCCAAAATTTTAACTGTTTTATAAATAAATCTGAATCTGAATCTGAAGAATTTAGCTTTATGTGACCTGTTGGAGATGTCCATTGCTTCTTGTATTTCATACCACGGGAGTTTCTCTCAACATATGGCAGGAAAGGGGCATTCAGGAAATGTAATTTCCTCTCAAAGACGTACATATTACTGACAAGGGGAAAATTGCACAGGTTTCATGACCCCCAGAAGTAAATCCTGGCATCCTGAAGCTGGCTGACTGTTAATGCATATGATTCTCTGTATCTCTTTGTCTTGTTGTGAAAGGCAGTTGCTGTCATTGTAGGGTTCTCACAGGCACCACCAGCTTTTAGTGTAACTGGCTGGGCAAGCAAGACCAGTCCATTGTGAACAGTGTCTCCACACAGAATATGGAGGGTGTTGGTTGTCCCTGTAAATCTCACTCTCTGGATGTTTTTCTAGGTGCCACCTCTCTAGTGCCCAACTGTAATGAATCCATGCTGAAAAACAATAACCAGAGACCATTGTTTCAATACTGTGAAGAAATGCAGACGTGTAATGCATTTATGAGTCTACATTGTGAATGCAGATCATACTGCTATAAATGCTTTCATGCATGGCTATAGTCAGAGTTTATATGAGGTAAGGTTGTGGTTGAAATCCTGGAGACGTGTTCTCTGCTGTTGCTCTGCTGAGACACAGAGAAGACAAGGCTTTAATGAGGCCTGCTGTGAGAGGAAGAAAAACAATAGGGCCAGAAGGAGTGAGAAATAAAAGCAAGAGGGAAAAAGAAAATGAATTGGAGAATAAAGGAGCGTGTGCTTTGGCCGTGGAGAACATTTTCGGTTGAGAGATACTAATAATGAGCTCATTCCCTTATATGTATTGAAATAAATATGTTTCCAGTCTCACAATGACTCATCTGTTGACATAATTATCATTAGAGAGAGGGAGAGTGAGCAGTAGAGACATGAAATGATTATTTATTCATGTCGCTGATGACATTTTTCTATGCACTGAAGGAGAAGTTTTGAGAACTTTCATCTGTAAAGAAGATGGTTTACTCCAAAATAAAAAGTGTCATAATTTACTCTACGTCATGTTGTTCCAAACCTGGAAGACTAAATGGTATTACTTGTATTACTTTCTTCTGTGAAACATAAAAGAAGATATTTTGAAGAATGTTTCCAAACATACTTTTTCTCCATACAATAAAAGTTATTGGGGTCTGAAACAACACTGAACCCCAATGACATTCACTATATGTGTTTTATATTTTTTATTTTTAATATTTTTGCATTTCTTTTATTGTGAAAATGTAATTTTTGTGTTTGTCATGTATGCATTTGTTGTGATTTGGCTGCTACCTTGGCCAGGTCTCTCTTGTAAAAAAGATTTTGAATCTCAATGGGACCTCCTGGTTAAATAAAGGTATAAATAAATATGGACAAAAAAAAAATCAATAAATAATAATAAATTTTCAAAGTAATTATTTTCAAAATATCTGAACTGAACTACATTTTGGGGGTATGGTGGAAATGATCAATCTAAGGCAATATGAGTGAGAAATCCGTAAAAGGCTCTATTTACACTGAGACCATTTTAAATGTTTGTGTAAAAGTTTAAATGTTTATGTAAACTGTTTTAGTGCAGTATTTTTAGTAGCACATGGAAGCAGGAAGACTGCTCTTGTGTAAGTTGTTGTTGGTTAGTGCTGGTCTCCAATAATACAGTACAAAAATGTGTCATCAGAGCACTACAAGAAAGAAAGTTCCTTGCCTGAGGAATGATTCAGTATTACACCTAAAGTACAACTACAACTTTTCAATTATGGCATTTGTGTATTTGAACTGCTCGCTCTTGAGCAAACTTACTTTATAGGGAAGAGAGGCAGAGCGCGGTGTGTTGTCAAAGAATGCTAATAGTGTGTCTGTGTACTTTCATCACAAGCTCTTTAACAGCTTCCACTGATGTGGGCCTCTTTGAAGATGGCCTCTTTAAGGACTGCATTTGATAACACAGGAGACCTAAGATACCTGAGGCTTAGGTATTTTTTTATAACCGCATGCCAGCATTAGACATTACAGCATGTCATTTTATTTTTTTTGGTTTATATTTGTTTGAAAGACATAGTTTGTGGTTCAGTACTGTCTTGTAGTAGGTGCTTTGAGCTTTTCAACTTCAATTTTTTGTGGTTTAGCTGTACCAAAGAAACGTTAAAAGTGTAAGATGCTTATAATCTAATGAAGAGAGATGTTAACCAAAGATAGTCTAAAATCTGCAGTGTTCACTTTTAAAATAAATAACATTTAAAGATATTCTTCACTTGTATTGTAAAAACTGTACATTGAATGCAGTGTATGTCGCTGTGAATAACATCATCTACCAAATACATTAATATGTAATATTTCACTCAGAAGCAGAAGCTTCCTTTTATTGTTTTTCTTGTGTTTCCTGAAGAAAAGCAACATGTATGTGGTTGTAGACTACTTGGAGGCTGTAAATTAAGTGTTGTTCTCAAGGATAGCTCTAGCAAAAAATTTGTACTGTATTTCAGTTGATCTGAAAAAGCGATTTCTTTCTCCCCTTAACCCACTGTTGTCTTTTTACTCACAGGTGGCTTTCACATTGGATTATTAAACATCTGATTTTGGCCGGGAAAGCAAGATAAAGGAGAGTGAGAGGGTTGAACATCTGCTGAACACATCAGCGGAAGGCTGTCACCAGGTGGGCTGTATGCTGTGGCTTTGGAGACGGAGCCAGAGGACTTCTTTATGCCCACAGGCCTCGGCTGTCCAAAGGGGGGATGATCTGGAGCGCTGCACACAGGCCTATCATTAGGCCATCGGGGCCCATGCTAAGAAATGGATAGTTTTGCTGCTAAATGTTACAGTGTAACTTCCCTTTAACTATGGGTCAACGGTGAAGGATTGATATGGAAATCCTTTTTTTCCTTGGAATCAGCTAAAGCAGCAGTTGATGCAAAGCAACTTTTATTTGCTTTTTAGGATTTATATAATTTGACGTTTTTATATAAATGTGTCTACGTAGCATTTATTGTTTTTAGGTGGCAAGCATTATATTACAAAGCAGACTTTTGGATTTATGAACAAACAAAGACCATGGCGGCTACCTATCGCATTGTGGTCAGCAGTATTAACTGTTATAACAGCGTTGTGATTGACCGTCGTGTCCAGCACACTGTACACTACTGTAATGGGCCCTGTGGTGCACTAAAACATGGACTGAACTGCACAGTGGCTCACCGCAGCACTTGTGCTGAACTTCTTGACACCCCCATATCTAGAACCTGCTCTGACCGGCCTATCGGCCTTCATGAGTCCAAAACAATGGAGAATGGAAACACCGGACCTGGTGCTTTCTGTGACGACTACCACCAGGTCGTCCCCAGAGTTAAGAAAGGATCTACCATCCAAAGCTCAGCAAGCCTCAAGGATATTACAGGGGAAGCTATCAACCTGGCCAGTGGAAAAATCAAGGAGTTTTCATTTGAGAAAATCAAATACTCTTCCAGCCATGTGACTTTCAGAAAGGGCCGTAAGGTTCGGCCAGACTCCTTCAGCAGGAGGTCCACTGATCTAGACATCATCTATGGCCAGTTCACAGGCAATGATGAGAACTGTCCTCCATTCAGCCTGTTTCAGAAATCTGTACTCGAAGAGCATAAGCTAAGTCGCAGTGCATCCCTAGAGCAGAACCTAAACAATGTGGCCACGCTCTACCTGAACAGCCTCACTGAGGAGAACCTAATTACCCGCATACTGGAGAAGACCAAGGCAGACAGCAGTGCCTCAGGAGAAGACATTAAAGCCTGTCTGGATATTCTCCTCAAGTGCTCGGAAGATCTGAAGAAGTGCACGGACATCATCAAACAGTGCATCAAAAGGAAGTCGATGGGTGGAAGCAGCGATGACTCTGCGAACCCTGAAGTCATTTATAAAAATGTGATGGCTCGTCTCTCCAACTACCTGAAGAGGCTTCCTCTTGAGCTGGAACAGGGGCAAAGTGTGAGGCAGGAGCACAGCGAGCTTGCCGAACTAGTCAACAGCATACACGGGCTGCAACAAATCCCTTTCTCCCCCATCTTTGGCAATGAGCAACCTCCGCGCTATGAAGATGTTGTTCAATCTCCTCCGCCCACAAAGCCTCGAACGAAACCCTCCCAGCCAGAACCTCCAGAAGGCTCTAGGGATCTTGCAAGCAATGTGAAATCCATTCAGAGCCCCTCGGGTTTGTCAGCACGTACACCTCCATCAGCTAATGGGTTCCCGCATGGCAGCTTGCCTTTGGCCTCCAGTAGCGGTTCAGCACCTTACATCTGCCACCACACAGTCTCAACCAACCGACCGGACACATTTTCTTCCACAAACTCTCTCTTGTCTAGCAGTAGTGAAAGCCTCTGTAAGGATGCCATGGAGGCTCTGTATATCGAGGAGGAGGATTCGGATTTGGGAAGGATGCCAGACAGGGCAGTTAAAGGGGATGGGAAGCACAGCTGTAATATTTCGGAGTCCAGACCATTCTCCAAAAGACCTACTGGCTACTCCGAGCCTAGTGGTGGTGTTTCGGATAAACTCCATGAACTTGGTAGAAACGGAACTGTGTTCAAGCCTAAAAACGACTCGATGGTCAACCAGATGTACTTGCCAAAAAGCACAGATTCCAGACTGTTCCCTAGATCAACCTCTCACGTTAATAAAGGGGGATCCGATGACATTGATAAATTGCTGATGGACCTGGAGTGTCTTTCCCAGAACATGCAAAAGGAGCCTCCACTGCCCCCTAAACTAAAAAACTGTGCCCAGCAGACAGGCTCCCCCCAGCATTTGATTGGTAACTCGGTGGCTAAAGATCTACCAGTGGCGGGTTTGTCTGGACCCTCGGTGACCAAGCCCTCTGAGACAGGGGTTGAGGCCACCGAAGAAGATGATGGAGCTCTGCTTCTCAGGATTCTTGAGAGCATTGAGAGCTTTGCTCAGGAGCTGGTGGAGAGTGGAGCTGGGAGAGGAACTCAGTCTAAGGAGCGAGAGGTCATGCGTCTTCTTCAGGACACGCTGGCCAGCACCAAAGCAGAGGTGGCTCCGCTTCCGCTGCCTGTACCTCCGTCTGAGACTGCATCTACACCAGCACAAACACCTAAATGCACATCTGCCCCAACACCCTCAAGTGCACCTGCTGCCGTACAAACCCGTGCTTCTACTGTAAGGGACACAGGCTCAACGCTTCTCATTCAACAGACGCCCGAAGTCATCAGGGTGAGTTCAGCTAAACTGTCTATGTAAGGTTTTCATGTCTCTTCCAGTATCTGTGCAATGTGTATCATTGGTAAAATGATAAAAAAGGTAAGAAAAAGTCTCAAATTTAATGTACCCTTGGTGTTGTCTGCTTGAGCATCATTGGCTGTTGGCAGCTGTTGGTGAATGTTGCATGAGTCTCTCAAATGTCCTCAGTGGCAAAGCTGGATTTTAGAATCATTAAAGCTAGTCTGGGGATGAAGTCAAATGCAGAGTATGCAATGAAACTAAAGAACTTGAAGAAACTAAGGGATTTTTTAAGAACAGTGAGCAGCTTTAGGGTAAACCAGGGACCCATACACGACTATAACAAAAGACTACAAACAGTCATTGATGCTCAAGGAGGCAAAACAAAGTATTAAGAACCAAGCATAGGTAAAGGTTTGCAAGAAAATTTGGGTGAATTCAGTTATTTTGTGTGTGTGTGTGTGTGTGTATGTATATACATATATATATAGAGAGAGAGTTCATTTGCAAAAACCGATAACTCCATTTTCTTTTTCAGAAATCAAATTTCAATCAAAAAAAAAAAATTATAAATATATATTTATTTATTTTTGATTGAAATTTGATTTCTGAAAAAGAAAATGGAGTTATCGGTTTTTGCAAATGAACTCTCTCTCTCTCTCTCTCTCTATATATATGTATGTATGTGTATATGTGTATATACATACACACACACATACATGCATACATGCATACATACATACATACATACATACACACACACACACACACACACACACACACACACACACACACGTATATGTATATGTGGGTTTGTAAATGTTTATGTAGATGTTTTTTTCTGATTTTCCAATGGGTATTATATAACATATGAGCAGAACTGTTTATAACTTGGGCATAATGGAAGTGGAAAATCCATTTTACCCTTAGCTAAAGCACAAAATTATAGCCTCCATAAACAGAAACCATTACATCAAATTTCCTCCTTGGAATACTGTGGTATATGAAAGACCTAAAACATGGCTTTTTAGGGGAAGTGGAATTCATCATTAATATATTAAGCAGTGATGGGGTTATCATTTTGTATTGTACAGGTCCGTATTTGTCACCGGTATCTGATCTTTTGGACTAGTATAATTTCAAATGATTCAATAACAATATCATGTGTTGATTCAATAACGATATCATGTGTTGATGTAAAAAGAAACAATTGTGTATTAATTACATTTTTTGTTGTATTTTACTTGATTGCCATTTAAAACCTTCCTAATTTCCCAGGTGTATTTTGATGTCCAACTATAAGACATCTAACTATACTAACTATAAGACTTAATGGAGTATGTAATAGCCTTAAACTGTTACCCCTGGAAAAGATAGGGGATTGCAGAGAAGCTTGTTGCAGTTAACTGTGGGGTCAGTATCATGTGTCTTCTGGAGCTGGCTGTTACCTTTAGTCCATTTTTTTGCACATCCATCATGGTGGGAATGAAGAAAGCACAGTTTGTCATACTCTAGTTCAGGGAAAAGGGCAGCTCTCAATGCCTTAAAACCCTCTAAATCTTTATTTAGTGCAAGTCGCAAGAATGTTTTAGCCTTTCATTCATTCACTCTCAGCTCTCTAAAGTGTTGTCGAGCTGTTTATATCCCACATCAGTCCTCCTAGCACATTTAACCCTTGCTCTTTATGTGTCCTCTGTTCTTCCTCTCTCCCACCCTTTATCTTTTTTCCTGCCTGGTAAATCCTCACTTGTTTATTTTCCTGGCTTTGTAAACCAACACCAGCTCAGGATCTATCTCAGGCCTGCTATTTATGACGTTGCCATGACATCTGTCGAGAGTGGAACCCCCTTAATAATGGGGCTCCTCCTCCAGTCCTATTTCTGTATCTCTTCAGTGCATAACTAAGAACCCTTAAGGTTGGATGAGTCGCATACTTGTGCACGAACATGCACGTACACACCTCTAAGTGCACATAGAAAAATGCCCTAATGGCTGATAATTTAGGTTTTGTAGAAACAAGTGATCAAGACTCCAAATACTAGAAGTTTTATCTCAAACAAGGCTGAATTAGTTCACACTAAAAGTATGCATGTCGTCCTTTGCACGTTAACTTCATTACAAAGATACAAGTGTGAGATGTTTAGTTAGAAAACATGCATGTTTTCATAAAATGCACGTCCCCCAGTAACCATCTCTCATTGGTCCACATGTTATTTTGGGAGTGGGTTGTGATGCTGTAGCCATGCAGTTGGTGTGGAGGACACGCAGTCCTTTTTCGAGGGCACTGGTAGGTCACAGCAAGAGCAGGCAGTGGGGATTTTGGCACAGACACTGTTAATGGTGTTGATTTGCCCTGGGCACTTCTCCTCCTCCTTGTCATCCACAGACAAAGGTGTCAGGAAGACTAAATCAGCTCACTCCCCGCCTACTATTTCATTCCGCTAAGAGACTGGCTGTCGCCAGAGGGAAAACGGACCCAGTGTTGCCGTGGGGGTCACGGCTAAGTTTGGGAATAGCTTTCTGCTAACCCGATCCCCTCTCTGGCACCCGAGGGAGCAATAAAAATAAGAGCGCTACGCCAGGAGCCCTGCCCACTGCCCCATTTAAACACAAAGCTGCCAATCATGGAGATAAACAAGGCTGCGGAAACATTAGACCCATGCAAGCAGTTGTGTCATACCTGTTTGCTGTTTACGATGGGAATCTTGTTTTCAACAGGGTGCACCTGCAGTGCTTTCCACGTTTCATCTTATTTAGTTCCTGCGTGTGTCATCACAAACACAAAAGCACTGAATGAATCAAGATGTGGCCCATCTGTCATTTGTCAGCATCTCAGCATCTAGGGAACCAGCTTCAGAGCTAACAGTTGCTGTTGTGCATTGCTGCAAGACATGAGTGTGGTCTTTTGTTTGTGTGTCTCTTTCCGTCTCATGGCTCATTGCTAGACCAAACAGCAGGTGAAGTTGAAAGTGGACGCTCAGTTGGGTTTAGGTCTCCTTGCCTCTGTCTCTGTGCTGACAGGGTAATCTGTTGCTCCGGATGCTGGGGCTAGTGCTTCTCTCTTGAGATCCTTCTCTCTGGTTCTTAGTTTCACATGTACGTCATGGTGAAACTTATAAACTAAAGACTTTATATAGGCCTGGAGATGAAGGTGAAGGTAATTGAAATTAGTCTTCACTGGGAGTTAAATGAGTTGTGGCCACTAGTAGTATTTGCACATACTTTTGCCCATAAGACTTTAAAAATCATGGAAATCAGTTCACTATACGAAGATTCCCACAAAATCTAGTTCTATAGGCCAATTCCTGTATGAAGGTGTACTCTATGATTTGGGGAAACTATTTTTACATTTTTCTTTCTTTCTTTCTTTCTTTCTTTCTTTCTTTTTGTGGATAATTGGATATGGAATTGGGCATTTCCCCTATTTTTACATTTAGATTATCTTTGGCGTCCTCTAACACTCACATTAGTTAGAACATTAGTTCATTTTAAGTTAGAAATGTATCTTATACTGATTTTAAAATTAAAATTTATTTTCACACTTAAAGGGATAGTTCACCCAAAAATGAAAATTCTGTCATTAATTACTCACCCTCATGTCATTCCAAACCCTGCAAGAACTTCATTCATCTTCAGAACACAAATTAAGATATTTTTGATTAAATCCGAGAGCTTTCTGACCCTCTATAGACGGCAATGTAACTGAAATGTTCTCAGACCCAGAAACATGGTAAGAAGAGAAGAACTAAATACTTGAAAACTTGAATAAAGTCATTATTTTTGTATTCTTTGCACACAAAAATATTCTCATAGCTTTGTAAAAGTACAGTTGAACCACTGATGTCACATGTCCTTATTACGTTTCTGGGTCTGGGAACATTTCAGTTGCATTGTTGTATATGCAGGGTCAGAAAGTTCTCGGATTTCATTCAAAATATCGTTATTTGTGTTCCAAAGAATAACTAAGGTCTTATGGGTTTGGAACGACATGAGGGCGAGTAATTAATGACAGAATTTAAATTTTTGGGTGAACTATCCCTTTAAAATAATTTTCATTCCATACACTATAATGTTATGATGCCTGAGTCCACTTGTAACATTAAATAGATTGATTTTATTTGTTTTAAATTATTTAGACAAAATAATGTGAAATTTTAATATCAGTCAGTGTCCCTAATAATGAGCCTAATTTATAAAAAAAAAAAAAAAAAAGGCTTGTTTGTTTGAGAATAACTTAAATATTGATGGTGCAGTGCGATTTCAGCACAATTAGCAGCTGGTTTAACCTAATTATCTGTAGTTAGCACAAGGCTTTGCGCTGAAATACCTTGTTCAAAAGCAGCTTCACTGTTTAGCACATGCACCCCTCAGATTTGAGGCCTGCATATAAAACCTTTCTCCTCTTAGCCCAGAGACGGCTCCCACCATGTTGGACTGGAGACCTTGCCCTATTGGTGTGACCACATGGTGCAGACAAGGCAATATGTCCTTCACTGCACCTGTCAGGAAGTGCTGTTAATCTCCATGGTGACAGGGAACACCCTGCTTGGCAATAAGAGTGTTACAGTCAATATAAATCAGAAGTATCTCTTCCAAGAGCTCAAGCCAACTAGTCATGCTCAGAGCCACAGACACACCACTGTGGGTCACCACTGGCCAGGCTGCATTCATTAAGAGCGGGTCAACACGTCACATCTGTTGTATGCTGTGAAGAGAAACTCCAGAGTGCCCTTGTGTTTAGCATTTAAACGGATTATGAAATGGAGAATCAAAATGTTCTTGATATTTATACATATGAGAGATTACTCTGCAATAAAAACATACTGCAAAACTCAAAACAAACACCCCAGTTTGAAATAAGAATTATTGTTTTCTACCTGTCTACCTGACTGTTTTTGATGAAAACCATTACTAAGATCATTATAAGATCAGGAAACATAAGAGAGTTTTAAAAATGCATTTCATGACCGCTTAAAAAAAAACAAGGCTTGGGGAGAGCAACCCTGTCTCAATCAAAACATTTCTCTAAGGCAGTGTTGTTTTGGTATTATTTCTTTACTATTGTAGTATTTATGAATAATTTTTGCTAGTGCTGGGCGGTATGACCAAAAATTTATATCACAGTATTATTCTAAATTATACCGGTGTCACGGTAGGCCTATTTGACGGTATTTATTTTTTTCATGCATGACCGGGTGTTAACCACATTTTCTACTGATTGAGAGAGGAAAAACTGCAGTAGATCGACTTAGAATGCCCTATTTTACTGTCACGATGAGCGAATATTGTAGAAAAATTCCACACTAAATAGTGAATAAACACGACCCATTAATACATGTTAACCAGGAGTCACTCAATTATAATCGCGACATCGTCTGATAAAATCAACATGCATCTACTGTTACACTGAAGAGTGGCTATGCGGTGGTTTTGGCTATATTACTTTTTTGTCTTATGCCTGCGTCTGAGTAACAAACTAAAAAAAAAACAACAAACAAAAAAGTGCATAATATTAACAAACGAACTATGCTCATATTTATAATTCCAAACAGTCAGTTAGTGACAGGTGCTTGAAAACGCTGTTTTGTACTCATTTACTGATGAGACTGCTGCAGTACTGCCAGCTGAATGTGCTGCTTCTCTGCTGCTCGCTGCACAGAACAAACGCAGAGAGAGGCGACACTGCGCCAGGAGAGATCTTGTGCTCGCGGGGCAGCACTGGCCACATCTTCTGAACCATAGCTAAGGTTTATCCAAAAAAGTCGCTAGGCATGTCAGTTTGTATATTTTATGGAAAAAAGCCGCTAAAAGGGTCTGAAAGTTGCTAAATATAGTGCTAAAGTCACGCTCGTGTGTGTGAGATGACCAAAGAACAATATTTTGGTAATGCATAATTGAACGCCTCAGAGTGATTTTTCCTTCTGAAAATGTGTTAATCAAGAGAATAAGCAAACCACTGCAATTAACGCACCTGTGTTAAACCAAGAGCAACGGGAGACCTGGAAAAACAAGGAAAAGGCAAAAACAGCAAGTAAGAGAGCGAAAAACAAAGCAGTTTTTGAATGATAATGAGGGATTAGAATTTAATTAAATTCTCACAGAGTTCAGTTTGTACACCTGTACACTCAGTCTGTACACCTGGCAGTCTGTGAAACTTTTCAAAGTACATTTTGATCTTTCACAGTCAGAATCACTCAAGTTTTGATCACAAGTGACAGGAGTGTGTCTTTGCTCACTCCCTCAAGGACAAAAAAAAAAAGAATGACAACAGTGAGTGAAGATGCCTATATGCCTGTTGTGTCCATCTTTTTATTTGCTAGAATTGTTTGCATAGGGTCGGTAGGGAATTACATCACCATGGCTGTCTTGTACTGAGAGGAAATGAAATCATAGCAGAGGTCTGAGCCAAGAAACCCCCTTATGAACAACATCCTCCTGTGAATCACCGCCTGTTGCTATTTGTGAAGGGTTTCCAATACAAAAAAGTAACGGAAGAGGCTATAGCTCTGGTACGAAGCAACATAAAACTACATGGCAACAAGACAACAGCCTGCTGAAACAACAGTGTGTATCAGTTTAAGCACTGATAGAGAACACTGATTGACATCCAATCTTCTCCCAGCCCTTGGGATTTTTTTTTTTCTCAGGATTTAGGATGTCTGAGGCGATGTGCTAACACAGAACTTAAGCCTCCATTTGTGTTGGGGGCTGCTTAAGTCCTCAAGCTGGCACGGAGATTTGACAAGACAAACAGGAGCTTTGTGTTACTTCCTGTAGCATGACCATCAGCATTGAACAGTGGCTTCCTATTTTGAACAATGAAACTGTTGCTCATTCATAGTCTTGAACTGTTTGTCTTCTAATGGTTAGGTGAACAGCCTGATAGGATGGATGTAGGATGATTTAAGTTAGCCTGGTTTATTGGGAGAGGATCACATTTTGTTATTTTTCCTGTTATTTGTCAGTGATTGTTTTGAGAGATCTTTTATAGGAAGATCACAGAGTTCTGTTTGTGGTTTTGTGAGATATATCGGTGTTTTTGCTTATGTCAGTATTTAAAAATATTGAGACATAAGTGGTTCCTGTTGTGTTTGGTGTATTATGTATTGAGTTCATTAAAATAAGAGTGCTTTTGTTAGAAAATTCAAGTGAATAACATCTTCAACCATCTGAAATAGCTTTTCTGTGAATCCATCAGACAAAACTCCCAGACTAATTGATAATGCTGCTTTTGTGCTCTGAAATATCTCTGAAAATTAGATGGTGCATTTTTGTGAAATTCTTCAGAAATATCAATATCAAAATATTGACTTTTATATTTGCTACAAAAGAGGTTTTGAGGTCTTATTGTTATCAAATCAATGCTTAGCCAAACTTAACTGCATTAACATCACATGGGGGTATAGTCAAAGCCATGAAATATATATTTAAATTAAAAATCTGGCTGTTTTACTGTTCTAAATGTCTATGTATGTAAGCAAGATCGTTTTTTTTTTTGTTTGTTTGTTTGAAATTAAATTCCTGATTCCAAAAATATTAAGCACCACACCTGTTTTCAACAATGAAAATAAGAAATGTTTCTCAAACACCAAATCAGCATATTTGAATGATTTATGAAGGATCATGTGACACTGAAATCTGGAGTAATGGCTGCTGAAAATTCAAGTTTGCCATCACAGGAATAAATAACGTTTTAAAGTATATTAAATTAGAAAAATCTTGGGACGTTTTTTAAATTTGAATAAAGTGAAAACTAAAAGAATTTCAAATCACATGAGCCTATATTTTATTCACAATAGAACATAGATAACATGACAAATGTTTAAACTGAGAAATTTTACAATTTTATGCACAAAATGAGCTCATTTCAAATTTGATGCCTGCTACAGGTCTCAAAATAGTTAGGACGGGGGCATATTTACCATGGTGTAGCATCTCCTCTTCTTTTCAAAACAGTTTTAAGACATCTGGGCATCGAGGTTATGAGTTTCTGAAGTTTTGGTGTTGGAATTTGGTCCCATTCTTGCCTGATATAGGTTTCCATCTGCTGAAGAGTTTGTGGTCGTCTTTGACGTATTTTTCGTTTAATGATGCACCAAATGGTGAAAGATCTGGACTGCAGGCAGATCAATTCAGCACCCGGACTCTTCTTCTACAAAGCCATGCTGTTGTAATAGCTGCTGTGTGTGGTTTTGCATTGTCCTGCTGAAATACACAAGGCCTTCCCTGAAATAGACGTTGTCTATATATTTTGTCTATATGCACTTAGGCACCCCCATACCATCAGAGATGCTGGCTTTTGAACTGAATGCTGATAACACGCTGGAAGGTCTCCCTCCTCTTTAGCTCGGAGGACACGGCATCCGAGATTTCCAACAAGATTTTCAAATTTGGACTCGTCTGACCATAGAACACTTTCCCACTTAGAAACAGTCCATTTTAAATGAGCCTTGGCCCACAGGACACGATGGCTCTTCTGGACCATGTTCACACATGGCTTCCTTTTTGCATGATAGAGCTTTAGTCGGCATCTGCAGATGGCACGTCGGATTGTGTTTACCGACAGTGGTTTCTGGAAGTATTCCTGGGCCCATTTAGTAATGTCAATGACAGAATCATGCCGATGAGTGATGCAGTGTCGTCTGAGGGCCCGAAGACCACGGGCATCCAACAAAGGTCTTTGGCCTTGTCCCTTACGCACAGAGATTTCTGCAGTTTCTCTGAATCATTTGATGATGTTATGCACTGTAGGTGATGAGATTTGCAAAGCCTTTGCAATTTGACTTTGAGGAACGTTGTTTTTAAAGTATTCCACAATCTTTTTACGCACTCTTTCACAGATTGGAGCGCCTCTGCCCATCTTTACTTCCAAGAGACTCTGCCTCTCTAAGACATCCCTTTTATAGCTAATCCTGTTACAGACCTGATGTCAATTTAGTTAATTAGATGCTAGATGTTCTCCCAGCTGAATCTTTTCAAAATTTGTTGCTTTTTTTTTTTTTTTTAATTTGTTGCCCCTGTGCCAACTTTTTTAAGACCTGTTGCAGTTATCAAATTTGAAATGAGCTCATTTAGTGGATAAAAGTGTAAAATTTCTCAGTTTAAACATTTGTTATGTTCTCTATATTCTGTTGTGAATAAAATATTGACTCATGTGATTGATTTGAAAGTCTTTTAGTTTTCATTTTATTCAAATTTTAAAAAACGTCCCAACATTTCCGGAATTCGGGTTGTATTTTAAACAATATTAATATTTCACAATATTACCGTTTTTTACTGTATTTTTGATCCAATTAATGAACCTTGGTGAGAATAAGAGACCCAAATTTTAAATAATTATGTGTGTATGCACAAACTCAAACACTGTATATAGTTACATATAGGCCCTTATAGTTCTAGAATGTCATTGGGTGTCCAGTAGTCAGGCAGAGCTCTTCACTTTAATATGCTGTCTGGTAGTCATCCAAGAGATTATTCATTTATCCTGTGAACTGTGTAAAACACAAAAATCATATTGATAATGGAGTTACGAAACCTTTCAGACTTCCCATGTGCCCTGCATTCGAGTAATCTGAGCAATGTCGCTTTTAATGCCTGAAGCTTAGCACAAGTGCTTATTAAGAGACAATGAATTCAGAAACTGCAGATGTCGTTGAACAGTGTTAATGGCTGATTTTATCAACTCACTGAGCTCTGGAGGCAGCAGTGTTTTAATGGACTCTCATCTCATCATAATGAACCTTGTCATAGTCACGGTCACTTTTTGTCCCAGTACATAAAATCAGTGGTGAATGACTGAAATTAGCTTTCGTATAGTACAGATCCTAACCCTACTACTACAGAGATCTCCAAATCATGGCACCAGTCGGCTATCCAAAAAAAGGAACAAGTTTGTGTTGGAGGAAAGCCTTCGATTTTGTCAGCGGTTTGTCTCTGTGATTTAGTGTTTTGTCACAGTGTTTTGGGGAGATCCATGTCGCTGAGTTCTGACTTTGGTGGGTGTTTTTGCAGCTGGTGCTGGTGGTGGGAGTGCGTAGAGGGGAAGATAAGAGCACAAGACAAAAGGGGAATGGAAAGTAAGGTCTCACTGAGCACAAAACTAGATAATCTGATCCAAGAGTGTTTGCAGTGTGATGGCCACTACTGACATGAGGAGTCATATGTTCCCATGTTTTAATCCTCAGATAATGACTAGCCAGACCTGAAGAGAGTGAGTGAAATATTCATTCAAGCATGGATGATTTACTCTGACTCAGCTTTGGAAGTACTGAGTGCTGATTACCTCCATTAACCACATTATTTTACTGTAAATCTGACTCGTTGACTGTATGGATTACTGGCATTAAGTCCACTTCAAAAAGTCCAAAAGCATATGGATCCCGGAAGTCTTTGAGTGTTCTTCCATTCTAGTGTTTATACAGTTTCATTCAAGAATCATAGTCTGCCATCTAGTGTTTAAGAGAGACCTCACAACATAAACATAGCATGTACACAGCATGTTATGTATGGAAAAAGACAAATGTTTGCCTGGCATCACAAGGTCTTTTTCCAATAAGCCACATTTGTTGCGGTTAGTCACTCCTGACCGTATTTTCCGCCTGTGATCCAGTGTAGTCAAGGGCATTTGGGAGGTGTGGGCCAATGAAAGCTTCATCGTCATCACAGATTCCATCTCCCCAGAAGCCTCAGTCTTTAAAGGCCGTATTACCCTAACTAGACCATATATCCGCTGTCTAGAGCTCACATGGACAGGAAATGAGAGATGACACAATGCATTTATGTTGCAACTCTCTGATCCTTTATCCACGTAAAAAGAAATGCATAACGTTCCTGATCTATTTTATGTGAGTTGACAAACAGTGAAATGATTAATGGACAGAGTGTGCAAGCAGATGAGACATTTTGGAATCCCGGGATCGTGACCTTGTGTCTCCTGGGTGGTAAAAGGCATAGCTTAAAAGGGTTTTAACAAGTCTGACAACCGTTTCAAATGTGACACTGACTACGACTGTATGAGGTGAGAGAGAAGCATTCGAGCATTCAAAGCCTCCGTGTTCAATCTGGGTAATATTCACATGGTTTGATTGATAGATGGAATATTTTGGTTGAACTGTTGTCACATTGTTTGTTTTTTAAATTCTTTGACCTGTATGAATGCGCCTGTGAAACTTTATCAAATGCTGATTTGCATCAGTAAAGAAACAATTAAGTTAAAATTATTACATTTAAAAAATGTTCCTATGGATATGAATCCATTATTGGCCCAAAAATGTTGTTCCAAAACTGTATGACTTTTATTTTTTCTCCGTGGAACATAAATAAATAAATATTTCCAACATTATTCAAAATATGTTTAGAAGAAGATAATCATAGGACGAATTACACCCCTTTAACTTTAGCACATATTATGATCTCATACCACCATCTGCTGGCGAGGACAATTAGTGCAGCAGGACTCTGCTTGTGGCTTAAAGTTATTATATGCAAGTTTTTAATTGTGTATCTTTCCTGTTTATTGTCATAAACCTACAGGTCAAAGGACAGTGCTAACATGGTAGATGTAGTATGTCTGGGAATGTATTTATACTACATCTGCATAGCTGTACAGAACATAATACTAAAATGGTCAAGAAGTTCGTTCTTCTTCAGTCCATGCTAGGAAACTACAGGAACTCTGAAAGTTTATATATGTATATAATAATTGATAAATGTAAAATTGATAGTGTCTCGTTCTGTATTTCATCTATACAGAAGCAAATCTGCATCAATAGAGACAGCATATTTTAGTATGGCTTTATTTGCATCTTTGCAAAAAGTTTTTTGAGAAAAAACTTACTTAAAGGGATAGTTCACCCAAAAATGAAAATTCTGTCATTAATTACTCACCATCATGTTGTTCCAAACTTGTAAGTCCTTTGTTCATCTTCAGAACACAAATTAAGATATTTTGGATAATCTGAGAGCTTTCTGACTCTCCGTAGACAGCAATGCAACTACCACGTTCAAGGCCCAGAAAGGTAGCAAGGATATCGTTAATAGTCCGTGTGACATCAGTGGTTCAACCTTAATGTTATAAAGCTATGAGAACACTTTTTGTGTGGAATTTAATCAAAAATATTTTAATTTGTGTTCTGAAGATGAACAAAGGTCTTGCGGGTTTGGAATGACATGAGGGTGAGTATTTAATGACAGGATTTTCATTTTTGAGTGAACTATCCCTTTAACTCAGGAATGTAAAAAGCCTTACAGTTTCACTGCTCGTCTGCGTTTAGTTTTCAGGCCCTTAGCTTATTTGGTTGTAAAAACGTGAGCAGAGCCTTTGGCCAGCACCCCCAGGCTGCTCTGAACTGCCCTGAAATAGATGGCAGCCAAGTGGTAAACAACAGCATGTGGAGACTGCATTGAGCAAGAGCCACCAACACAAGGCCACCACAAATCATTTGCAACAATACTGCATGTTCATGTCACCTCACACAATTACCAAGTATTCAGTTAATCTTGGAGCTTCCAAGTCACGCAGTAATATACTGTACTGTACTGCCGGATTATACACAGTGCTAATAACATCTGCAATGTTTCACTACTTTCCAACCAGCAGTCTTTAAGTAAAGTATCCAAATATTCTTTATTTAAGTCAAATGCTGGACTTTTATCATGATTAATAATTGATATAATACTTTAATTAGTAGAAAGGTCTGACAGTAAGGCCACTACTGAAAAATTTCAGTTTTTAAAAAATATTTAATATATATATTATATTATATTATAATTTAATATATATAATATAATACATATCATTTAATATTTTTTCATTGCAAACTGAAAGTTGACACATCACAAATATACTTTTTAACGCGTGACCTAGACATTGCGCAAAATATCAAATGCATTTATTTTACTTAAATATTTATTGATGCATAAAATAAATAATAGCCTAATAATAACAATTGTTATTATTAATAATAATAGTAATTACTTTTTATTAATACAACAAAAACAAGACCAATATTATAATAATAATAATAATAATAATAAATTAATTGGTATTATTTAGTTATCGAGGATTTTTTTTTTTTTTCTAAAATTGTAACTTTCTATTTTTTTGTCATGTTTAATTGAACAAAACACATGTATATTGATATATAAACTTATACATGTAATTATTAGTTGCTGTATATGTATTTGACACATTAAAATATTACAAAAAAAAAACATTAGTTGATTTATGAATATTTAGTACATTGCTTGAAATTTCATTTAACATACCCTGTCTGATTCTGAGTGTAAAAGTCATGGGTCTTTAACTGAAGATATTCATTTTAAATATTCTATCTTTTAAAAATCCGTCCCATCCTCCATGGGCCCAGCCTTTGTGAGCTGTAATTTTAATGGCACTTCTTTCAGTGGCTCCACTGTGTGTCTTTTCATGGAGGAAATCCAGCTCTGAATAGAATAGGCCCTCATAAAATCCACTTCCTCAATTCAGCTCTCTGCCGAGTGTGTGTGAGGAAATAAGGCCCCTTTCATGCCCCCACATTCCTCAGAGGCTCTCAGAAGACCAGGTAAAGGGTTATCGCTATGGTGATGGCATTTGGCACTTCTATTTTCAAGCGCTCAGATTCAAACAGTGGTGTGTGTGTGTGTGTTTTGGAGTGTGTGTGGTGGGGGCAGGGTATTTGTATGTGTTTCTAAAGTCTGCCCAGTGCCTGCTGCAGAAATAAACTGCAAATTAGAAGCTTTATCTTTAGGGATCATTTTACACACATGGCAGTCGCTCCTGCGTCAAAGCTAGCGAGGGGAGGTGGGGGTGAGGACGAGATGGGCCGTCCAGTCCTGGTGCTCTCTTTCTGCACTGCATTGAAGTGAGATAGATGGCCTCTGCCATCTGCCCCCAGTCACTCCAACTGTTTGGGTTCAACATGATATAACAGAGTTATATGTGTAGAGACTGGCTTATGTGCTATGAACACTAGTTTGCTTTAATACTGTGTGAAAGGCTAAAAGGATAGTGTTGATATTAACAGGATGGTTGTGTTATTATATAACTCAGAATATACCAGGATAATTTAGTACAGTACTATTAATAAATCTGATTAAAGAAATTGCAAATTGCATTATATAATACCTAAAGTGCATTAATGATAATATAATGTAATGGCTGTGTTGGTTACATTGCATTACAAATCTCTATGAATGGGCATTACCTGAAGGATTCGACAGTATATGGTGCCGTGACCCTAACATTAGCTAGACACTTTTCTTGTCTTCAGAACTTCCTGTGTTTAAAGATAGCGTGCAGGTATTTTTTTAGTGAATTAAAGACATGAATATCTGTCACTCTCTCTATATGTCCATCTGTCTCTGACTCTCTTTGTCTGTCGCTCTCTCTGTCTGTTTATATCTCTCTTTATCTGTCTTGCTCTCCGTCTTGCTATTTTTCACTCTTCATATCTTTTATCTCTCACTTTCTGTCTGTCGCTCTTTGATTGTCTGTCTGTTGCTTTCTTTGTCCATCTGTCACTTTTTATGTCTGTTCTCTATCTGTCGCTCTCTGTCTTTCTATCTCTCGCTCTTTCATCTCTGTTGCTCTCTCCCAAATTCAAAATTCAAATTGCTTTATTAGCATGAGATTTTGTACATATTGCCAAAGCATTACAGGACAAAAAGAGAAACAGATTAATAAACAAATAATCAAAAAGCAATGTTTTCTATATACTTAAGATTTAATATCTTGCAGTTGTTCAGGAGGTTTATATGCTGGATTACTTCACTCAGTCACCCCATTCACACAGTAATACCAGTAAATTGCCCCAAAAAAATTATTGGAACGACACACAGGCACCGATGGTCCATCATTTTACCGCTAAAGTACCATTCACACATCGGTTTAAAATTGCTGGTAAATTCTGTGACATCATTAACCAGAAATGACCTCTAAATGGCTGCGCCTCTCGATGTTGTGTTTATAAACACCCCATTTGTAGGGACGTTCCTACAGAAAATCAAACCTGATCCGAATTTTTATTATTATTTTTTTTTAAACGACGGATGAAAGTTTTGGAGGCAGAGTGTAAATGTGATTGACACAATGTGAGGTCGTATTTATTTTTTAACATGCAAAAATTTCGGATGAGATTTCAGACTCGGTGTGGAAAGACCTGTAATCTTCATTCTGTGTTCACACACAGCATCATTCTGGCAATTTACTGGTAATGTTACAACTTCTCATACTGGTAAATTACCTGAAAGAATTTAGCTGTATTTTTGAATAGGTATGTAAGGTCTGTATGTGTGAAAGGGGCTGGTATCTCTTAGATTGGCAGTTGTTTTTTTGTTTCGCTTTGTTTATTTTTACATTTTAAATTTCTTTCTTTATATTTCTCTTTGTAAATTAATGAACGGAACTCAGAGATTGGTTGTTTTTTCCCTCCTGTGTCTCTCTCTTCCTCTGTCTGTCACTCTCTATCTCTCTGTCTGTCTGTTGCTCAACCTGTCGCTCTCTGTATTTATCTCTGTCTTTGACTCTACCTGTCTCTCTACTTGTTGCTTTGTCTGTCTGTCTCTTTTTGTCAGTTATGGCTCTCATTATTCTTTCATATTTCTTAAAATGTCACTCTCTGTCTGTCTATTGCTTTCTTTATCCCTCTATCGCTCTGTCTGTCTGTCTCTGAAATGCAGGCACAGTCATCCTCCTCTTCTTGTCTCGTCTCCTCACTTTCAGCAAGGATCTAATATAACTGTGCGTCCCCTCTGTGCCCCATCCTCCTCCAGTCTCAGAGGCCATGTGCTGCACTTGCTGTGCCATAAATCAAAACACTAAGCATAGCTTTGAAAGCTGAAATTAAACTCTGAATAACTGCTTTCAGGCAGCTATGCACTTTTTCTTAGTATTTGGAGTGAAGAGAACCCTCTGATTGCTCCGAAGTACTCAGTACCGTCACATCGCTGGTGCCAATCGCACATTGTGATGGTATAACGTAAGCGTTGTGAAGGGGAAGAGGAGTGTACCGGGCTTCAGCTGGCGATGGCATCCCAACACTGCGCAACTGAGACCTGCTGAAAATTGATGGAATGAAAACATTATTATTCCCACAAATGCAACAAATTTAGCCAGATTCTCAGATTATTGGACTATTTGAGTGTCATTAAGAGCAATACACCATGAATATTTCCAAATCCTAGAAAGCCAGTGCTCTTGTAGTGGAAAACTATCTTCTAAAGGTTAAGGAGATCATTTCGATAGGTCATAGCAGTGGACGGATGACACCCGTACAGCGCTCTGATAGCTCTGGAATCCCATGGAGCGGAATCGCTGTTAATTGAAGACTCAGCGTGGTGCTGGAGTGTACGGGATGATGGGAAGGAGACAGGTGTGATGAGCCTGGCTCCTGTCAGTGCAAGAACATACTCAGCACCTGTAGAGCCATCGAGAGGCCCGGGCACTGTTACAGCACGTCCTAGAACAAGCTGGCTGGCATAAGCAGGCAGACAGGTGTGATTCTGGAGCTGAAGTGGAGGGCCGTGTATGAACACTTCTTGCTCATAGGATTTCCCAGCGTTGCACAGCTCTGCTGGTCTCAGCGAATCCACTCATATGCTAGCATTGACAAGCCCATCTCTCCTTTAACACCCAGAAACTGTTTCATAATGCAGCCCCACTAAATACCTCCAAAGATAGGCCATGACTATTTACCTACAGTAAATATTTACCTCTTATATGTCATCATTTATTTATATTTTTATATTATAATTTACTTCAAATGGTTATATTTTAAGTAAATATTTTTTTTAAATATAAATATATTAATTAAAAATATATAAATTAAAAATTATATTTGCATACAAGACTTTTTAAAAGTTTGAGGTCAATCGTTTTATTTATTTTTTAACCTTTTTAATACATTTATTCAGCATGGAGGCATTAAATGATTCAAAAGTAACAGACTTGTATTGTTAAGACTTCATGATACTTCAAATAAAAGCTGTTATTTTGAACTTTCTAAGAATTTTGAAAAGAAATGATCACAGTTTCGTAAATATATTAAGCAGCGCAACAGTTTATTGATTAACATTAATATTGATAATAAATGTTTCTTCAGCACCAAATCAGCATATTAGAATGATTTCTGAAGTAGGGCTGATTGCTGCTAAAAACTTAGCTTTTGTCATCACAGGAATGAATTGCATTTTAAAACAACATTTTAACACAATCTGTATTGTTAAAAGTGCTATATAAATAAAGGTGACTTGACTTGACTTTTAAAACGTATTCAAATAGAAAACAGTTATTTTAAAATATAATAATATTTCACAATATTACAGTGATCAAATAAAGGCAGCCTTGGTGAGAATAACATTAAATATCTTACCAGTCCCAAACGTTTGTACGGTAGTTAGGGTTGCAAAGGGGTGACAAATATCTGGAATGTTTCTGAAATTTGCTGGAAATTTTCCACCTTTTTGAAACCCTAATGGTAGTGTATATATTTATTATTACCTGTGCTCTGGAATATTCCAGCTGTTCTGATAGTATCTTAGTATTAACTGGAGCACATTTAGACCAAGACATTATGCATTTCTCAACCAGCACTGTACAAGACTTGGTGTCAAGCAGACTGCAATATAAAAAATAGTTATGCCAACAATAGAGAGTGAACTCAGTGAAGGTCTTCAGAATGTAACAAGGTGACACTCTTGTGTTTATATTGTTCTTCAGCAGAGGACAGTAAAGTCCTGGCCTGTCCTAGTGTTTCTTGGCATTCTGCCGTGATTTGTCAGGCATCATGACTTCGCAAGAAATGTAATCAACTAAAAATACACAAGCCCTAGAATTCTTCATACTACTTCATACAGTGTATGCTTGATCCTCTTGTAGTAGCTCACATGATTAGTTTGGCCTGTTAAGTGGAACACAAGACCCATCTGCTGGGAAACATCATGATCATTGCTGGCCATTCATGACCATTTTTATCTTTGTATTACTCTACCACAAATATTTAATACAAAAACTGTATTACTGTAAGAATAAATAGTGTATTATTACCTCTAAAGGTCAATGTGAAATCCATTTTCATAAAAATTTAAATCCATGAAAAGGCGCATTCCAAAACCATACAAAACCAGCTTTGTGTGAAGAACAAAGAAAAAAAAAAAGAAGTTGACAAGGCATTTTAACAGAAAAGTAAACTTAACACACATGCCAAGAAACTGCAAAAACTGCATGGTACAAGACCTGCTTATAAATGCCATCACTTAAAAACTAGCTTTGTGCTTTGACTGAAGAGAAGTTTTTTACAATATTGTAGGTCAGCAGCAAACTGAATACAAAACATTATTGAACGTAACATTTGATTTAGACAAAAGACACAAGAGTTTATGTAATTCAGCTAAAAATGAATTTGATAAAATATTTAAGAACAGATAAAAGAGAGTAATAAAAACAAAGAAGAACAGAAGCTAATCACAAGACAAAAATGCAACAAAATTAAGAGGTAATAGAGATAATAAGGCTTTGATCCAGAGAATATTCAGGAACTCGAGCTGTGTCGAGATACTTATGTGTAATCAGTCCAATGGATGGGCGAGACGTCACGGGCGGGTGTCATTCAGCAAGCGCTCTGTGTGTCAGTCTTATTTAGTGTTGTCTGTCCATTATCACTCTCTTTTCCATATACGAGTGAATACAACATAGGGTGAAGGCGGGTAGCATCTCAGGATGTGTGTTCTTCTCTGCCCGAGTTATATTACAGGTGGGGATACACACAGTTTGTGTGTTGTCTGCTTGAGAGCAGAGCACACAGAGTCAGCTTTGCGAGCGTTTGTCACTGCGTATGCTTGCTCTCGGAGGGCTCTCTTTGAGGAGGGAGGCTTCATCAGCGTTCCTCACAGTGCTGGCCCCGCTTTCGCCTAGGCGGAGCAGCGGCTGCACTCGTGGGAATCGCAGATGGATCAGGTGGGGGGAATGGAGACGGGCGAGCCCCTATCTTCTTCCTTTACCACCAGATCCAGCGCCTGCTCTCTGGTCCTGATCCCCCGACGCTCCGCCTGTCTACCTCCGAGGAGGTGGACGTGGAGGACGTAGATGAGCTTTCGTAAAAAGGTTGCAAAAAACAAGCATTGTTTGCATATGCATATTATGAACGAGAATATCATTATGAGCAGCGTTCTTGCGGAGTTCACAATGTCAGCTCTAGAAAAAAAAAAAAGGTGGCTGATTGTGCTTCTCCCCGCTGCAATTGTCCCGCTCCAACCGGGCACGCTCCGAGGAGTGTTTAAGATCGCGGGGATCGCACATGGATCTGGCGGACGGATTGGAGACGGGCTCACCCTATCTTCACCTGCATTCCCCAGATCTAGCGCTCTCGCTCGGGGATGGAAGCCCATGCTGCGGTTCTTCCCCCTTTGAGTGAGAGCACGCGTTGCCGAGGCGATTATATGGTTCATTATATGAATCTTTTCAGATCAGACTGTGTGTACTTGTCTGGTGGTTTGATTGCATTTAATTCTGAGGAATTAAATGATGTAATTCATCTGACTGTGAGATGAATGGACTTCTGATGGCCGGCCCCTCTAGGGAAGAGTGGTGTACACCGCATTACACTGTGCCCGTCTCTCCTCAGTGCCCTGAGGAGATCGGTCTGCCAACCCTGCCAGTGTTCCAGGGCGCAGCGGTCTCCAGTGAGCGTTTCTCTCTGTCTCTTCCGCCTGGAAACGTAGCGGAACTGAGAGGCTCGCCACCCCTTCGGGGGTCTTTAGAGCTGCTAGAGCGGCTGTCCTCTGTCGATCTTCCGCTTCAGGGCACCGAGCTAGCAGCTCTAAGCACACCAGAGGCCAGTCTCGAGAGACTGGTTCCCTTAGCAGTCACCTGGCGGTGTGGGAGCCCCTGCCAAGCTTGTCTCATTGGGTCCTGACTGAGCAGGCTCTGGTTCTATCAGTCTAGTCTTCCTAGGGGATGACGCGGGTCTGAGGACTGTCGTTTCAATAGGAGACTTCAGCTGAGGCAGTCCTGATGCCTATGGCCCAGGACTTATGAGGGCAGGCCCCTCTGGGGAAGAGCGGGGTACACAGCATTACACGGTGCCCGTCTCTCCTCAGGAGATCGGTCTGTCAACCCTGCCAGTGTTCCAGGGCGCAGCGGTCTCCAGCGAGCAATTCTCTCAGTCTCTTCCGCCTGGAAACGTAGAGGAACTGAGAGGCTCGCCGCCCCTTCGGTCACTCACTGTTAAGCAGTTTCAAAAACTGCTGGGTCTGATGGCAGCTGTGTCCAACGTGATACCTCTTGGCCTGCTGTACATGAGACTTCTACAGTGGTGGTTCAAACCAAGGGGTTCTCCCCGAGGGGAAACCCGCTCCGCATGCTCAAGGTCATGCGGCGATGCCTACGTGCCTGAGACATGTGGAGCAAACCTTGGTTCTTGTCTCAGGGCCTGGTGCTGGGAGCTCCTTGTCGCCGCGTAACGCTAGTGACGGACGCATCCCTAACCGGTTGGGGAGCAGTCATGAGTGCCCACCCTGCCCGCGGTCTGTGGAGCGGTCGCCATATCACGTGGCACACATCAACTGCCTGGAGATGCTGGCTGTGTTTTGAGCACTGAAACACTTCCTTCCGGACCTAAGAGATCGCCATGTGTTGGTGCGCACCGACAACACAGCGGTGGTCTCTTACATCAACCACCAGGGAGGTCTGTGTTCGCGCCCCCTTTACAGGCTGGCGCATCAGATCCTTGTGTGGTCCCAGGGCAAACTCCTCTCGCTGAGAGCAATTCACATTCCTGGGCATCTCAGTATGAGAGCAGGACATCCTTTCGAGGCAGGGGTCGAGGCCTGGGGAATGGATGCTTCACCCCGAGGTGGTGAAGCAGATATGGAGAGTTTTTGGCCAGGCTCAGGTGGACCTGTTGCGACTCGAAAGACATCGCACTGTCCCCTCTGGTTCTCTCTAACTCATCCAGCTCCACTGGGGCTGGATGCCTTGGTACAGACTTGGCCGAGGCTTAGTCTGTACACTTTTTCCCTGATCGCTCTGCTCCCAGGAGTTCTGGCGAGAGTGCGCCAGGATGGGGTCCGTCTGCTGCTAGTATCCCCATTCTGGCTGGCCAGAGTATGGTTCTCGGATCTGATTTCTCTACTCGACGGCTCTCCATGGAGATTCCCGTCAGAAGGGATCTCCTCTCACAGGCGGGGGGGCTCCATCTTTTACCCCCGCCTGGAGTTGTGGAAACTGTGGGTGTGGCCCCTGAGGGGGCACAACTCAGCCTCCGGTCTCTCAACCGAGGTCCGGTCCAGTCCAGAGCTCCCTCAACGAGGAAACTGTACGCCCTGAAGTGGAAACTGTTCACTCCATGGTGCGGAGACCGCCAGCTCAACCCAGTTAACTGCCCGGTTGGTACAGTGCTGGAGTTCCTGCAGGCCTAATTCTCCGCAGGGTTGACACACTCCACCCTAAACGTCTATGTGGCGGCCATTGTGGCCTACCACGCCCCTCCTGGTGGCCAGTCAGTGGGCAGACACCCCTTAGTTACACGTTTCCTCCGCGGTGCTCTGAGGCCTCTGGCCAGAGAAGCTTATGCTAAGTGGTGGATCAGGATGCTATTCCATAGCCTTGAGTCCTCTGATCTCCACTTTCCTTGGGGGTCAAGACTCACTCTTCCAGAAGTTGGCCTTTGGACTTTAGCCACCCCTGGCTCCTTTTCTCTCGCTTTAGTTGTGCTCTTCCACACTAGGCAGGGATTTGTAAGTCTGGCGGCGTGGGCGTCTCTGGGCCATACTTCCGGCTTCCTTGTTAGTGCTTGCTTCATTCCTAGATGCTGCCGCCGGTTACACCGCCCGTGCTTTTAAGCTTCCTGGTCGTTACGTCACCCACCGCTGATGTCTCACCCATCCATTGGACTGATTACACACATGGTTCAGAGCGTGGTCACACTGGAGGTGTTCCCCAAAGCATTTCGACGCAGCGTCTCGTTCCCTTCGGGGAACCATGGTTACATGTGTAACCTGAGACCTTTTTGTAATAATGGTGAGATTAGAAAATGGCTTGAATGTGATCTAAAATTGTCCACACAAAAGGATCTTCATGCAACGTGTTGGCACACGTGAACCGTCCACCAAGACTTGTCCTTGTCTGAACTTCACTTCAAAAAGATGGAGGACTAGAATTCCTAGCTACAGTACTGGCCATGGCGCAGCCATAGCCTGCATGAGCCATAATGGGAGTAGTTCTCCCTTGGGGACGCAGGTTCGAATTCGGCCTGTGTCATTTTCCATACTAGATCCCTAGTCTGCTAGAACACAGTATGAGTCAGAAGCATGCTAAGTATAATCTGGTTCTGAGGTTACTTGTTTCATGGAAGATAAGTTCATTAATGTTCTATTTACAGCAGGTTTGTTTTTCGGCCTTAGAATTGACCTACACAAGAATAAGTATTTCATTACATGCACTTGGAACTGTGCGTGCATCTCTTCTCTTCCTCCAAAGGCCTGCTTATGCACTAGATGAGGCTAATGGTGTTAGCAGCAGGCAGGCCTCTTTATGTCCCTCTGCCCTGCCCACAGAGGAATCTTGATGCGTTTGATATTCTCCTAACAGCTGCCGGAGACAGAACAGGGAATGCTGGGATTGCTATGTACAGCTGAAATGTCAGGAGGCCTCCTGTACAGCGGGTGTTATTTATAAGGCTTAAAGGAAAGGGGAGAAGATCTGCTGGGCGTTAGAGCTTAGTTACGCAAAGAGGTCAGCTCCATTACCACAGCTTTTTTTCTTCTTCTTCTTGAAAAGTTCATTGGTTTATTTGTGCAGATAAAATGTAAACATGGCGCTAATTAACGCAGCTGTCTGTCAATATAACCCACACACCACGATGTGTGAATTTCTGGAAAGATAGCCATTGGATAACTAATAAGCACAGACACTAGGTGTCACTATACCTTTTTAGTTCTCTGTTTACTAGTTCGCACAGGTATAATGGGTGAACAGCAGTTAAGGACTGTTTACACAAACATGGGGTTGATCCCAGAGAAAGGCAGTATGGGAAATGAGTAGTGTGAAGTTTTTTTTTTCTCATGGTTTTTATCCTTGAAACAGATGTACATTTATTTATTCATTTAAATATGAAATTATTTTTCCTGGATCAAAAGGGTGCTCTCGTACCAAAGGATCAACATCTAGGACGGACTTCCAGTATCACCTCTGCTTCTCAAGCCATGATGTAGTCCTGTTTTTGTTAAATCTACTGCTGAACAGGTCTGAGCTAATGGACCTGTTGCTATGATAACAACTCTGAGATAAGATTAAAAAAGTGAACAGTCCAGCATTAGGTCAAATGGTCAACTCTAGATAATGTAGAAATCAATGTATCTATGGCATTTGCTCTCAACAAGAGGGCCGGGGCCCACTAGAGGGCCTCAGCAAACTTCCAAAGGGGCCTAAAGTTGACTTTAAAGTAGGGATGCACCTGAATGAAAATTCTTGGCCGAAACCGAACAAAATTAAACACTGGGCCGAATACCGAAATTTATTTTTACTGTACAATTAAATGCAGCCTTGATGAGCAGAAGAGACTTCTTTTAAAACATTAGAAAATATTACAGATCCCAATTTCAGCACTGTGTGAATGTTATAAATGTATTAATAGAGATGTTGTGCATTAGAAAACATAACAGTCTGTAGTTTATTTACTAACTGTTTAAGGCCATTTTGCAGTTTCAGTCATCATAATGCTTTTAATGATTTTTGAATTTTTCTTGGACAGTTTTAAATGCTTCCACACTGCCGACATGTTTGCTGCATAATAAAGAGTGTGCACCTCTCACTATACATTGGTTGCTATTTGATCGCGTCACGTCATTGTTCGCTACAATTTATTCAGTCTTTTCGCTTGGCAAATTAAAAAAAAAAAATCATGGAACAACTGGAAAAATCATGGAGCCTTCGAATATTGCTGTGAACAGAGTTGGAGTCACAAAGGTTGAGAACAACTGATTTATAGGAACAATTATTGTGCTGATGTCATTTGGATATACAGCTCCTGCTAATTTACAAATAAAGAACAAATGGATAACTGATTTAGAGTGGTTTTGCCAAAGTGATTTTGTCAAAGTGTAGAGCAATATGCCATTTTTATATTTATCTCTGATCAGTTTACAGAGGTCAATAGATCAAAATGATCTAGTGTGCACTTTTACTTGTTGAGTTGTTGATGCAGTGACATGACTTATCAGGGCTATTATTCTCGTAGTAGAGCACCAGTCGGGCATTGCCTGACTCGAGTATGAAGTTCATTTGTCGGTTAGTTGTAAACTTTCTAGAGCAGAGAGGAAGCTCTGTGCACTCCAGACATTAATGTTATTATGCTGTGGGTGCAGTGCCCTGGAACATTTCTGACTCGTCCTATTACTCCACTCCCCAAGTGCACCCCATGAACCCTCGGGAGCCGAATATCGCAGGGGCCTGGCCCTCTAAGCTATCTTCCCTCTCTCTCTGCCTTCCTCTGCACGTAAACAAAGTTTTGATCGAGCAATTTGCTCTTCATCTGTGCACTGGCTAACTTTAGCCTTTCTGTTTGGGGAAGGGAGGGGGCTTCCATTCCCATAATACAACTTGCTCACCCATACAGACATTTGACACAGCTGATCCCCCTCCCCTCCGTATTGGTGCGTTCAGCCCCCTGCTCATCAGGACAGGACGGGCACAGAGAGAGAGAGAGAGGGGACTGGACCGGAGGCAGACCCCAGAGTGGCTCATGTTTCGTTGGGCTGGGAACCCGTTGGCTATGGACTTGAGTTGAGATTTTGTTTTGTAGTTTCGAAGAGCAATCAGGAGGCTGGCGGCCTGGCCTCTTTGGTACAATGCTCCTGGATTCCAGCCGTCACAGTAGCAGCCACGATTCTAGGAGTTGCTCTGTTCGCCAAGACACATCCACCTTGCATCCCTGGACAAAGCCTGGAGTTGAGAGTTTGAAGTGAGCAGACCACTGGGAGAAAGCGTGTACAGTGGCCAGAACGGAGTTGTCTGCAAGCTCTTAAACGGAAGCTGATCATCCTTGACGGAAGTCCCTTAGGACGTACTGTAGGAATAGCTTGTCCATTTTCTTTTTTAAGGGGCTTTTTCTCAGTTCTTACTTTTTGAATCCTTTGACATTGCCAATATGATGATCAAGGAGGCCTCGTTAAGGGAGGATCCCGACTTGCGGGGCGAACTGGCCTTTTTGGCTCGAGGCTGTGACTTTGTTCTTCCATCACGGTTCAAGAAAAGGCTCAAGTCTTTCCAGCAAGCCCAGGTCAGTAGCCAACCTCTGTAGTTCAGCAAAGAATGCTGTGTCTAACTCTCACATGCCAGACAAGACAAACTATTCACAGGCAGATACCAAAGTGTTTATTAATAGGACAGTGGAAGGGGGTGAGGCAGGGCAGGAATACAGTGTCCAAGTGTTGCGTACAGGAGCTTCAAAGAGGGGGGAGGAAGTGGAAAACGTCAAAACGTCCATGCAGGCCTGCCCCACTTGCAGTGGAGTTCTCCAAAATTCAGTCACACTTCAACAGTTCTCTTTCTGTTTGATTGACAGTAAGACTGTGCTGTTCAGAAATAAGCTGCCTTAGGTGTGCACTGTGACTCTAGGGTTTTGCCCAGAGACCAGAATAAGAACAGTATGTCAAGACTATGAATAGAATGTGTTAGACATTTCCACAGCTTGTTA
The DNA here is from genome assembly GCF_012432095.1 of Onychostoma macrolepis. Classification (NCBI taxonomy): domain Eukaryota; kingdom Metazoa; phylum Chordata; class Actinopteri; order Cypriniformes; family Cyprinidae; genus Onychostoma; species Onychostoma macrolepis. The sequence continues at coordinate 16,978,161 of NC_081156.1, forward strand.
TTAGAAGTTTAACCTTGGTGCTGCAAGGTCCCGTCTGAAAAGAATGAAGTAAATGGCCATCAGCTGTCAGTGTCGGGCCTGTGAATTAGACTGTATGCATACAGCGTTTTGGAGTACCATGCGAAATGTCCCAATCATTTATCCAGTCCACAAAGAGCTGAGCACAAATCATTCCACTTCACCATTAGATCATTGAGAAATAAATATAGATGGAAACAAATCCGCTGAAATGAAGTATTTGGCTTGTTTTGGTGAGGGCAGTGAGGTTAGATGGAAAATATCTGTCTTATTTTTTCTGAGGAGTTCTTGTCATCACATCGGCAGGAAAGTTGATGAGGCCGGCTATGGTTTTACTGATAATCCGCCTCACTTCATCACTGTGAATATGTTATCAGAATGAGAGACAGCATCCTCGCACAGCGAGTGCCGGGAGAAAATTTCACACAAAGTTCTTCAAAAGATAGCTGAAGATTAAGCAGCCATCTTTAGCGTCATGGAAATCTTTAAAGACAGTATTTACTTTCATTTGATACTGCATATTGTTACATATACTTCAAATAATCTGAAGAGTTTGGAGATGATGCTGAAGTAAACACTTATGAGAAAGATGTGCACTAAATAGTAAAAAAAATATGTGCTGCTTTGATGTTTTCTCAATATTCTCAATACTGGTTGAAGTCATACCTGAAATTTTCTTACTAGTTCTTACTTCTACATCTTGTCATGCAAATATGAACAGCTTAAAATGCTAGGATGTGGTTAGCTTGGTTTGCATGGTAAGAACACGTCATGTGACATCTGGGTGGTCATTCATCATTTGTACGTACATCTCTATTAACACCATTTCTTATATGCACTGTTTGCTTCAAGCACATCTTCAGCTAACTTTGGTGTTAGCTTGTCTTTTGAGATTTGTTTCAGAATGTCACTCATATCGTCCTCTTCAGCTGAATGTCTTTGAGGACAATCAATATACAGCTTGGCCTAAAAAGTTGTCAAACCCATAGAGGTCCTTTCTATAATCGTCTCTTTCTATGTCTCAATAGATCCAGCCTGAGAAGAAACCTGGAACACCTCCTCCAGCTCTAGCACCTGCACCCCCCTCGCCAACCCCACGGCCGCCCAGCCCTCCGCCAGCCAAAGTAGTGGCCACTCCCCCACCCTCCTCCATAAACATTCCACGCTTCTACTTCCCCAAAGGCCTTCCAAACTGTGCAGCCAACTATGACGAGGCCATTGCCAAAATCGAGGCGGCCTTCACAGAGTTCGAGGAGGAAAAAGCTGACATTTATGAAATGGGGAAGATAGCAAAGGTGCATATGAATTGTGACTTGTTTTTCTTAAAATGAGATTCATAATCTCTGAACCATTCTTAGCAGTCTTGGATTGACAGTTCTGAACATATAAACTGACACTTGCTTTACAAAGTCCTTATCCGCAGATGTGCTTGCCAAATTGTATTGCCACAGCACCATGATGGATGCCATCTCATAACAACATCCTATTTTATCTTCTCACTGTTTGAATATTATATAAACAGTATCATAAAATGAAGAAATATCAACAGAATAACCCATCCTGATGTTTACACTATAAGAATCTGATATTTGGACTATTACAGAGCATCTTATCATTCAGAATGATTTATTTTGTTTCTTTTTAAGTAAAGCTGTTTTTACAGAATTTAAGTAAAATTGTAAAGTAATAAAAATGTGTTATACACTGCTTAGGTTTATTTTTGTGACTAAACATGATAGTGGATAGGGCTTCTTATGTCAGTGCCATTTTAAAATACAACAAAAACAGCACATTCATGCATTTCTTTTCACAGGCTTGCGGGTGTCCCCTCTATTGGAAAGCACCAATGTTTATTTGCGCTGGTGGAGAGAGGACAGGTTTTGTTTCTGTTCACTCATTCATTGCAACATGGAGAAAGTAAGTGTCAGCACACTTATCACTTTCCATTAAATAAAGCGCTTTATAGCTTTGTATGGCATCTGATTGAGACTTTGCCCTTATTCTTTTTTTACAGGTTATTACACAGCTGCTATGATGATGCATCCAAGTTTGTTTACTTGCTGGCCAAACCAGGCTGTAATTACCTGGAACAAGAAGATTTCATCCCTCTGTTACAGGTTAGAACATTGTAACAGTGCATTGAACTGTGAAAAGTAGAACTTTTAGTACTACTTATATTTCTGCATCACTGATTACTAAAGGTATATATAAATTCATGATAATGAATAAGTGAAGTCTTCTTGCAACTTCTTGCACATTTTACCTTTAACAAACAACACACACAACAATTAGCAATGTGCAAATTACAAATGTCTTAAAGAAAGTCATGGATGGGGGAAAAAGCATTTGAACTGGCACTTGATAATACTTGAGTGGAATCAGATTTAGTCAGATGTGTCATGTAATTCCTGTGCACTCTGTTTTTAGTGTATGTAACGTGTGTGTGTGCTGTGTATATTTATTATGTATATATAAATGCATTTACATGTATATATTTATATTATATATATAAATATATTTAATATACAAATATAAAATCTTTCTTTAATGTATACATGTAGAGACGTGTGTATTTATATATACATAATAAATATACACTGTACACACACATTATGTAAACAAAAACTTTTATTTTGGATGCATTTAATCGTTTGACAGCACTAATATATATATTACATTATATATTTTCAAACTGATTGTCCTGTGTTGGAACCCATGGATGTTGGAGTCTATATATACATAGTCTTTAACAATGTTAAATTAAATAAATTCTTTACGTAGCCAATCAGAAGGAGCTTTGTAGATTTAAACTGTAGGTCAGTAGTCATCTCACTCTTGTTTTTCTGATTAGGACATCGTGGACACTCATCCAGGGCTGACTTTTTTAAAAGATGCTCCAGAATTCCATTCCCGGTACATCACAACAGTAAGTAACTTTATTAAGAGCTCAATGACATAGGCAGGAGCTATTTCATGGAGATAAGATTACCGGAATGGTGGTTTTGTTGTCATTGGAACACGCTGCAAAATTCTTTGATCGTTTTTAAACATCGTTCCACAACTATTTTAGTGTCAGCTACTGTCAACAGGAACATGACTTTGCTTTGTCCTGGGTTAATCATCAGCCTGGCACCTGGAATCTCTATTTGTAGCATTACTTCGGTTTTGAGTTTGAAAGCTTGTTACTTTACTAAAGTGTTTACGGTAAATCAGATCCAGCTATCTGAGCTGAGCTGCTGGAGCGTTAGAACAGTGAGACATGGAGCCCAGTGCGTCTGTCTGTCTGTCTGTGGGACAGCTGCAACACGTGCTACGGAGGGGGTGGGAAGGGTAATGGCGTCAAAGTGGCCTGACATCACGGAAACACGGATGCCACCAACAGGCCACTGACCCTGGTCTTGCACAACCCCATATTTAGACACTTCCTTGCTCTGGTGCACTGGTTGACACACCCCGGTACCAATCTCTCCTAGGAGGACTGATCTACCAGGAAATGCATGTTAATCCACACTGATGTCACTCTTTCTGTTGGAGTCTGAAGCATGGGGCCTTTGTCACCACAGGGCTAGATATAACTCGGTATGCCTCAGTACAACCAATCACTAGACGACTGTACCTACAGGCAGATGGAACTTATGGATGGAATGATGAACTCTTAAAGGAACAGTTTAATACAGAAACGGAACACTTTTGTCATCATTTACTCACCCTCATGTCATTTCAAACCTGTATGACTTAAGATTTGGGATTTCAGAGCTGTGATGGAGGAAAAAATTCAATAAGTACTGTCTTAACTTTTGTTATTTTTCTCCCACAAAGCTTTCATATGGCTTCAGAGAACTTGGAATATAGTACACATGTCATGTGGGTGGCCTTTATGGTGCTTTTTTTGTCTTTTGGAGCTTGACGGCTTCAATCCTACAATTCACTTTCTGAATAGCATCTGTTTTTTTTGTTTTGTTTGTTTGTTTTTTGGTGTGTGTTCAACAAAAGAAAGTCAAGTCATACAGGTTTGAAACAACATGAGTAAATTATGACAAAATTGTTATTTTCGTGTGAAGTATCCCAGTACATCTAGAATGCAAAAGTTGTTTAAGCGTTAAAAAGAGCTTATTTTTCTCGGCTACAGGAGGAGTACAGTTTGCCTGTCATCTCCTTCAGTGTGATTTTTTTTGTGGCAGAAGTAGCAACAAACTGTGTCATTGGCGTCCTCTTTTTTCCATTTTATGATGGGTGTAGCGACAAGCGTTCAGGTGCATAACTGCCACCTACTATATTGGCTCTGGGTTATTGTATATGTGGAATTAACATGATTTCAGTATTGATTTATTTTTATCACAGTTATCCTCAATACTGGTATACTGTGACACACCTAATTTGCATTCACTCTGCAAAATGTCTCTTATTCTCAAATGTGGCTTCATTAAAATCCAAATGATCACATCTCATTGGCTGTTAGGGTTTGACATGCCATTATGTAGAGAGATTATTGTTTTTGGAACTAGTTTTATTAGTCAGGCTTTATGTATTTGGATGCCATGTTAGTATGATGTAGAATGTGAAGAGAAATTGTCACAGCTTCAAAGGCTTTTTTGGATCATGTCCAAAGTATTCAGTTCTTTTTATTATCTATTGTTCAGAGATGGAGTGTTTTCAAACAGAATTAAATTACTTTGCATGTCAGTGTTTTGGAGCTTAAACAAGCACTTTAGTCTAGGTCTAGCACTTTTTAACATTCTCTCTCTACCCTCCAGGTGATTCAAAGAATATTTTACACAGTTAATCGCTCTTGGACAGGCAAAATCAACATGACAGAGCTCAGGAGAAGCAACTTCCTCCAGGTGAACACCGTTAAATGCTACCATTCAAATTGGTTTCTAAAACTTGAAGGAACTGTTTCATCAAAAGCCACTCTCTTTGTTTCACCAGACTCTCGCCTTGCTGGAAGAAGAGGATGACATCAATCAAATCACAGATTATTTCTCTTATGAGCACTTCTATGTCATTTACTGTAAGTTCTGGGAGCTGGATACTGACCATGACCTCTTCATCGACCCCAAGGATCTGGCCAGGTACAATGACCATGGTAAGTACAAAGTGAACCTGTTTTTTCTCAGAATGAGTCTCATTTGTTAGCTTTTATTGCTTTTTAAAGTATAGTTCACCCAAAAAAGTTCTGTCAGCATTTACTCATTTCTGGGTAAACAATGCCTTACATGAACTCATGCTGCTGCAGTACTTTAGATGAGTCTCATTCAGTTTTCCATCAGACTTATAGTACTAAGAAATGGCTTTTGATGTGTATCTGCTTTGTGTTCTCCTTTGGAAAGCCTCATCAAGCAGAATCATTGAGAGGCTGTTCTCAGGATCTGTCACAAGGTAGGAGCTGCTCAAGAGAACTAAAGTGGTATCTGAGATTTGGGGTGGCATACATGTGACTTATGATACAAGTTTCTTTCTTCTAGGGGAAACTCAGTGCAGAGAGAAGGAAGAATGAGCTATGCTGAGTTTGTTTGGTTCCTCATTTCAGAGGAGGACAAAAAGAATCCCACAAGGTAATGAAAGGGATCAATCAAAGATGTTAGAGACACTACAGTTACTGCTAATTGAAATTAATCTGAAAATATAAATATTAGATTAAACTTAAACATAAAAATGAAAACTTGAAATATTAACTTGGCAACTAACTGAAATAAGTACTAAAATTACTAGTGCTGTCAATCGTTTAAAAAAATTAATCGCGTTAATCACAGTCGTGGACTGTGATTAATCATGATTAATCACAAATTTAAAATACTAGGATTTACCTGTAAATGTGTTGAAAAAGAAATGCATGACAAACTAGTTTAAGGAAACAGAACCTTTCACACTTCCGCCAGGTATGAGACATAATCCTTATTATTCTTTTATCATTATTCTTTTGTTTTTATTCAGCCATTATCAGCCTTTATACTGGCAATAAAACGTTTACCAAGCCACATCGCTTCAATCCCAGTATACATTTACCCAACTATTATCAAAAGTATTTCTAAATAAATACAACAAAACATTTCTTGCGACCTTACATGAAGTATTATGACAAAATGCATTATGAAGAAGAATTGGACCTGTTCTGCAGCTGCATTAGAGCTAATATTAGCATCATGCTTCATAAGACAATTTATGAGATTAATAGTACACTTTCACTCAGAACTCACTTCAAACCACCATCAAGTGTTTGTAATAACTTCCTTTTGCTATCACATGTGGAATTTGGTCGTTTACTGTTGTTAAAATATGCTATTTATAGCCCTTTATATTGCTGCACAAATTAGCATTTCAGATGTACACATTCAACTAAAAAAATCACATACAGACCATATCCTATCGTAATCATGTGTTTATTATCTTATATAATTTCTTATATTTATTTCTGCTGTTTAAAAGCCTTAACATGTGTGCTCTGCTGAAACTCACGTTGTTTTGTGATGTTACAACCGCCTCTCTCTTCTTAAGTTGCCAGGGATACATTCCAAATATAATACACATTAGTAAAAGGATCTATTTTAATTATTATTTGTCTATATACACTTTGGGCGGTCGCGGTACATTATAAAAGTAGCCCAAAAAACCGCAACCCACAGCTCTGTAATTTTTCCCGCGACTGTATTTTTAAAATAGCCCACTTGTGCCGTTACCCTGGCAACACTGGTGCTGTACCCTCATCACACCTTCCGCGCTGCGATGACGGGAAGAAGTTGGGGTCAAACCTTATCAAGCGATTAATTTGCGTTAAAAAAATATTAACGCGTTAATATAACAAAATATAACATAAAATTATTTAAACTAAAATGAAAAAGAAAACTGAAAATAACAGTTGAGAACATTTGTTTTTAAAAAGTGTTATGATTGATTGATTAATTAATTTATATATTAAAAAAACACAGATAGGGATCATTTTATCCGAAGTTGGCACAAAAGGTATTACACTTACACCTTATTTTAAATCTACTTATATATTTGCATTTTATGACAAAAAATCAAAACCAAGTTGCACCTTTATAAGGAAGGTTTGTGCTACTCTTTGGACTGATTTAATCATGGTTTTAGCTCTATATCTTCACTTATTTGCTATACATGACATTATCACTCTCTCTGTTCAGTATAGAGTACTGGTTCCGCTGTATGGATATGGATGGAGATGGCGTTCTGTCTATGTTTGAACTGGAGTTTTTCTATGAAGAGCAGTGTGAACGCATGGAGGGGATGGGCATTGAACCACTGCCTTTCCAGGATCTCCTGTGCCAGATGCTGGACTTAGTTAAACCAGAATGCCCAGGTAAAGAACCCATTCTGATACTCTCCATCATATCACCCATATGAACTTCAATCAAAACAGGAAGAACATGAAGAACACAAGCTCTAATCCCATGTTCTGTTCTGATCCAATTCTATTTTCCTTCTCCCTCAGTTTCCTGTAGAGGTTCAGTTAAAAGCCCATAAATTACAATAAAAATTCTACCGTCAATTAGCTATAAGCAGCTTTAAACAAAAGTTTCTGCCAAGTGTGAAAATGTCTATGTAAGATAAGACTGATAAATTACCTGGAATTCCCATGAATTTGCTTTGATTAAAAGTGCCTGTCCAGTGATTAAATGTATGTGTAATGTAAACAAAGGACATCTCTTGGCAGGTAAAATTACTCTTCGAGATCTGAAGCGCTGCAGGATGGCACATATATTCTATGACACATTCTTCAATCTGGAGAAGTACCTGGACCATGAGCAGAGAGATCCCTTTGCAGTGCAGAAGGTCAGAGTTTGATGGCTTACATCTGTGTTCAAATCCCCTGCGCTGAATATTATCTCTGTTAGTACGTTAGTTAGTGCTTTCTGTAACTGTACATGCGTGTGTATCAGGATTTGGATAGTGATGGTCCAGAGCCCTCCGACTGGGACAAGTATGCTGCCGAAGAGTATGAGATTCTTGTGGCAGAGGAGACGGCCAATGAACAGCTACGAGAGGGGTGAGTCAATGCACTCTGTAATGGAATGAATTCGCTATCGAGTTCATTACATAGCATAGAGATGAGATACAATCTATATATGGAGTATAAAGCGTAACTGTTGCACGCTTGCTTTTGCAGATCTTTTGACGATGATTACGAGTCCGACGAGCTCACGGTCTCCTCAGACATTGGAAATAAAATGGATAAGCTGGTCATATCTGATTTATCGGCATAAGTCGGGCGTTTTTGTCTACACACCATGACCTTGAACGGATAACCACCATGCCATATTTTCCCTCACGCATTAAAAAGGGAAAACATTTTTCTACATTTCATTAAGGACATTTGTGTGTGTGTGCATGTGTGCAATAGAACTAATTCTAAAACCAAAAGGCTTCAGACACCCACAAAAAGGCTTTATGTGCAATATGTCTTAACATGTAAATGTAAACTCATTGTTTTTCACTCTCTTACCGATAGTCACATCCACTCCCCTCAAACTAAACTGCCGGCTGGTTCCATCCACCCTTCACAAAGACTTTGATGTGAAACAAAAGGACTTTTTAGTATCGTTAGAAAGAGTTTAGAATGTGCTTTAATGTGAGTGAAACTATATGTAATGCTGCCATATATTTTTAAAGGGCGGGGAGGGAAAACTAGAGAGACTTTATACTTGTGTGGCACGTAACTCACCGAAACTAGTTCTCTCAGACATTTAATCATGAGATCACACATGTCCGATGCTATGCGGTGTTGCACATTATGTTTAAGGGACGTGGCAACGGTGCAAACCTGTTGCTCCCAGTGGTCACTGATGGTATTGCATGTTGTTGCTTAAAGAAAAGACAAAGTTGTGACTTTTACAGTGTTTGAACTTAAGACAGCAAACCTCCATGAACATATTTCCAGACGAACTGACCAGGACAATCTTAGACTTGAAAGTGCTTTTTGGAAATGTCCTTTCTCAGCTATATAATGTGTTGAAATGGTCATATCGTTTTCAAGAAATGTAAACATGAAATATATATAAATTCATCATGATGTTCATCTTCGGTGTACAGAGACATTTGTCCTATAGCATTTTGTGTATGTATTTAATTCACCTGTAATCGTGTAGAGAGAGCTGTAAAGCACTATTTATTTGGCTTGGGCATTGTTAACTCACCGTTTAAGATTATACAGAACACCACAGTCCTTCTGACCCCTGGTTGACCACTCAATCAAAATTCAGTGCTCATGTTCTCTCTTCTACTGTTGACTCATGCAATGTACAACGAATTGGAGTTGCAAAAATAACCATCTCAAACTGTTCTGCCATTGGTCAGTCAACTGATCCCACCCCAAACACCACAGAGCAACGGTGTTTACAGGGAAACCAATGTACGCTTGCATATAGTTCTCTGCCATTAAACTGGGAATTGGAGAAAGTGTTTAACTATCCAAAATGACACAATTCAGCTTTAACAAGTGACTGTCTCTCTGTGTGCTTGAAGGCCAAACCTCCCTCCACTCCATCACACTCTTTAGTTTATGTAATTAGTGTAATATATTTATATATGTGAAGTGGTTTTGTTTGTTTTTGTTTGGCCAGCCATTTTCATGGTTTACCAGTAGCTTTTTCTTGTACTGTAGTCTAGCTCTTTTTCGACCTAGGACATTTATTTTATATAGCCACTGTAAATGTCTTTGTATTTTATTTTTCCCATGTGATTGACTCTGCCACTGAGTGGTAGGGGATGTTTAAATTATGATATATCTCTAACTGCCAGTGTTATATAATGTGCATTAAGCTGAGTGGGCAGGGGCTTTATGAAGGAATTCAATATGAATTCATTGACAGGTGACAATCAACTGGACATGTTTCTGCGATTAATGACATGCAAGTAGCACTTCTTAGAAAAAAAAGAACAGAGCAATACAACTGCTGTAGTGTGTTACACTTTTATCAGGACTATTAGATATTGAGATAAAAACACAAAGCTGAAACTAAACTTGACTAATGCTACAATCCTGGTTCGTTTTTATCACTAGCACATTGACGCTATGCAAATCTGATCTTCTGGACAGCTATTGGCAGCTACAGAAGCTGTAAACAACAAAACTTGTTAGTGTGCAAATTATTTTTTTTTTTTCTTTTTATCTTTTTTTTTTTGTGTGTTTTATATCTTTCCATGTGTTCTTTTTTTCTTTTCTTTTTGACTTGATATGTCTTGCTTGCAGATGGTGAAAGATGGGACTTAAGTGGCGTGATCTCTTAAGTGCTCTGATGACATGGCTCTGGTGTTCGCATGAATTTTCCCTTTTTTCTTTTGGAAAATTATGAAAACAAATAAAAATGTCAATTCATGCATGTCTACAGGCTGTTCATTGGTAAATGATAAGGAACAATAATATTAATAGGGGTAGTATGGAGGTGCATGTGCAAAAAAAAAAATCATATGATGCACAAGAGGCCCAGCACAGAGATGGCACACCAGAAAGTCGCTCTGACACACACATACACATATATATATATTGCATAGCTGCTCCGTTACATCTCCACTGAAATAATTTTGATTAAATGATCGATAAAATAAAAAAATTATAATAAAATATTTAGTGCTGTCAAACGATTAGTCGCATCCAAAATAAAAGTTTTTGTTTGCATAATATATGTGTACATATATATGTGTATATAAATACATACACACAGTATATATTTTGGACATATTTACATTTATTTATGTGTCTATATTTATATTCATATTTTTTTTAAATAAATAAATTTAATATACAAGCATATTTTTTCTGAATAATATACATGCGTGTGCATTTATATATATATATATATACACATATTAAATAAACACAGTACACATACATAGTGGGTATGGAAAGTATTCAGACCCCCTTAAATTTTTCACTCTTTGTTATATTGCAGCCATTTGCTAAAATCATTTAAGTTCATTTTTTTCCCTCATTAATGTACACACAGCACCCCATATTGACAGAAAAACACAGAATTGTTGACATTTTCGCAGATTTATTAAAAAAGAAAAACTGAAATATCACATGGTCCTAAGTATTCAGACCCTTTGCTCAGTATTTAGTAGAAGCACCCTTTTGATCTAATACAGCCATGAGTCTTTTTGGGAAAGATGCAACAAGTTTTTCACACCTGGTTTGAGGATCCTCTGCCATTCCTCCTTGCAGATCCTCTCCAGTTCTGTCAGGTTGGATGGTAAACGTTGGTGGACAGCCATTTTTAGGTCTCTCCAGAGATGCTCAATTGGGTTTAAGTCAGGGCTCTGGCTGGGCCATTCAAGAACAGTCACGGAGTTGTTTTGAAGCCACTCCTTCGTTATTTTAGCTGTGTGCTTAGGGTCATTGTCTTGTTGGAAGGTAAACCTTCGGCCCAGTCTGAGGTCCTGAGCACTCTGGAGAAGGTTTTCGTCCAGGATATCCCTGTACTTGGCCGCATTCATCTTTCCCTCGATTGAAACCAGTCGTCCTGTCCCTGCAGCTGAAAAACACCCCCACAGCATGATGCTGCCACCACCATGCTTCACTGTTGGGACTGTATTGGACAGGTGATGAGCAGTGCCTGGTTTTCTCCACACATACCGCTTAGAATTAAGGCCAAAAAGTTCTATCTTGGTCTCATCAGACCAGAGAATCTTATTTCTCACCATCTTGGAGTCCTCCATGTGGGCTTTCATGTGTCTTGCACTGAGGAGAGGCTTCCGTCGGGCCACTCTGCCATAAAGCCCCGACTGGTGGAGGGCTGCAGTGATGGTTGACTTTCTACAACTTTTTCCCATCTCCCGACTGCATCTCTGGAGCTCAGCCATCAGCCATGATCTTTGGGTTCTTCTTTACCTCTCTCACCAAGGCTCTTCTTCCCCGATAGCTCAGTTTGGCCGGACGGCCAGCTCTAGGAAGGGTTCTGGTCGTCCCAAACGTCTTCCATTTAAGGATTATGGAGGCCACGTGCTCTTAGGAACCTTGAGTGCAGCAGAATTTTTTTTGTAACCTTGGCCAGATCTGTGCCTTGCCACAATTCTGTCTCTGAGCTCTTCAGGCAGTTGCTTTGACCTCATGATTCTCATTTGCTCTGACATGCACTGTGAGCTGTAAGGTCTTATATAGACAGGTGTGTGGCTTTCCTAATCTAGACCGAATCAGTATAATCAAACACAGCTGGACTCAAATGAAGGTGTAGAACCATCTCAAGGATGATCAGAAGAAATGGACAGCACCTGAGTTAAATATATGAGTGTCACAGCAAAGGGTCTGAATACTTAGGACCATGTGATATTTCAGTTTTTCTTTTTTAATAAATCTGCAAAAATGTCAACAATTCTGTGTTTTTCTGTCAATATGGGGTGTACATTGAGGAAAAAAAATTAACTTAAATGATTTTAGCAAATGGCTGCAATATAACAAAGAGTGACAAATTTAAGAGGGTCTGAATACTTTCCGTACCCACTGTATATTATGTAAACAAACTTTTATTTTGGATGCGATTAATCGCAATTAATCGTTTGACAGCACTAAGAATATTATATTTCATGTTATATTAAATTATTATATATAAGAATATTATAATTAGATTAAAAACTTTAAATGTTTATAAATTAAATAGAAGTTAAGCTCTTACATTTAATCTCTCAAATTTCTTATAAATTTTGATGAAATTGTCCCATCAGACAATTTCATCTATTCTCTATATTCTCCAGCTGCCCTTTTAAAATCTATTTTAAGACATGAAATTCCATCAAATGGAAATGGACAAATTCCCTTGCAGGATTGAAATGTTCCCCGATGTTTGATAATAAAAAAAAAGAAAAAAAAAGCAAATAATTTTCATTGGCTGTGGACATAAAAAGACTAATGTCTAATGTGTTTTATTGAACATAGGCCTGCAGGAAATTCCTGTAGTGAAAATCCAATGTAGTGGAGTTAAGCAGAATTTCAGAATGATTTCTGAATTCTGGGCAGGAACTCAAGCAGTGAACTCTATCTTGACACTGTCCTGTGTTTTTCACTGTGTGCAATTCATCAAATTGCCGCCGCCGCCGCTGCTATTTTGGCCTCCAGAGAAAAGTGTCACTGAAGAATGTCTTCAGTTTCATTCCATCTGCAAAACACTCTTCAAGGTACCTACATAGGAAAAACTGTCAATGACATACTACGGTGGGAAATTCATTATCTGATCAATAAAGCCAAACACTTGTGTCTGTCTTTTTCTTTTTGTTCATGTCATGAATAATAATCACTTTCCATCCACTTCTTTTCTGGCAGATGTGAAGAGATTGCATTACTCTGGTGTAAATGCAGAGTAGAAACACATGTTCTAGCTGCTGATGGGAATGTTTTTAGTTCAGTTCAACAGAAAATGCACAAGCTTTCCGAATCATCCAAACCCATCTCATTAGAAAACAAGTATTTCACAAGGTGGGGATTTCGTATGAATTTGTTCAGCCAGTAAACGCCAAATTCTGTCAGCTATCAGACAACAATGGCTGGAAGTCATGGGTCGACGATCAGTTAACAGTATCCAAAGGGGCGAGACAGGAGAGGTAATCCAAAAACGTGAGCGATAGTCCAGGCAGGGGAAAACAATCCGACAAAGGCGAGGCGAGGCGAGGCAAGACTAGGGAAACTAACAGGCTCTGTCCACCTTTTTCTTGATGTAAAAATGGGCGCGGCCATTTGTAAATTCTATGGGTCTAGCTTCTGGTCTCATCTGTGTCCAGCTATTTTTAGCTGTACAAAACAGTTCGTTTTGCTGCTTGTTATTGAAAATTAGTGTGTCTTATATTATTTTAATGTATTATCTTAATCATGAACACACTGGTTTGTAGTGCAAAACATTTTACCGTTTACTGCACGTTGTTATTCTCCTCATTATTTACCTATGGCGGCTAATGAACCGGAAGTCTCACCCATAGGCTTACTTCCGCGTTGAAGAAAAAGGTGGGTAGGGCAGCAATAATGCATACAATACTCGGCGACGAGGGAGAGAAAGTCCATGGCAGGGTATGTGATCAGGTGTGTGGGTGATTGGTGCAATGAGTGATTGGTGACAGCTGTGATCAGTAATGGATGATGGGAAATGTAGTTAAATGGTGAAGTGCCAGATTCCATGTGATAAGTGGGTGACCTCTAGTGGTGAGTGAACGGAAGTGCAGACCAGATTCGTGACACCTCTCACATATGTTAATGATAGCATCTACGCAATTAAATGTGTATTTTAATTTAGTTTTTTTAACTACCTTACTAACTATTTATAAGCAGCAAATCAGGAAATAATTGAGTCAAAATAACAATAAGTTTCCTTACTGTATATGGTGGGAAACTGTAGAAATATAATTTATAATTTTACAGTTAAATACTCTTAAATGTAGTTTTTGGAAGTGAAAACGAACAACTCATCTTATAATTTAAAGTGGAAAAATGTAAATTGACATTCCCAGAATTCCTGTGTGAAAGCTCACATTTGATGTTTTTTTCATTGACTTCCCTGTGTATCTTATTAGTTATGTACATTAGAGGTTATTGCATGTTTATTGCATAGTGTGTTACCATGATGATGTTTTATGTTTGTGTGTATGACACTGTGCTCCTTTTATACTAGTATTTTACCTCAGCTTATGGAAAAGATAAGCTTTAATTGTTATAAACTTTAATTCATCATGTGGTCTTTTCTTTACCAGCTCTGTTTTTAAGTTATTTGGTATATTAACATTACAATATTAATATTATTTAAAGTATTATTAACATTACAATGATTTTATTTATTTATTTAAGGGTGCACAATGATTTTAATGCTAAAAATATGGAGTTATCATGGTTTGCTGTGGTAGCAGCTAAGTATGTGCCTTCATTCTTGTGTTTAACTTTTCATATATACAGACTCTTCTATCAGACCTGAGCTGAAGAAAGTGCTTTGATGTGAGAATCAGTGCACACACAGCTCTTCCTGTTCCAGACGGACACCTCTGACACTAGGGAACACCCTATCCTGTATCAGCCAGAAGCTGTCTGTGATTAAGAGAAGCGCATATCCGTTCGAAGATGATTACTGCCTTATTTACTCCAGATCTCCATCTCCAGGAAATCCCCTGACCATTCAGCCTCTACAATACCAACAGTACTTCACACTGTCACAGAAGAACACCTGGACTCTGCATTCTGAGTCATGATCCATATTTGCACCTCACTATATGTCTTTAACTTTGTAAATGAAAGATTGGGGCACTTTTTTTAAGTGTGCTTGACCTCTGTTTCAAAAAACAGTCATTCATCAACATGATTTCAAATGATCATTCAGGCTTAAAGCAATTCATTTATATGGTAAAACCTACCACATCTGTGAGGTAGATTGATAAAATATTCTTAACAAAGAAATCCATATGGTTTCAGAAAAGCTGCAAAATCATATGAAGAGTCATGGACTTTTATGACACTTATGATTTTTGTGTCCTTTTTGAAGCCACAGATGAAGTCTGTCAGATTTGGAATGACTTGGAGTTGAGTAAAAGACCTTAACTCGCTAGTGTGAAACTGAGAAAAATTACTTTAAAGTTTTTTATTTGTCCAGCCAAATTAATTATAGGTAGGACACTGGAAATTTGTCAATTAGATGTTTTAGTAATGAAAATGATCTACATTAAAAAATTGTGAGCTCAAACTAGATTTTTAACCCTATTTTGAAGTTGCTGTACTCTGCATTTGCATTGTCTGCTAAACGTGAGAAGTCACACCGAGGCAAAAGGCAGTAACTTCCACATTATTTACAAAATCGTTACAGTAACACCTGTATAAAATCTAGTGATCTCATATAGGCTATTGCATATAGTAAAGTGACTGTATTAATGTTTTTTATTTTTATTTTTGACCTTATCAAGCAGACTAAAAGTAAAACGTGACCGTTTTGCAACCAATTTATTTGCTATGCTCAGTAACGTAAAAGAATGCTAGACAGCAGCATAATTGCTTTTATATTGACTTGAATGACAGTCTAACCTAAAAGAACGACTTGTGGATTTATGTGAACGCCAGCAAGCAGGAATAGCCTAATGCTCAGAATGCTTGTGGATTAAACATTTCCGACGACGTTCATCGCCATGGATCGATTTTATCGGGTTACAAGAAAGCCTAGGATATGGATTTAATTGCGAACTGTTAGTAGGCTACAGATTATATGATTGATCATACTACGGCATTCGAGTCCACACACGTCCAACTAGAAGTGACAGCCTGGTGAATAATCTGCATTATAAAAAGGGGGGAAAAAACAAAACACATCTTTAAAGGTTATTCACGATTATGTATTACTGCCAAGGTATCTAGTCTTTACAGTGATTTGTTATATGGAGCTGTTTGGTAGATCGCGATCTATCTAATTCGTTTGTCTACACCGTAATTTAAATGCGGCAGACTTTAATTGACAGTAAATAAAAAAAAATATAAAAATAAAAATGTAAAAAAAAAAGGCAGAACACCGTATAATTCCAAACCATAACCGTAACTTAATATTGGCTCGCGCTAAACAAAAGCAGAACGCCGTAACTCAATTTGAGCATCCCAAACAAAGCTAAAGAGCGGTAACTGGTGTTATAAGGTGTTCTGCCTTGGTTTCTATGGGGCTTTTCGAAGTTACGGTTGACACCACCCATTATTTTCTTGGAAAAAACTACGAAATTGACTCTAGATACTTATGCACATGATAAAGTATGTCTTGAATACCTTTTGCCTTTGAACTCTCCCATGTTTGCCGTTTTTGCCCAGTCTCTTTCTTATTGTTGAATCATGAACACTGACCTTAATTAAGGCAAGTAAGGCCTGCAGTTCTTTAGAACTGGGTTCTAAGTTCTTAGTTTTGGGTTCTTTTATGACCTCCTGGATGAGTTGTCGTTCTTGGAGTAGCCTAATTTTGGTAGGCCGGCCACTCCTGGGAAGGTTCAGCACTGTTCCAAGTTTTCTCCATTTGTGGATAATGGCACTGACCGTGGTTCGCTGGAGTCCCAAAGCCTTAGAAATGGCTTTCCAGATAACCCTTTCCAGACTGATATGTGTCAACTATTTTGTTTCTCATCTGTTTATGAATTTCTTAAGATCGCGGAATGATGTGTTGCTCTTTAAGCATGCTTCACTTTGTCAGACAGGTTCTATTTAAGTGATTTCTTGATTCAACAGGTCCGGCAGTAATCAGGCCTGGGTTTGGCTAGTAAAATTTAACTCAGCTTTCTAAAATAATGTGGTTAATCACAGTTCTTTCATGATTTAACAGGAGTTGGCAATTAATTTTTTACGTAGGGCCAGGTAGGTTTGGACAGCTTTTTTCCCTTAATAAATGAAATCATCATTTAAAAATTGCATTTTGTATTTACTTGCATTATCTTTGTGTAATATAAAAATTTGTTTGATGATCTGAATCTTTTAAGTGTGACAAATATACAAAAAATGAAAAAAAAAAACAGGAAGGGGGCAAAAACCTTTTCACGGCACTCTGTGTGTGTGTGTGTGTGTGTGTGTATAATATACATAATATATATACATATATAATATACATAATATATATATACATATATTATTTATTTTTTAATTTTTTTGGTGAACTATCCTTTAAATGGGTGTTAAACTATAACGTGAGTGTTGATTTATTAGACAAAGACAGCAATTTGAGAAAAATATCATGGAGCTGCTGGCTAGTGTCACTAGTTAAAAATGTCTAGTATGAAATCACTCTCTCCAGTCATTTTCCACTTATAAGACATTTGAAAGCCCTGGGCTTAATGCAAAGGATTTTGTAGTGAGGTAATTTCACTTACAAAGAAATCTCAAAAAAAATTATCGTACCAAAATTATATCATTGTATGTGACTGTTTTAATGTTAAAGGGATAGTTCAACCAAAAAGGAAAATTTTGTCATCATTTACTCACCTGTTGTTTCAAACCTTTATGGGTTTATTTCTTATGTTGAACATAAAAGAAGATATTTTAAAGAATGTTGGTAATCAAACAGTCGATGGTCCCCAATGACTTCCATAGTATTTCTTTCCCTACTAAAATCAATGGGGACCAACAACTGTTTGGTTCTTCAAAATATTTTCTTTTGTGTACAACATAAGAAAGAAACTCATACAGGTTTGGAACGACGAGGGTGAGTAAATGATGACAAAATTTTCATTTTTGCATGAACTATTCATTTAAGAGAAGCCAAACTTCTGCAGAGGTGGACAGTAATGAAGTACATTTACTTGATTACTGTACTTAAGTACACTTTTGGAGTATCTGTACCTTACTTGAGCATTATTTTTTAAAGGAAACTTATGACTTTAATTTCACAATATTTGAAATACAATTATCGTACATAACAATTTTTTTGATCAACTCACTTGTTTCATTTCTATAGGTTTTTAACATTCTAAAAGCTCTTCACTCCAAAGATACTACAAGCTAGTCAATGTATTCAGTAGGTGCAATTGGTGTAAGTTGCTTCAGAGGCATAAGGTATTGCAAGTATTACATACAACAATAATAAAAGGCATTGACATAAAAAAGAAAATTTACTTTTGGTACTTAAGTACTTTTAAAAGGAAGTACTTCTGTCTTTACAACTGTCACCTGTAATGGAATAAAATTTGACCAGCAATATCTGTACTTTCACTCAAGTATGGAGTTGTGTACTTTGTCCACCTCTGAACCTCTGACACTTTTTAAATAAAATACTGTTTAAAAGTTTGGGGTCAGTAAGACGTAAGATGTAAAACTGTTTTCTATTTCAATATTTATTCCTGTGATGGCAAAGCTGAATTTTCAGCATCCATTACTGTCATGATCCTTCATAAATCATTTGGTAGCCAAGAAACACTTCTTATTATAAATGTAAAATCTAAAAAAAATGAGAATTAACACAATGCCATGGTGGATCAATTATCACAGCACACCATACAATATGAGCAATTAATAAAAAGCAGCACTAAACATGCTACAATAACAGTAGTTGTGTTCCTCAGCGCTCTCCTGCCCTTCCTTTAACTGACCTGCTGATGGCAGCAGACACATTTACACCGTGTGACCTGCCTGCCACTGTCAAAGAAGTGAAATGTAGGACAAGGGGCATTGAGTTTGTTCAGCTGTGCTCCTCTGATTTTGAGATTTTAAAACCTACATACCTGCCTCCATGATTATGCCATGAGTCATGGACATGCAGTGGACTTATAATAGTTTGCATACTCGAATGACAGTTTAATGATCCATCTAATTTTCTAAATTTGTCTTGTGATGACAGACTTGCAAGCATGCAGACAAGCGAACAGTGTCCCATAATATAATGACATCCAGGAGAACTGCAAGGTTGTAACAATTTAGGGAGTCTAACGGTAAAATCATTGACTCAATCATTGGTAAACATTTTGATCAAATACTGTATCAGAATATTGGGGGAACTCTCTCTTAATAGTGGTTGTGTGGTCAGTACCAACCTGACCATTATAAAAACATTAGTAACAGTCCCATTAACTAACAAAGAGCAAATCATTAGGTTAATATTTGTTATCGTTATTTAATAAAAATACAACTGTTCATTATTACTTCATATTAGCTCAGGTCCATTAAATAATATTAACAGACAGAACTTTTGATTTTAACCATGTTTTTAGTAAATTAACACGAATTAACATTTTTCATTGTTCATGTTAACAAATTATATAAATAGTTAACTAATATTAATAAATGGAACCTTACCATAAAGCGTTACCAAACATCAAACCACAGGAGACAGCAATAACCAAGGATACTCAATATGGGACAGATTATTTATGTTTACAAATAACAAAAATAAATAAATACATAGATAGGCTACATAAATAATCATAATCTTATAAGCACATAATCTTAGTCACACAAATAAAAAATAATCTTGACAAGAAAGAGCCTTACATAAAGTGTTTCTTTAAAAAAAAAAAAAAAAATCACTAGCTGTATTAAAAACAGAAAAAATAACCTTTTTTTTGCCATTACCTGATAATCAATATGCAATCTTGTAAAAATCCATAAAAACAACCTTTAATCTGATTAGAACCATTGAACACAGCATGAATAAACCGTTGTAAAAGTGTTTTGTATAGTAAAAGCTGTGTCTGTGCGTTTGTCTGGTGGTGGTATTTAGGTTAAATTGTCTTTTGAATCGTTCTCTTCGGCTCTTCTGTGAAGTTCGTTTATATGGTTGCTTACGGTAAAAGGGGCAGGATCAAGCTCACATGTGCTGTGGGACATAATTGACATGGCTGCGGAATCTCCCCCTGACTGAGTGCTGGTGGAGCAGACTGGAGCAGGGATTGCCAAAGTTGTGTCTGGGGTGAAAGTGGAGCTCTGGAGTTTCTTTCAAGATCATTTTATTGCAGCGAGGTGAGTTTTTCTTATCGTTTATAAGCGCTATATTTTGCCACAGTTCGCATTCGTGTGCTTTTTCCCAATTAAACGATGAAAATATGTTCCTAACGGAAAGTTGCGTTGCGTTCATTTTTGTGTCTGGATGGCGGTGACGCCGGGAGTCTGGGTTAGTTGGCCAACCAGGAGAAGAGACGGAAAACTTCATTGCTCCGCAGGAAAACTGACAGTTTTGCATGGATTCTTTTTAGAAACCGTTATTTGCCCAAAAGATGCTCAAAACTCGTCGTGCAACTTTGTAATGACTGGCGCAGTTTACGAGAAAGTGCATAGTTTGACTTCTGCGTCGCTGAATTCCAACTTTGGAATTTTGGGGAGTTTGTGATGTTCTATGTAGCGCGTTCTGTTACGTAAACGTTACAATTTTCTAAAAACGCTTCACTTTTGCTTCATTACAAATTACTTTGTTATATCCACGAGTCTTGGTATCAAATTGTTTAAGTGACATTAATTTGGGATGCTGAGTCTTTTCCTAGTGTCTTACCTTAGCGAATATAATGTTCCAAAACAGGCAGTTGCTGGAATGATGTCGAATAATATTCGGCGAAGATTTCGGGAATAATGATTGATGAAGTGAAGGTGGTCAACTCCATCATGCCCTAGTATTCCAGACAGCCTATTCTTCAACAGCTGTATCTGTTTATGGAGGAAAACATTATGTGCTGTTGTCGTTGTTCTGTCATATATTGCACAGAAAGTATCTCGACTTGATACTTGTTTGTTTTTCTTTCTTTTTATTGTTTTGGTTTAATGCAACGCCGTGCGTCGTTTTCCCAAACGTCAGAAAGTATCGCTCCTTCGTGCTGGGAATTAAAGCGCACTAATGAGTAGCTCTGGAAAAAGACTTTTAAAGGACCCCTTTAATCTCTTGGATGATGTTGTTGGTCACCGAAATAACGCTTTAGGATAGTTTGTACCATATGAGTTCTGCTCTCGCCTGGATCCAGAGGACTTATTGGAGAGAAAGAAGCACATTATCTGTGAAAGGAGAAATGTGATCTGCAGAAAATGACGTCAGGTTTAAGTTCTCCAGCTGAGTGAGGGATTTCATAACTTTTTCTAAAAATGTAAATTATTGCACTGGGGCAGAAAAAAATCAATGTTTTATTTAAAAAATAGCTGCAGAAAAATAAGATGTTGCATTCCTCAGCTCCTTATCGTCTTATGTGTACAAACTTTCTCAACCAGGGACTGGGGCCAATAGGTGATCTTCCAAGGAGGCCACAAGATGTTTTAAAATAAGCTATATAAAACAATTAAATACTGGTACAATATTCTGTATGCATCTCATTTCTCAGTTTTTTATTTCAGCATAGAGGAATTTTCCCAATACTTCCCATGGAGTGACACACACAATCCTCTCTTACAATTAATTTGTTCTGACCTGCTTGCTTTAGGTCCTGTTACAGCAATCCTGCATTTTCTTTCTTTAAACTTGTGAGTCATTTTTTTCAATAACACACAAAGCTGAAATTTGTTAGTATTGTCAAAAAAGACCAGTGAAAGGTTTTTTTTTTTTTTTTTCTCTGTAAGAGCCATAAATTAAATCTATAAATAAAACATTGGGTTGCTGCATTTTATGCTTGCATTATGCAACACTATGGAATGCTTGTTTCTGATTGGTCAGTCGCAGCATTCAACACACATATTTCTGAATAATGCCCGTTCCCCATGGCAACACTCTACAACCACTGTGGAAACCTATATTACCTCCATAGCTGTTCTAATATCGTGTCTCAGCCTCTACAAGTATATATAACCGTTTAAAGTTAAATAAATTTTAATATTAATCTATTTTAGAAATAGCTATTTTTGCAAAAAAAAAAAAAAAACCTTCAAGAAACCATGTCTGGGTTTATTTTACGATAGTGACCATGTGACTACAGTATGCTATAGAAAAATTAAAAAAGATTGGCTATTGAATGTTTCATATACATTGAGGTCTTTGGAGTCAAAAAAATTGAGAATCATTGTTTAAAAGTATGCACTAACTAGGAAAATGTGCACAAAAAAAAAAAGAGCAGTACAACTGTAGTTTTCCATGGACCCACAATCGGCATATATCTGAGACACTTTCTAAACAAAATATCTGTATTATTTTTTAGCCAGTATCTGATGGATCGGCTTCGACAGCTATTGTTTCATCAGTCTAGAGGTGCTGTGCTGAGAGAGCTGGCATGGGGAGTTAAACTTCCTGATTGGGCATAGCTGCAGGAATGTGCTCTTCCTTTGAGGTCATGGGGTTGTACCTGGTGAGCTGGCGGTCTGTTTCCCCAGGGGCACCTCAAATACTGCGCATGCACTCAAACCCTCCCCCCTACAGTTCCCCATCATCCTGGGAGCAGCTCTGTGCTTTGATGTGTGCTGATGTTATGCAGTGCAGCGTGATAAAATCTGTTGTGATTGTTCCTAATTGCAGTGGAGAGTCCACCTTCTTGAAGACGTTTCCTGATTTTCTCTGACTGGTGCCCTTTGAAATAACTTCACATCTCTTAGTCACACTTATTGGTCAGTAGACGTTGTAAAATTCGATTTGTTCCATCTTGTGCAGGTTCAGAGAGTTCTTCTAGGAATGACTTTTCCTATTTTATACTTTGTCTCCATAACATCCAGTGAACTCAATGTCCTTCATCTGCTGTATATTTTGGAAAAAAGATGAGTAGAAAAGCAGTGATGGTTTTGGTCAGCGAAGTCACATGATCTTATCATTAGACTCTCAAGTACGCTATTTTCCCTTGACCTCATTAGGCAGAGAAAGCCAGCGTCTCTCTAACTGTTAAGCAAGACAGAACAAGTTTGTATCTATGCTTTAACCATTAGCGCTTGGGAAATATGCATGCGGTGATGATGTGGCCGTCAGCTGGTCCATGAATCAGGATCCTGCTGCTCATCTTGAATCAGCCAACCATGGCCACATATAGCGTCATTCAGTGGAGCTAAAAGCAGGGTTCTGCGTAACAGTAATCATTGTGCTATTGTTTTCATGCATGTCTCGTTTGCGCTCTTAGCATCTTCTCGTTGCATGTTTGTTTGGTACAGTGCTGCTATGTTTGCATGCCACACTACTCTGTCTTCTTGGTGATTTACTCTATTGTTGACAGTTGATTTAGAAGAAGATAAAAGAGGCCTTTCAACTCCATTTCCCACCGTTTTCTCTAGACAGTTGCCTCTCCACCCAACTGTACACCTGTCACTTTAGGCAGCATTGTAAGTGACAAGCTGCAGGATGCTGCTGCAGGATGCTGTTGCTGGATGCCATAACATACTTTCTTATTTAGACTGCTTTGTCTTGCATCTCTTGCAACAACCAACTAGGGTTGAAAAGAATTGACTAGTTGATTGTAGATTTTAGATATTTTTAGCTTAACATGTTGACAGGATATTGTGCTTTAGTTGTCAGACAGTTTGCACAGTAAAAACTCCAGACCAATGTTCAGACCAAAGTCTTTTCCCATTGTGTGCAATATTTTACATATTTTTTTTGGCTTGTCTCATCACAACTGTTTTGCTTTTAAAGGTAATGTTTACATAAAAGAAAATGTTGTCATTATTTACGCACTCCAATAGTTGTTCCAAGCCTGTATGACTTTATACAGTGTTTAAAGGTGTTTTGGACCCTTAAGGTGCATCAAATTTACAGTTGCTTGGTGAAATTCTGCAGACGGAATCCAGTCATTCTAATAGGAATCTGTGGAATCAGAAGATTCACATGAGGAAGAAAAAGTTTCCAATAGGAATCTGTGCAATCAGGAGATTCACTTGAGGTTCCCCATGCAGATTTCACTCATTTTCAAGTTGCTCGTGTGAATTCTCTGCACTGACCAACAGAAAGCTGCTTGGTTTGAAAGTTACTTCTGTGCGAGCTGTTTTTACATCGCTAAGCTATTAACAATCAAGCTTTTTCGTCCATTATTTTTTTTCACTGAAAAATCACTAATGTGACTGCATCTTTATTGATAGTTTTTATTTGAGCAAAAATTCTTTAAAATATCCCACAAATGAAAGTCATACAGATTTGAAATGATATGAGTTTGAGAAAATAAAGCCAATTATTCATTTACCATAAAATGGATTAATTTTGTGAGACTGATTACAAAAAAAAAAGTTCTTTAAGCTAAAATACATTGACCTGTTTTTTACAACAATTTTGAGTTGTAAAAACATATGGAAACTGTTGTATTCCATTGCTCTACTATTAAATGTTTTACAATGCAAGAACGCAGCTTGGTTTATCTCTTGTTTTTCAGTTGGTGGAGAGGGTCAGATGCTGCAGCTCACTCCATGACACTGATTCCTGACATGCATCCACTCCGTCATGCCAATACATTATTCAAATGGCCAGGCTTGCACATTTAGCTAAAAGTACAGCGGAAAAACACTCAGTATTTGGTCAGGTGGCCTCTGGTGTATGTTCGTGCTTGCATTAGCATTCAGAGTGCAGAGATGGCCGTTGTTAGCTGGACGATGGAAACTTCAGATGCGGCAACAGCTCATTAATGATGCTCATTAGCCAGCATGCATGTGCAATGAGAGCCTGGCAGAAGATGCATTTGTTGCGGTGCATTTATTGCCACTTTACCCTTGCTGACTCCATCTGATCTGTTGTAATTCGCACAATACCTTCTAAGGGTCTGCAGTAAGTACGCTGTAGCTGATCCCATCTCAAGCTGCTCTGCGCAAACACATGTCAGCAGTGCCACTGTGCATATATTTGTAGTCCCAGACTTCCTGTTTTCTTATGCCACCCCCCTACCAGCAGGACCTTAGACCAACACCTCCCACAATCCCTCCATCTCACCAGGTCTTGTTAACCCATCCCCCTCCTCAAGCACTCCCCCTAATAGTGTGTGTGAAATCTGGAGGCCTGATGGAAGATGAGGAATTTCACCCTTTGACCTCTGAGAGCGAGGAGGGGTGGACGGGGGCTATCCATTCTTACTGCCCAGATCTGTTTCAGCCCGGTGAATTTTTCCAGCTAATTCATATTATTCTTTTGGATTAGTACCACTGATCTCTCTTTGTTCGATAGCCATGTTTTGGATGTGTGAAGTTACCAAAATAAAGTAAACAGAGAGGTCGTGGGAATGGCAGCCATTGCTGTGAGGCCAGTGGCATCCCAGGTGGCACTGAAGGAATGTCAATGTTGAATTTTCACTTTCTACAGCATTCCAGAGTCAACATGGGGTGAAAAGGCTGCTCCTTAACATTCCTGTTGGGGACTGCCGTTTTTTTATTTATTTTTTTTTTGATTACAATAAATTATTTACCAGTAATTTATTTTTCTGTTTCTGTTTCTCTACAGATGATCACCAGTAAACGGCTGATGTTAAAATGATATATTGTCTAAATTAAAGATAAAGCACTAAAATGAATGAACGAATGAGTTTTAAATGTTTTATTTACATAAACATTGCATTTATTGGTGGATATTACATTTTATTCATTTAGAAGACTGTAAAAAATAGGTAATATAAAAATTAAAAGGCTAAGAATAGCACATTTAAAAAATCTGTATTTCACATATATATATATATATAATATGTGAAATACAGATTTTACAGATTTTTAAATGTGCTATTCTTAGCCTTTTAATTTTATATTACCTATTTTTACAGTCTTCTAAATATATATATATATATATATATATATATATAACACTTATTATATTTTACTTATAATATTATATTGCACATTGATATAAATCCATAGGTGATTATTGTTTTACGTAATATAGTATTGTAAAATAAAATGTTTTGCGTAAAATATTATTTTTACATTATTTACTATTCATTTTATTTTTAAAATGTAGTTATTTTTAAAAGTGAACTGAACACCAGGGAATATTTAAAAAAGCTTGCATATTACTAGCATATTGGCTGTTTATTTGTACTTATAAAGTGCATAATGCCTTATTCTGCATGGCCATATTCTACATCCCTTAACCCTATCCCATAGCTAACTATAACTATTACAACAACTGCTTTACTTACTATCAATAAACAGCAAATTATGAGTTTATTGAGGGAGAAGTCTTAGTTAATAGTGAATACAATCTAATCTAAAGTGTTACCAAAAACTTTAATATCAGTCAAGTATGCAAGTCATTTGGTACCGATATATGCATCCCTTATTTAATATGGTAAACTAGAGAGCTCAGTTGATGCCAGTATCTTTCTCTCAGTTACTGATGCTTGTATAGATATATTCCTTGTATGGAAGCTCGAGTCTGCTGTAATGGTATTTTAGGTGTGTGAGGTGAAGTTGAGGAGCAGGGCCATGTTTGAGTTTTTTTAGGGTGCCTGCAGATGCTGAGCCACACAGGGCCGGCTGTGTTTTGGCAGCTAGCTGTTCTTTCCCCCAAATGACCCGGTGAGGAGCGACGGACGGGTTTCTGTTTAAAGGCTTTGTGTGCAGCGAGGAGGAAGTGGTTATGTTTGTTTAAACTGAGCTGCCCTCTTTGAGCGTGTTTAGCCATGTGGGACAAATGAGCAAAATCTGTCCCCCAATTTCAACACCCCCCACCGCCCCACCCCATTCCCTGTGTCTTCCTCTGACTGAATTCATCACACCCCATTCGGCTGGGGGCTGGGGGAGCCCTGAATGTTGGCCTGGGCATAAGATTCGACCGTTCCAAAGTGTTGACTCATTCAGCATTCCAGGACCATAAAATGTCCATCCAAATGTGGACGAAAGTGGCCACTTCCGCATTCAAATGCAAACTTGTCTGGAAGATTGTGTCAGGACATTTGTGGTTTATGAGTTGCTATCTTGAAAATACTTAGTAAGCACGTATACCATTTTTAAAAATATTTGATTCTCAGTTTTCATTTTTGTGGCTTGTAATGGGAAGAGAAGGTTGAATGTGTTTTCTTGAGAAAAGAGCTAATTGCTTAAAAATGGCACCTGTGTGAGTGCAATCCTAACCTTTGTAGAAGCAATTCTCCCTTAATACATTTGCCATGGCTGGGAATTCCTGATTTGTTCAGATTCTAATTCACAATCTTTTGATTCGATTACTATTTTGATTCAGTTACTGTAGACTGATTTCACTTACAGTGTCCATTTTGCTAACATATGAAAGAAATTCTCTCTCGGCTAAGACTATAAATTATATTTGAATCAGACTTATTCAAACCAGTAACTTTATGAATTATTCTTTTAAAGGGCCATTTCATGAGTCATTCATTTTGGGAATCCGGCTACACTCATCCTGCTGTATGTTTTTGCTTCCCTTAAAAGCACCGGTTCATAAGAGTTGTTTTTATGTGGAACAAACTCGACTGATCGCATTGCGTTTTTTCATGCAGCTCTTGAGGACAGCTTCAGTAGAAAGCCATTTCTTGCCTTTGAGTTTATCAAACTAAAGCTTTCTATATAAATAATATGTTCTAGTTTAGAATAACAGACCTAGATAATTCAGTTGTAGCTCAGTTTTGTCTAGGATACTTCTGGACTATAATTGGCCTCCACTTTTGATGTAAGACAGAGATGATGCACAGCATTAATATTTTAAATATTAAGTAATGCAGTTGGTTGTATATTTGGACAGATGTAGACTATAGTCTGACTTTGTAAAATCCCACTGTTGCTCCGTTATAACTGCACATGTGAATGTACTGACTGCTGTGGTTTCATGTACTGATCTCCCTCAGACTGAACTCTTTTTCTAAGCTTAAAAAAAGGAAAAGAGGAGGAAAAATCTTGAAGCACAGCCATGGGTATGGAGTGAGTCATTTTCATGTGTTTGTGGGAGTTAGGCTGCTTCCTCTCAGCTTGGTCTAACACAAGTTCAGTGTGCCAAAAAAAAGCTCAGGAGAGTTGAGATCTGTGAGCTGTGTGGTGACCTGGCTGTTTACATTCTTAGTAGCGAGGTGCATATTGGAGGTATTTTAGACATTACTGTTTTTTCCTGTTTGTGGACGGACTGAGTCACCAACAAGTCTAGACCGTCCCACTACAAGAGCCACTGTAGAAATTAATTCTTTAATGTCACACACAAACAGCATTCTTCACTTTAAATCTGGTTATAAGAGGTTATTTCTTCACAGCAGCATTTATTTACTTTAGAAATGGAAATTTGAGTTTGAAACATCCCACATAGAGGGATTGTTCACCCAAAAATGACATTTCTGGCTTCATGTCTGTCTCACTCCTGTGAAATTCCTATGAAATGACTTTGTTTTGTCTGTGGAACACAAAAAAAAAATATTTAAGACTTTTTTTTTTTAGTCCATGCTTTTTTCTGGTATATATACACTATATATTTTTATCTGAAGGTGTCCCTGTTTTTCAGTGTAATTATACATTTAGGTTATTATGAGTAATATGAATTACTTTCGTGTACTAACTTTATGGGTAGGATTAGGATTTGGTTTAGGGTTACTTGCATGTTATTATGCATAATTTATTTTTATTATAATATAGGTACATGTAATGTGTAACAAGGACACCTTAAAATAAAATATGCAAATCTTTAAAGTCTCAAATAATGTACTATTATAGTACTTGTTGATATTTTGAATGATCTTTGATTTTTATATTTTCAGTTTATTTAAAGTTTTAGTAATTTTATGTGCTTTAGTCATTTTTGTTAATTTTTCTTATAACTATTTCTATTTAGCTCTTTTTATTTTAGTGATTTTAGTGCTTCAGCTTATTTATTTCAGTTAGCTGCTAAGGCAACATATATAATATAACTAGATGACGTTTTTCATTTTATTTCATTCATTTTATTCTGTTTCGGCTTTATATCTGTAGTTGTAGTTTTTAATTGACAATAACAACACTGTATATAATTGATTTGTGACTTGATTTGATTTGTGAATAACAAAATGAATTGCTCTTTGACTAACTTAAAGTATAGAAGTGAATAAAAAATTATTACAAAAGGAGTTGAGGCTTGGACCCCACCTTGGACGCCCAGAAGTATATTCTGTTATTATGAACCTTTCCAAGTGATCATTATCACATTGTTAAATTACATCAAAACTGTGATATTGCAGTTCAGTAACAGTGTGCTGTGTAGGCAGACAGGCAGATGTGCTTGTGTTGCTCTGTGGGAAAGTGTTTCTGCAGAAATAAGACAGCCTCTTCCCTCCTCTCTGTCCTCCTGCATTAACAGCTACGTGGCAGTCGCACGTCGGTCAGGGACTTGGAATGAATTTTACTGCCTCTTGGACTTCTGCCTAGTCCACATCCAGATGGTTGGATGAGTTTTCTCTCTCTCCTGCTCTCTTTGGCAGTGTCAGACTGCTTTGCTCTCATTGCTGCTGAAAGATAGACTGACTGACTTTCATCTTTTCAGCTTTTTTTATTTAAATATCTCTATAGAGTTCCTGTCCTTCCTGACTCGGAAATCTTCGTTTATAACAATTTGACCAGTGACCCTTTGCTCATATGGGACTTTTTGAGTACGAGTTCCTCATCTTGTTGCTTTAGTTTGGCATTATCTCTTTAATGGCTTTTGAAAATGGCTTTGAACTTGGCATCTTGTTTTTTGTTGAGCAACAGGGCACTGTAGGCATTAAAACTTCAAATATTAATAAATCAAGCCCCCCCCCCCACACACACAGTGGTTGCTTGCCTGCCAATATGTGACAGGCCAAGATCTTTCATATTTAATAAAATAAATATGGTAAAGTGGACAAACAAAGCTTTTAATTGTTCTTGTGCATAAAATCACTTCATGTGGCTGTTTTGAATGCTGAAGTCCCATTCACACCAAGAGCTATAAAGTTTCATAATCATTCTGGAAACATAATTGTCCTATTTCTATGAGAATAGGAAAGGTCACACCACATTTAGGGCCCTATGATTTCCGCGATGCGGAAAGAGCGGATGGAGTCACAGAATCCAGTCATAAAAACAGAATTTACTGTACAATGCAAAATGTCACAGAATTTGCAAAATTTTGGATGGATAAATCAAGAGAGGTCATTATTACGGTGGCCGAGAGAGCTCAACACGCTGCAAATAGAAAAAAACACCTGCAAATTAAGAAAACAACTTCATCAATTTGACAACACATGCGCTGCAAATGCTCAACACAAACAAACAAAGAAACGCGCTGCAAATAAAAATCTTTGTTTGGTTGTGTTGTGAGCATTTGCAGCGCTTTTTGTTTGCGTTGTGAGCATTTGCAGCACCTGCTGTCAAACTGATGAAGATGTTTTCTTGATTTGCTGGTGCTTTTTTTATTTGCATGTTTTCTGAAGTTGCAGCGCATTGTGCTCTCTGGGCCACCGTACATTACACTTGAATTAAAACGCGATATGGACTGTGAATATTAAGCCGCAAAAATACTGTTTAAATTGTGCATGTTCTGCATCTCTGTGTGAATGAATGACGCAGATGTGTGGTTTCATTTACTACACATACTGAAGCGTGAGTGATGCTTGTGGTGTTTTTAGCCTCTGCCTTCTCAATATGTGTACATGAACATTTTTCAGGGCCTTAAAAATCTTTATGTAATGTAACTAATAAAATTTAATTCAACTATTAAAACAGAATCTAGAAAAATTACAACAGAAAAAAATGGAATCAAGAAAAAATTTAACCGAAAAAAGCAGAATTTCGAAAAAAACAAAAAAACAACCGAGTTTGGGAAAAAGTGAAATGGATTTCATAGGGCCCTACACATCTAATTATAATGACAGCGAAACAATATCATTGGAATCACTTTCAGAATTATTTTTTTTCTAGCTGATGAATGATTAAAAACATTGACAGCCAATCAGAATCGACCTGATCTTAATAAAGAGCTTGAGCAGCGACAACATTATTGCAGTGTGTGCTTATAATTGTCCATTGGTGTGAGCACTAATATGGTTATTGTTATAATTATCTTTATAGTTATCGTTCTTGGTGTGAACAGACCTTAACTCAATGCTGGTCTACTGAAAACTCAAGGTGAAGTATTTTTTTATTTAGTTAAAGGAGCTATTGGCAGATTGAGCAAAGATACTTGAGCGATAAATACACCTCCAAGGAGAAATTTTGCCATCTACGTCTGTTACCTCATAAGAGACTGGAGCTACTTTTCACCCCTGTGGTTTTAGGAAGCCAGTTTAGTTTAGTCTGAAATAGTCTGAGGTAACCATAGGTGATAATGATGCTGTATGGTTGGCAAAAAGAATGAGAAGGAACGTGTACAATTGGTCCATGCCTGTCTTCCTGCCAAAGTTGCCTCAAAGCATAGTTAGGCTGAATTTCCCAAGGCCTGTCTGATTTCCCTCTGAAAGAATGGCATTGTTCGGGCATTCAGGGCCTCATTTTCATATAATGGCTATAGGCCAGACTTTTCCAGAGGAGATTTTTCCTTTCCCATAAAGGCAAGTTGCCTGGCACATGGACTTTAAACCATGATGTGGGTTCGTTTGGCTGAGCTTCACTGTGTGGATGCTGGACTCTGTGACTTCAGGTTTGTCCAGCAGGGCCGGCTTTCATTACCATCAAATGTGAGGCTCCTTGATCAGATCACAAACCTATTAACCTTCATGTCTAACGTAGGCTCCTTAGCAAGACTTCAGAGAGCTGTAAAATGGATTTACATTGTTGTGAGACCCTTGAGACCCCAAAACAAATCCAGTCTAGAATCCAGTTGGCTAATTTGTACAATAACTGGGATAAAATTTAACATGGGATTGGCAGAAATCATGATCAGCCTGGTGACACTGAACGCCAGTCTCAGGCCTACACGAGAGCCTGGGGTTTTTATGACCTCAGAGGAATGCATAAACAGGGCAAATTCCAACACACAAAGAATTGTAAATGTTAAAGAGGTTTTTATCATAGATTTGGTTCGTAATGCTGGCATTGAAACTCAACATTTCAGTGCAGATGCTAATAAAACCCCTGAAGTGTTTGATAGTGACAAGGTAAGTCGAATTATTACAAGCTGGAAATTTGAAATCATTGGTGTTGCTGTGCCAGAAGTAGGCAAAGTTCTCTCCTCTGAAGAAATTCCTTGAACAAAGGAGTGTTTGGAGGCAGAAGGGAGATGTCGGGGGTGGGGGAAACTCCTGAATGACGTGCTGTGGAGCGAGTCCTCTCCTCAACTGTCTGAAACAGAGAGAGCAGTGTTGCTGCCGTCTGCACCACCCATAATGCCCACTGTGTGTTTCTATACATGTTGATTATTTTGATAACCTATTGGGAATGGGGCTAATGTAACAGCATCTTTTCTTCCTCTGGAGTTTCCAATTAGATTTCTATCTCACAGATTCCAAACACAAACCAGGTTCATTTGACTAGCCGATCTTGAACTGCACCTGCAGAGGAAACATCTGACTGGACAGTCGGCAGCTGGTCTTTTCCAACAAATACCTGATCCTTAATGCAGTGCATCTGATTGACACAAGACAGAAAGCAGTCTCAAGTCTTTTTTTTAATTTTTTTTATAAAGTTGTATGATTGTTAACACACACACACACACACACACACACACACATTGTATTTAAGCTTTAAAGCTGACTCAAATATCTTTTTATTCCATTTTGTCTTTAGAGTCTTTCAGTTTACTTTACATGCAAACTGTTTCTTTTTGGAACCCAGTCAATAGCCTCTTTCGTAGCGCTTTAGTTCCAGAACTAAAAGTACAGTACTAAAGTACTGGGACGATTTTGCGCGAACTATTTCCCAGTACCGTTTAAAGGGTTGCATTCGCACCGACAGTGGGTACTAAGAAGTGACGTATGCCGGTCGACAGTGACGTCATTTGTGCGCGGCGTTCAACAACGAAAACAAAGAAGAACAACGTTAACAACAGGAGGATGGAGGACGCTGTGATCGGAGCTGTGTTGTTGTCGTTTCTTGCGGGGTTCACAATAATGGACATGGAATGTCGATGTAACTTATACGTCAAGTGATTGAAAAATCGGAAAGGAGTTCAAAATGTTCAAAAGTGCCTGCACTTCAGCGTCCGTCCATCTATCGCTGTTCTTCATTCTTGCAAGTTGATGCGATGTTTACACAGTATGTGTTTACACGGCGTTTTAAATCATGGTGGGTGAGGGCGTTTTCGTACGCGATTAGCCAATCAGCGTACACTTACTATGTTCCTATGGAACTGTTTTAGACCCTACTCTGAAGTAGTAGCTAATTTAGTTCCTCCAAACGGAGTTCCGGGAACTAAAACAGTTCCTAGTTCCCGCGGTGCGAACACGCCAAAAAGTGGGTAGTTCCACAATTAGTTCGGGTACTATGAAAAGGTTCCTGCGGTGCGAAAAGGCCTAATGTAAATGTGTAACAACAGCTGCCACTAGCAAGTACTCTTAAGGTCTCTGCACACTTCGTACAGTGGGGCAAAAAAGTATTTAGTCAGCCACCAATTGTGCAAGTTCTCCCACTTAAAAAGATGAGAGAGGCCTGTAATTTTCATCATAGGTATACCTCAACTATGAGAGACAAAATGAGAAAAAAAAATCCAGAAAATCACATTGTAGGATTTTTAGAGAATTAATTGGTAAATTCCTCGGTAAAATAAGTATTTGGTCACTTACAAACAAGCAAGATTTCTGGCTCTCACAGACCTGTAACTTCTTCAAGAGGCTCCTCTGTCCTCCACTCGTTACCTGTATTAATGGCATCTGTTTGAACTCGTTATCAGTATAAAAGACACCTGTCCACAACCTCAAACAGTCCAACTCCAAACTCCACCATGGCCAAGACCAAAGAGCTGTCAAAGGACACCAGAAACAAAATTGTAGACCTGCACCAGGCTGGGAAGACTGAATCTGCAATAGGTAAGCAGCTAAGTGTGAAGAAATCATCTGTGGGAGAAATTATTAGAAAATGGAAGACATACAAGACCACTGATAATCTCCCTTGATCTGGGGCTCCACGCAAGATCTCACAAAGTGGGGTCAAAATGATCACAAGAACTGTGAGCAAAAATCCCAGAACCACACGGGGGGACCTAGTGAATGACCTGCAGAGAGCTGGGACCAAAGTAACAAAGGCTACCATCAGTAACACACTGCGCCAGGGACTCAAATCCTGCAGTGCCAGACGTGTCCCCCTGCTTAAGCCAGTACATGTCCGGGCCCGTCTGAAGTTTGCTAGAGAGCATTTGGATGATCCAGAAGAGGATTGGGAGAATCAGGTGAAACCAAAATAGAACGTTTTGGTAAAAACTCAACTTGTCGTGTTTGGAGGAGAAAGAATGCATCCAAAGAACACCATACCTACTGTGAAGCATGGGGGTGGAAACATCATGCTTTGGGGCTGTTTTTCTGCAAAGGGACCAGGACAACTGATCCGTGTAAACGAAAGAATGAATGGGGCCATGTATCGTGAGATTTTGAGTGAAAACCTCCTTCCATTAGCAAGGGCATTGAAGATGAAACGTGGCTGGGTCTTTCAGCATGACAATGATCCCAAACACACCGCCCGGGCAACGAAGTAGTGGCTTCGTAAGAAGCATTTCAAGGTCCTGGAGTGGCCTAGCCAGTCTCAACCCCATCGAAAATCTTTGGAAGTCCGTGTTGCCCAGCGACAGCCCCAAAACATTACTGCTCTAGAGGAGATCTGCATGGAGGAATGGGCCAAAATACCAGCAACAGTGTGTGAAGACTTACAGAAAACGTTTGACCTCTGTCATTGCCAACAAAGGGTATATAACAAAGTATTGAGATGAAATTTTGTTATTGACCAAATACTTATTTTCCACCATAATTTGCAAATAAATTCTTTAAAAATCCTACAATGTGATTTTCTGGATTTTTTTTTCTCATTTTGTCTCTCATAGTTGAGTTATACCTATGATGAAAATTACAGGCCTCTCTCATCTTTTTAAGTGGGAGAACTTGCACAATTGGTGGCTGACTAAATACTTTTTTGCCCCACTGTATGCGTTTTTTTCGTATTCGTTATCCTAAAAATTCGTCATGCACAGAAACCTGCAAAAAAATTAAAACCCGTTCCGAATTTTTTTATGATGGATGAAAATTTCAAAGGTGTAAACGTCATATTTATTTTTTAACAAGCGAAAATTTTGGACGAAAAGTTTGGACTCTGTGTGCAATGACCTTTACTACTAAAAAAGTTATCAGTAATCGTTTTATTATCATAATGCTATCCATGATGATAAAATCGTCAACAAGAACAATACATTTTTAAATTGTTGTTGTCATTATTATTATTTTTTTTATTATTATTATCAACCAAAAATAAGATGCACACATTACTGTAAAATAATTTTATATAATAATTATATTATTAAATATTGTTAAATAGTAATAAGCTATATATTTTTTTTATTTTACAGTACATTTAATTTATGTATCTTAATTTTTTTTAATAACATTTGTACTTACAGTATCTCACAGAAGTGAGTACACCCCTCACATTTTTGTGAATATTTTATTATATCTTTTCATGTGACAACACTGAAGAAATGACACTTTGCTACAATGTAAAGTAGTGAGTGTACAGCTTGTATACCAGTGTAAATTTGCTGTCCCCTCAAAATAACACACAGCCATTAATGTCTAAACCGCTGACCACAAAAGTGAGTACACCCCTAAGTGAAAATGTCCAAATTGGGCCCAATTAGCCATTTTCTTTCCCTGGTGTCATTTGACTCGTTAGTGTTACAAGGTTTCAGGTGTGAATGGGGAGCAGGTGTGTTCAATTTGGTGTTATTGCTCTCACTCTCTCATACTGGTCACTAGAAGTTCAGCATGACACCTCATGGCAAAGAACTCTCTGAGGATCTAAAAAAACGAATTGTTGCTCTACATAAAGATGGTGTAGGCTATAAGAAGATTGCCAAGACCCTAAAACTGAGCTGCAGCACGGTGGCCAAGACCATACAGCGGTTTAACAGGACAGGTTCCACTCAGAACAGGCCTCGCCATGGTCGACCAAAGAAGTTGAGTGCACGTGCTCCGCGTCATATCCAGAGGTTGTGTTTGGGAAACAGACGTATGAGTGCTGCCAGCATTGCTGCAGAGGTTGAAGGGGTGGGGGGGTCAGCCTGTCAGTGTTCAGACCCATACGCCGCACACTGCATTAAATTGGTCTGCATGGCTGTCGTCCCAGAAGGAAGCCTCTTCTAAAGATGATGCACAAGAAAGCCTGTAAACAGTTTGCTGAAGACAAGCAGACTAAGGACATGGATTACTGGAACCATGTCCTGTGGTCTCATGAGACCAAGATAAACTTATTTGGTTCAGATGGTGTCAAGCGTGTGTGGCGGCAACCAGGTGAGGAGTACAAAGACAAGTGTGTCTTGCCTACAGTCAAGCATGGTGGTGGAAATGTCATGGTCTGGGGCTGCATGAGTGCTGCCGGCACTGGGGAGCAACAGTTCATTGAGGGAACCATCAATGAACTGTATTGATGGTTCATTCTACAGTTCATTGAGGGAATGCCAACATGTACTGTGACATACTGAAGCAGAGCATGATCCCCTCCCTTCGGAGACTGTGCCGCAGGGCAGTATTCCAACATGACGACCCCAAACACACCTCCAAGATGACCACTGCCTTGCTGAGGGTAAAGGTGATGGACTGTCCAAGCATGAGCATCTGTGGGGCATCCTCAAACGAAAGGTGGAGGAGCGCAAGGTCTCTAACATCCACCAGCTCCGTTATGTCATCATGGAGGAGTGGAAGAGGAATCCAGTGGCAACCTGTGAAGCTCTGGTGAACTCCATGCCCAAGAGGGTTAAGGCAGTGCTGGAAAATAATGGTGGCCATACAAAATATTGACACTTTGGGCCCAATTTGGACATTTTCACTTAGGGGTGTACTCACTTTTGTGGCCAGCGGTTTAGACTAATGGCTGTGTGTTGAGTTATTTTGAGGGGACAGCAAACTTACACTGTTATACAAGCTGTACACTCACTACTTTACATTGTAGTAAAGTGTAATTTCTTCAGTGTTGTTACATGAAAAGATATAATAAAATATTTACAAAAACGTGAGGGGTGTACTCACTTCTGTGAGATACTGTAAGTGTTTAAGTACTCAAATATAGCTACTGATTTTACAAAATAAGAGAAATATGTTGATGCTATATTTATTATTATTATTATTATTATTATTATTATTATTATTATTAAGCTTAAATATTGTAAGCTAGTAAATATCTTTATTCACTTTCACAAGTCAAGCTTTTATATTGTTGGAAAACTTAAGTTTTTAAATAGTTTTCGGTAACACTTTATTTTAAGATATCCTTGTTACATGTACTTACTATTATAATAATAATAAATTATGCATAATTGCATGCAAGTAACCCTAAGCCAAGTCCTAATCCTAACCACATAGTAAGAACATGTAGTTAATTAATATTACTCTGTACCTAAATGTATAATTACACCGTAAACAAGGACACCTTAAAATAAAGTGTAACCCAGTTTTCCACTCATTTCTGCTCTAAATTTTCACAAAAGAACAAACATAATCGACAGAGACTAACTAATTAAATATATAAGACATCACAGTAAAGGCCTACCTAAGTGAAGTGGTCATTGGTTATGTAAGGGTCACATAAAGCAGTGAGCCAGGACAAGGACACCTGCCCCTGACAATATACTGTGTGACATACAGTTCAAAGTGGTTAAAGAACTGTATGTTTAACCTGGTGGGCCTGAACGTGTCAGTAAGCCCTGGAGCAACCTGTCGTAGTGTTTGCACATAACTGTCACTGGTGATGCCGTGTACACATCCCATTGTAGACTTGTAAGCAGGAGTGACCTGTCTGTTTCTTTGCTAATCTGTTAGATATGAGGTTGTTGCATCACTCGGCCAGGTGGGATCTGACCCAGTGCTAGAGCAAGTGAAAGTAAATGCTTTGTTCGATAATGTTGGGTTACATGATCATGTTGCTTTCCAGCTGACAAAATAGATGGCCAAACTCAAGCTAAATCCTTGCGTTTTTTGAAGGTGTGCGTGCATGGGGTGTAATGGCAGTTCACACATTATTTTACCATCTGCAGACTCCAGATGTGTAAGGGGGTCACGAGGATGGAAACTCATGCCAAAAGCGGAAAGCCATTCTGGCTTCATGTTACTGTAAAAGCAGACCCAACCTGGTTCTGATCCAGCACGTAACCGTGTCTGTCACTGAAGTCAGACGTAATGAGAATAAGGTGCCGGGACGGGAGGTTCTGTCAGATGGGGTGTGAGAGCAGCACTGATGTTCGTGCTTTGGGATTTTGCACGCAGCATCTGCTCCGCTTGTTTACCGGAAGAAATGTGGAGTGGAACCTTCTCTGCTGATGTTCCAAAACAGCTGGCCATAGTGGCCCTCCCAACAAAAACTGCAGTAAATCTCAGCGTTTGTGTGTGTGTGTGGAATTGCCGCACACCGAAAACCCAAAAGGCTCATGTGCAGTTTGCCTAGTTTCTCTAATTTGAGGCTGAATCGATGCCCAGACTTGTTGCAAGCTCACTTTACTGACCACTGCCATGGGAGCGAGCCATGCTCCGAGGAGACCTTTGCAATGATGTGGCCTGGTCCAGACGCACTGACTCCTCTATCACATGGGAAATGATGCACGATGCAGATCGAGCCAACTTGATCGCTTTCCCACAAAGCTGAGGTTCAGCTGCATGATCTCAAATGCCCGTTGCCCCATTGGACGTTGTGACTGGGTGATTATGCATAGAAGTGTTGTGTGCTCTGCTGACAGGGTGTAAATAATGCCCTGGCGCTGTCTTGCTTCTGTAATGGCTTTCAAAGCAGCTGCCGAATGCTCTCATTCACTCTACCGTGCCAACCTCACCCTTACTCTCTCAACACACGGCAAACTCCTCTCTCACTCACCTAACTTAATGGAATATTCCGGGTTCAATAGAAGTTAAGCTGAATCAAAACATTTGTGTGTAATTTTGATTACCACAATAATAATAATAATAATAATTCGGCACCTGAGGTTGAAGTTAGGCACTTACAATGCTTGTAAATTGCCTAATATTTGTTTTTGTCAATTTTATGATTATTTTAGTCTAAAGAGAGAGTTCACCTGTTGTCACACCCAGGCTCATTCTAAATACGTGCCTCTAATACATTTCTGCAACACCATTATTACGTACCTTACTGCACGTTTCATGGCAATTTCAAAGTGAAACGTCCAGTGAGTGGCACTGAAACGTGGCTTACCCTGGCTTGTTTTTGTTCTGTTGATATATGCACGTATTGTTGTGTTTGTATTGCATTGCTTCAGGTACGTATTGCGACGGTTCATAATTCAAATATCTGAGGAGTGTCGCTAAAAGTTGATGCCTTATGGTGTTGAAAATATCCCTACACCAAACCCAATCCTAAACCTACCCGATAATGTTAACAAATGCAAAAGTGATATTAAAACGCATTTGTTGATGCAGCTGTGCCATTTTAACTCCCTTATGCGGATTTGAGCTGTTTTGTTGTAGGCCTACCGTAGTTTCACAGGGTTCGTTCCGGAGCTCTTCATCGCTCAAGTGCAATGCCATATTGCGCAAGCTACCGAGCAAACCTACTGAATCAGAAAACTCATGCATATGAAGCTGTATATGTAAGGACACGTTCAAAAGTATCAGTTTTCAAATCTCGCAGGATGTTAAAATTGTTTTGAATTCATAACATAATATTCCCCAAGTAATTATGCGATAATTAGGCTTTATTAATCGAAACTGTGGACCTGCAAATCATACTTTTGTGTGAAAAGGAATAAAAGTTGTCGCAGTTTTACTGCCTCTAGTGTTCGTTTCAAATGGAAACGGCAGCGATTCGTATGTGTAGGTTTTTTTGAGTTTCACAGAAATGTAGGGAGAGGCACGTATTTCCAATGAGCCTATGTTGCGTTGTCAACATTTGCTCACCCTCATATTCCAAACATGTATGAGATATTTTGAAGAATATTGGTAAACAGTTGCTGCTATCCATTGACTTCCATAGGAAGAAAAAAATACTGTGGAAGTAGGGGTGTGCAATGTATATCATCTGCGATTAATATCGTAATTGTTGTTTTAATGATGTGCGATTTGACATTATCGAGTATTTTGCAAAAACCATTCAAAACACACCTTCAGAGTGCACACATTCATTACGTGATGTCTACACTATAGCGAGTGTGTTCTTTCACTGCACCACTACATTTAGAATGATCACAAAATTAAAGACATGGGGGCAGAAAATGTATATAGGCCTAGGCTATTTCTACCACTAAATATAGCCTAGTTAATCAATTTCACACGAAGAGTAACGAAAAATAACGCTCCAAAGATTACCATGATTACAAATGATATTGATTTTTTACAACAGTTCAATAAACAAGAATTTAATTAAGAGACTTACGTTTTAGACACCATATTTCCTGTTTTTGATTTATTTCGACAACAAAAATTACTCCAAACACAGCCACGGCACTGTTTTGCGTCTCTGAGTAACATGACGGTGTTTTGTTCCTGAATTAATCAACCGTTTTAAGATTCGGTTCAATTGCAGTGACTCACTTATTAACAGTGACTTGCTGCCACCTACTGGCGGTTTTACTTTCACATTGAAAGTATATTTTATTATTTTAAATAATTTCAAATATCGGTATTTAACATTTTATGTTTAATATTTCAAAACATGATTTATGCATTTGTAATTTCAGGTTAAATGCATTCATGTCTTGCATTAAACAGTGTGTATATGCATCTAAATGCCACTTCAGATGCAGCTTCTGTGTTTTCTCTGCATTGCAAAGATGAATTTTGTTGATACTGATTTCATTTGCTTGGTAACAGCCCAAAAATCTTATTATTCTAATTCACTGATTAAATGTAAGAATTTGACTCAATAGATAAAAAATGTAAAAAAAAAAAAAAAAAGGCTTCATAAAGGTAAAAATGCCCATAAAATGTAAAAATCAGTTTTAAACTTACTTGAAAAGATTCATTTATATCAGTTTGAACTGACCACCACACAGAATATGAAGAATATCAAAAACTTTAGGAGTCAGCTGTCCACGACAGTCCTTAAGGTACCAGCACAATAACATACAGCAAAATATCGTCTAATTATCGTTATCGATAAAATCCCAGAAAATATCAAGATATAATTTTTTGTCAATATCGCACACCCCTATATGGAAGTCAAGTTGTGAATATTATGAGGTCAAAAAATTTAATATACATGGATGAATCATTCTTTAAGATTTATAACATGCATTTATAAAATTAATATGATGAATTTTAATTGCATTGCTCTCGTTTTGTTTTTCTCTGTTTCAATGTCTCTCTCACTTATTTGCACTGGTCCTGGAAGCACTGCTGGAAAAACTGAATGTTGTGTGCTACTTGGGATATTGGCTTCTCATGCTCGTACTTGGGTCCTCTGACAACATTTTTTTTTCCCATAAGCAAACCTCAGCTGCCATCATTTTGGCCTCTTTAATGGATTTAAGTCCACGGACCTCCAGAAATGTAGATCCACCTACTCAAAACAACCCACGTCTCCTTTGGCGTTGTTTTCATGGACCAGTTGCTGGGGCGGAAGCTGCTGCCAGCTGATGTTCCACCAGTTCGGAGGAGAGCACGTTCTCTCCAAAAAATATGCTGTTGAAAACTTTTGGGAACATTGGCTTGGTTGCCTTTATGAGGCTGGAGGAATTTTTCTACTGCTTCAGTGTGGTTGATTTGGAATGTGAACATCAGTTTTTGATTAGGGCTAAGAGACTGACAGGGTTTGAGATTTTAGGTTTTGTTTTTAATGGCATGGAAGAGAGACAGTGATGACTCTTGTGCATCCTTTTCGTGGTGGTGGAATGAAACTTGTAGATTTAGAAGAAGAAGAAAAAAACTAAAGAAAAATGCTGAGACTGCCATTTGTCAGGGCCAGGTCTGGACACGTCAGAACTCAAGAACTTGGGATATTTTTCTGCAAATGACTGGTATTCACTGGAAGCCAGGTGAGGGATGTCCGCTGTGAGGTGTTACTGTGGAATGAGAAGGTCTTTCATTGAAACGTCAGTCGCATCCATAATGGCCTCATGTGCCATTTTCGTTTGCATGCTGCTTCTCCACTCTCTGCTCTTATTAAGGGCTCTTGAGGTGCTCTTGTGTTCAATCAGCCTTATAAAAACGCTTGTGTCCCAGGCTGGCTCCATGCACAGGGAAGCCTTTGTTCCTGACAACTCCCCAGTGCAACAAGCTAAGTCTGTCAGACAGACAGGCCTCCTCTCTTCAGGTTTACGAGTCAAGTGTCCCTCAGTCTTGTTTATCTGAAGTGGCCTACGTGCCGCTAGCATTGTCAAAACATGGTGAGATGGAGTCTTGGGTAATTATTGACAGCACTCTTGTAATTATTGATAGAACAAAACTTCAATGGCTGTTTGATTAGCCTTAGAGAGAGGACATTAAAATGTTTGCTAAATCGTAGAGGGCAAGTCAGATAATGCTTGAGGCTGTATGAACTCTCACAGAAACAGTGACGCCAGTGAGGGTCTCTTCACTCAGCCATGAATGCAAAGTGGCTGGTTCAGTGGCATAAAAATGCTAATAAATAAAATAATAATAAATTGGCTAAAGCTAAGTTATAAATAAATATTATTTTTCTTTTTATATAATAGATTTATCAAAATAAATGTCAATTAATTTAAAATTAATTTTTTTTTAATTATTATTATTACTAGTGTTTAATTGCAAAGTTTCTCTGAAGCAGTGTTTCCAAAACATTTTTTTTGAACAAAATATTTAATTTATAAAATTAAATTAAAAATAATAATAATACATTTTAAAGTATTTCCGAAGTTTTTCTGAAAAATATTGTTCATTTAATATTTAATATATTATTTAATTACAATGAGGATGATAATGCTACTACAATTTCTACTAATGATTTACAATGTTGTAAAAATATTAAAAATATATAAATATATATGAAAAGTTCTTCAATATTTATCAATAATTGAAAACTTTTTCTGCCGGTCAAAATTAGCTTTAATACAGAAATTAATGTTCTTAATAGAAGAGATGTAAATGTGTAGAATCTTCTTCTTTTTTTTTTTTTTTTTTTTTTTTATAAAAAAAAAAAAAAAGTATTTTAAAATAAATTGAAAAGACAAATTGGAGGAAAGGAGGGCCATTGATTCGGTTGCAGTTGGCTGAGAGAAGTCACCAGGAGTGCACCAGGAAGCTTCCCGTTCTTTTGCCATCAGGTGCGAAGCTTCTTTTTTGTCCGCCCCAGCAATAAAAACAGTGAGGATGAATGTGGACAGCGAGTGTCCTTGTACTCCCCTCCCCTCTCAAGTGTGGATATAAAAATCCTCTACATCCTCCCCGCCTCTCCTCTCCTCCCCCATGCATCCCATTTCTAGCAAAACCTTACCCTGGGGCT
The DNA here is from genome assembly GCF_012432095.1 of Onychostoma macrolepis. Classification (NCBI taxonomy): domain Eukaryota; kingdom Metazoa; phylum Chordata; class Actinopteri; order Cypriniformes; family Cyprinidae; genus Onychostoma; species Onychostoma macrolepis. The sequence continues at coordinate 17,021,920 of NC_081156.1, forward strand.
GCAGCTTTTCCAGGAGGGAGACCAGTCAAGACATGACTTGGCAGCGGGGGGAGGTCTTTCTTTTTCATGTACTGGAGAGAAGCTTTAGCAAAGAGGAATTCCTGCGCTTCCAGAGCTCCTCTGCATAAACGGCATGTCATTACTTCAATTACAGGGAGCGGATAGACCACTCCACTCCGTTTGGTGTGGGCCGCCCCAAAATAAACCCTCAGATAGTCTCTCTTTGTCACTCTCTCATATGAAGTAAACTGTTCTGTGTGTGGCATGTAGACTGCATCCATGTTGAGCAGTTTTGGTGGGCAGGTAGGCACGCTGAACACACCTCTTGGTGCATTATGCAGGTATGCACGTGTCCGCCCTCAGCGTCTGAACCTGTTGAACTCTCTGGCTCGGTCTGAATGGACGCACTCATTTAGCTCCTGAGACCTTATTACACATCTCCATTGCTGCTCAACTGAGCCTCTGTGTAACTCTGTGTAAGCTAACAGAAGTCTCCTGCATTCCTCCCAACCCCCTACACCCGCCCTCGCCCCACCTCACCCAGAGCTGCCGGCACAAAGGTGCTCCACTCTGGGGCCAGGCTTTCTGCTCCCCTCTTTTCAATACCTATTGTTGGGTGCAGGGAGCTTAATGGGAGACGTGCGAGAGCCGGTTTCCCACCATATTTGAGTACCCTCCTGACTGCCAGAAGAGATGTGGCCAGACTAAGGTTGAGCTGAGGGAAGGTTTGCTCAGGTGCCTCTGTCAATGAGCTGTTGGCCGTTTTAGGACATAATAGTGGTTGATTGACTAGTTTACATTACATTAGATTTTTTGCAGATGCTTTTATGATTTTAGTGATTGTAGGCTACAGTTGAGGTATAGAAATGCTACAATTACAATATTCAGTACCAATTTAGAATAGGGAACACACATTCACTGTTAAGCATTTTCCCTCGATAAACTCCTAATTTGCTGCTTTTTTATAGTTAGTAAGGTATAGGGGTGTAACGATTCATCGATATGGATCGATACGATGTCTGACGATACGATGCATCGGTGCCACGCGTAAAATATCGATATCTGTAGTATAAATAGGCACCTTTATTTTGCCACTGTCCACATGTTCACATAATGTCCGTCTATGCATTACCGCCAACGTGTGCATTCATCAGGACTCAATATAAGGATTGTCCGAAGGCACAAGGCGAGCATAAAAGATGCTCGGGATTGTTGGCGGAACAGTCGAGTGCTATGTGAGAAGTTTTCTGCGCACACAATCTGAAGCGCATGCACACAGACTGCCGCATCTACACCGCGCGAATACTAAATTCTACTAATTCGTGTTTTGCCGAATTAATAATAACACAGTTGGTTAGGCATATGTCTTAACGTAAACAGTTGGGAAAGAAAAGGCACATGTATCAGTATATTAAATCCGTGCTTTCTTTCTTAAAGTGAAAGCAAACTAATAATAAATCTAATGCTGTCAAAGAAAAATACAAGTGCTCACTGCTCCTGACTAAATAACCTTTGTAACATCAAAAATGATTAATCTATATTTAATTTAGGCTATACAGTGAAGACTATGCAGTTATTTTACATTTGATTATTACATTTCTGTAGGGTACCTGAAAATTTCTTTTAGATTGAGCTGAAAATCCTGAAAAGCACTGTTTATTGAACTTGTGTCTTTGTTCTATTGTATTTACTTTCTTCTGTTGCTTATAATTTGGTTATCTGTAGAAAAGATTTTTAGCACTGAGCCCATAGTAGCAACCAGAATTTTTTTCCCCAATTGTTTATATTCTTTATTATTTAAAAAAAAAAAAGTTTATAGGCCTATTTTTTGTGAATGTCCCAATTGATGTACAGGATGTGAAAATTTCAGGTAAATGTTTGTTATATATTTTGGCTGCATTTGTGAGTTAATAAATATGTAGATTGTTGTTTAAAATAGGTATATAATATCATAATATCGAAATATTGATTGATATACTCCTGAATCGAATCGTAATTGTATCGTAGAATTTTTTTGAGGTTTTGGCAAATATCGTATCTCTGGGTCTGAGAATCAATGTCGTATCGGATTCGTATCTATCTGACTCACCATCTGATTTACACCCCTAGTAAAGTAGTTGTTAAGTTTAGGTATGGGGTAGGGTTAAGGATCTTGAATATGGGCATACAGAATAACACTTTAATATGTGCTTTATATTAAACAGCCAAAATGCTAGTAATATGCTTGCTAATAAGCAACTAGTTAATAGTGAGAATTGGAACAAATTAAGTGTTACCCAATTTCCCTTTGGAAACCAAATGTCCATTTTGTGCTTAGGTTTTGGCATTATACACTACCATTCAAAAGTGTGTGCATGTGTAATTTTTTTATTTTATTTTTTATTATAATTTTATTTTTAATTGTTTTTGGAAAAAAAAAAAAAAAATATTTTATTCAGCAAGGATATATTGAATTGACCAAACATGACAGTAAAGATTTCTACTTAAAATAAATGCTGCTTTTTTTAACTTTATATTCATCAAAGAATCCTGAACAAAAGTTTATAATTGTAATTGATATAATGTTATCAATTTATGTTTCACTATTAATTTTTTACGGTTTTATTTTTATTTTTTTTATCAAATAATAAAGCATGAGCATGAAACTTTGACAATAAAAACATTGTATTGTATGTAGGGTTGGGAATCAGTAAGTACTTAACTATTCCTGATCCATATCAGTTCATAAATTATTGTCATATTATCCGTATTTAGTTCTCTTAAGAATAAATATTTTAGGGGAAAATGAAATGCAGTTTCATTGCCAAATGAGACCATTTACAAAATACAAAATTTTAAACAGTTCTTGCATATGAATTCTTGTTGAACTTTTAGCCTTAATTCATTTTATTTTTTAGATTCCTTCACATCGCTGTGATGCACATTTAGATGCTGCAGGTTTGAGTCTGGCCTGGAATGTGCTTTAATCCCATTTTAGCTTTTTATATATGATTTACTGTCACTTTGCTTAAAAATGGCAAGAGCCCTAAAATTACAGAAAGAGACGGATTGTACCATACATGCTTTGCAAATATCTTGCTCTTCTTTTTGGCGGCCCACTTTAGCCAGGAGTGTAGTTATTCAGTCCTTATTCTGATTTGAATGCCTCTACAGAATATTCTCCAGGGTCTAGCTTTCATTGTATGGTGACACCTGAGAGCATTCCTGTATTCCTCCATGGATGTTGTGAACCTCTGTAGGGAAAGAAACCATTTCACATTTAATGATCTACAGATATCACACTCTTCGTGTACTGTGCAGCTAAAAGTGTTCTTGTATTCATCAGTTGTAAGTCAGTTTGGATAAAAGAATCAGCTTTGTCTGTAGGTCAAGTATGGAGCAGGTAGTGTGTTGGGTGCAGTATAGTGTTTGACCGATATGTGTTTTTCAGGGCCGATACCGATCATTACAGATCAAGTAGACTGATAACTGATATTTTGAACCGATATATATGTCTGGTGTAAAAATTTTAATTAAGAATGAAAGTGCTCTGAAAAAACAACTTTATTTAATTAAAAAAAAAAAAAAAAATGTATGACTGATAACGATAACCATATAAATGCTTAATATCGGCCAGGCCGATAATTGGTCAACCCCTAGTGCAGTATGTGATGTGCACACTGTCACAGTGCATGTGCACCCCAAACATGCTTGTGATCAGCAGCTGAACTTCTTGTTTGTGCAATACCATCTTCCTTTAGAACTGGATCTTGAGCCTTATAGAGGACCAGCTCCACTCTTCTTTTCCTGTGATTTTGGTAACATACTTATTGCCAAAATATTGTTTCTTCATATAATACATATCACAAACAAAGCAATTGTTAAATGCATCTTGACATGTTAGCCTATGATAGCATTCATTCTTTCCCTCAAGCTGAGCATTAAAGTTCAGCGTGACCTGGAAAAAGGTAAGTCGATGCTTAAAGTGCTTAAAGAGATGCTGTTGCCATGAGAGATGTCTGTTTCCATGGCGTTGCCGCTCGGTTCTGTGAAAACGTCAGTTGTGAACCCGATTGCCTGAGGTGTACGTGCTGTGGAGGGTATTGCCAGGAAATTCCTTTCAGCATAAAAATACACAGGCTCCTATGGAAGCATCCTACCTATAAAGAACAACCTACCTATGCTTTATTCTTTATGGCTGTACAGCAACAACTAGCTGCTAGCTTACTATTTGTCTTATTAATCTTCGAACATGGCAGTTTATTATTTAGGTCTGCATGCATGGTGAGGTGTGTATTTATTCATTTGTGTGTAGGGGTCTCTAGATGGATATAGTGAAAGACTGACGTTTTACATTTGTTGGCAAACATCTCACTGCCTGTGTTGGTATTATGATTGAGTGAGTTGTTGTCATACAGCCATGACGGAGTGTGACTATGGGCTCCAAAATGGGCAAACTCAATATTATTCATCAGATTAGATCTTGGTTCATCTTTCAATATCACCCTCAGTCCAATATCAACTTAATATCAACTTAATCTCGCTCTCTTTTTCAGTCTTTCCTCAGTTGGATTTAAAAATGTATGTTTCAAAAAGAATGGAGCCTTTGGAAATGTTACTTTGAACCGCAACAGGCCAAAGGCATAATTCCCGAGATCCAGAACACCCAAACACAGTGCAGCTGGACGCTGAACCTCTCAGTACATCATCTATTCATTCCAGGTCAAATTATAGGCCCAAGCAGACCATTAGAGGGAACGCTACACTCTCTCCTGCTTATATTTATGAAGAGTTTCATGGTCGAAGAGATGGTATGAATCATCTGCATGGTTGCTTTTCATCATTTTCAGTTTATAAAAGAACTCTTGTTTGCATTTAAACCTTTTCATTTACAAGACTCCACTGTCTGTATTTTCTCTTTGAAGCACTTAGTTTTAATGAGAAGAAACTTTGATCAAATGTTGTTGAACAGGTATGAGCATGAAAGATTGTACTTTTGTCAAATTAACTATGGAAGTACTATGGAGTATTCACACCGCAGGTACTTTGATATATACTTAGGCGTATAATTATTTAGAATTTTGTATAACATAGATTATTAATATATTAAATAGGACAAACAAACATAGTATTGCAGTTGTATTGGCAGGTCCCAGCTTATTCCCACTTCTAGCTGGTGCAGGTTTAATAAAACAGCAGTATTACCATGGTACTTTTTTGGTAAATGTGAAGCTTTGTCACTGTCTTCCATCTTTCCTGTCGCTTTGCAGCATCAGCGTTCCTCTCAGTTCTGCCTTCTGTCTTCTCTCCCTGCGGTTGCTTCTGCCTGCAGGAGCCAGACAGCTACTGAGGATCTTATTAATTGCCTGTGTGTGTGTGTATGTGTCTGAAAGTGTAATTGGCGTTCTCTGAGGCTGCGGGTCCGACGTGGCTTTGTGCAGTCTGTGATTAAACAGAGCTAATAAGCAGATATCAGACAGCCCTGGCAAACGCTCCTATCTGCAGCCAGCTGGGCGCATACCTACAGGTAGAGCTCATGTCTCCCCGTGGCTCATTTTATTTTTTCCCCCTTCTTGTTTCTATCTGTCCTCATTTTCCTCTCCTCCTCCTCTGGATGCAGACTGTTGGGTTATTGGCTGATGGTGTACGGTGTCAGGTTCTCCATCTAGTCAGACCTCTTTGTGGTGTGTTGTTGAGATGCTCTGGTTTTCTTGTAAGCTGGGTTTGGGTCTTATCTTGCGGGCAGTTTAACAGAAGAATAAAGACACGGTAGTGGAAATAAGAGGCCATTTTGGCTCTGTTTACCATAGCGCTGAAACTAACAAAACAACCCAAGTTTCCGTGCCTACGGCCCTCTCACGTTTCTGCTCTGCGTGTTAAGATTTGCCCTAATCTGAGTCTGTACTGGCTGCAGCCACCGCAAACCATCTCACAAGAGCTTTTTTAACACTCCTAAGTGTCGAATAAGATTCTGTAATTAAGATTGTTCTGTTTTCTCCACATAAACTGTAGAAGTTGCATTGTGGAAGGTATATATGTGTATTATACTTATCGTTATGCTAGGGTTGTAGATCTTTTAGTTAACACGGAATAGTTTTGATTTGCTGGTTTTTGGTTCGATAGATAAATCAAAATATTGTACCCCATTTCAAGTTGCAATTTTTTTTTTTTATGTACAATTGAGAAGTCATATGTGACCTTGGACCACAAAACCAGTGTTAAGTGTCAATTTTTCGAAACTGAGATTTATACATCATCTGAAAGCTGAATAAATAAATTTTCCATTGATGTATGTGTTGTTAGGATCGGACAATATTTGAAAATCTGGAATCTGAGGGTGCAAAAAAATCTAAATATTGAGAAAATCGCTTTTTAAAGTTGTCCAAATGAATTCTTAGCAATGCATATTACTAATCAAAAACGACGTTTTGATATATTTACAGTAGTAAATTTACAAAATATCTTCATGGAATATGATCTTTACTTAATATATTAATGATTTTTGGCATAAAAGAAAAATCTATAAATTTAACCCATTCAGTGTATTTTGGCTATTGCTACAAATATACCCCAGCGACTTAAGACTGGTTTTGTGGTCCAGGGTTACATATTTCAAGATCAATGCATTTGAATCAGCAGGATTCAGCAGGTAACCAAGTGAATAATTGTATCCTTTGCTATACAAAAAATTACAGATTTACTCTTTGAAAAATGAAACTCTTTATTCCTTTTTTTTTGTCTATACAATAAAAGTCAGTGGCATCTATTGTTGTTTTGGACTCCACTGACTATCATTGTGGGGGAAAAAAATGGTTAAAACATTCCTCAATATATCTTCTCTTGTGTTCTGCTGTAGAAAGTTATTCAGGTTTTGAATGACAGGTGAGCAAATGTAAATATTTTTGAAAGAAAAATGGCTAATGCACTGAATACGTATTTTCCCCATATGTATATATTATGTAAAATGTACAAAGGCAGTTCTAGGCAGATGAGTCGAAGTTCTCCTGCCTGTGAACAGAATGACCATCTGTAGCTCTGCCTGTTACAGCATGGTTGAATCATCCTGTTGCTGAATGTGCTTTTCAACAAGCATGCAGAGCATGAGGGGATGACAGACACTGTTCATTATTTCCTCATCTCACCCTCACCCTCGAGAGAATCTCGGTCAGACCCAATGACAGACCATGCTTTTTGATGAGTGTTTGAGTTTTGATGAGAGTCCCTGACTCCCAGCAGTTGGTTGGAGAAAACTCTTTTAGTTAAGAAAACTTGTGATTTGTGATTTACAACAAATCAATCCCCTTTGCTCTACCTTCAGCCCATCCTTACCCAACAGTCACCACAATTGAGTCATCTGAGAACTTCTACAGGCGGCATAACTTCTTGCACAGATGCGTCCCTATACTTCAAGGCTGAAGAGTAGAGCATTAAGGGGTAAAGAGATCCGATTCCTGTGGAGCCCCTGTGCTACTGCTCTGTGTATTTGTACAAGACCATTGCAAAGTTGAAGGATTCCCACCGATGGATGGGAAATGACCTTCAAAAGCATCAACGCACTTCAAACATCTCGAGCTTCTCTGTCAATAGCTATAATTTTGGGGGAGTCAGGAGCAAACTCCTGGCAATGGAGAAGTCCTGTGGTTCACAACAGAGAGTCTGCTTTTCTGAGAAAAGTGAGATGATGGGAGTTTTTTCCCCAAAAAGGATGCTTGAACTACCATTTGAATGCAAAGCCATAACTTGTCCAAAAAGAGATGCGGAACACAGGGGTCACAAGAATGTATCAATCACACCTGCATACCTACTGAATTCTTTTCCTCAACTATCGAAGCAAGTTCCTCCTCAAAATTCACCACTACAGACTCTGAAAGTACAGGAACTTAGACGCAGCGTCTGAGTTTCCAAAGGGTCCGTGTCATTGTGCTGGACAAGGCGGGAACGGTTTGTGGCGCGCTGTCTGTCTGACCCGTTCCCGTTTGTTCTCTCTTTTGTTCCTTTTTTTTGTGTCCATCTAGACTGCGGAAACTGGCTGGCATGTGACAGGAGGTACTGGACAAGAGTGAGAGAGACAGGCAGACAGAGACTGGCTGTACTGCACGCCTCGCTGCCCAGACTGCCCAGGATTTAATTAGTCTGTGTGATATTTATGCATAAATAAAAGTGGGAGCTGCCATATTTGCTCAGTCTTGCAGCCCACAAATCTTTTGCCTTGTTACAGCCTTCCTAAGGCCACAGACAGACAGCTGTGCTGCGTAAAACCTTGACCCTCGAAAGTTGCAGAGGACGTCTTTGTCACCTATGGCATGTTCCTGAAGCTCCAAACCGCAGCATAGCTGCAGAACATTGCGTTCCATTGATGCCATCTGGAACTTTCACCATTTGTCTTGATGTCTGTGCTTATGTTGTGCTGTGGGAGAGGAATGTTGTGGATGTGGCTAGCCCACATCTCATGTCATGTGATGAGGGTGTGAGTTAGTTGTTATTGTCCTGGGATAACATTTGGATGCATTGTCTTGGCAAAATGCATGGTACATGAATTAATTTTGTGAGTTGTTCATGAAAGCAGCAAACTTTTATTAGGCTCCAGATGAGTTGCGTTCCAGTGTTAGTGTGGTTGTGCAATCATGACCCACAGCTGGCCCTTTCCGCCAGGCTGACAGGAAACAGGAAAGTAAGGGTGTGCATGACCAATTTTTTTATTTTTTATTTTTATGCCGTGCAAGATCTGGACTGAGGCACTTTGGCAAATCACCCACCATGTAAATTGGCTGAGGGAAGTGTGTGAGTGCATTATGTATGTATGCCTGTACTGTACTTCCCTTATTGTCCTGCACAGTGTTAAATATTGCAGCGAGCAGGCTGTAGAACAGGAAGTGGCTCAGTGTGTTTTGTTCTCAATGGGAGACAGTGATATTCATCTCCGGTTAGTCAAAGCACGGCCCGTCATTTAAAAATCCCCTGCGCCTTCATTCAGAAACGCCTTTTCTTTTGTATTTCCCAAGACCTGTGCGGTTCAACACAAAATCTGGAGAACTAGTCTTTGCACCACAGGGAAGGAAAGCCATAGGTAGACACAGCAAAACATAACACAACAGTCCAGTGAAGGCCTTAGCAACAGCGCTAAGCTGTTACACACACCTTACTGAGGACTCTTTTTGAATTTTTGAGGAGGAAGAAATGAGCAGTGTAGCGTTCCAAACAAGGAAAAAATAAAACATTTATATCCCGCTTGTGGCTTTTGATGCTGGTGGGAATGGAGTTGTGGACCACCAACATTTCAAGTTGCCCTCGGCTAGAAGATTCCTCTCCTCCCTCAATGCACAAACACACACACACTCACTTTAAAGGTTGTATAAAATGAAACTCCACACAATCTGTTTTCTAAATACATATGTACTTCGATGAATCATTCATAATAAGAAATGCTTCATTTCTAAACATTATGAGGTTAAATGGCAAAATGGCAAACTTTCTGCCTGGTCATATGTACAGGTCTTTTCCAATCAATTAGTTCCCATGTGAGCTCAGCCCATGGAAACTCACATTCATCTGCTTCCATTTTTACATCTCAATATCAACAATTCATGCGTAAAAAGTCTAAGTCACTGCTCTACATTTTTCTACTTGGATAATCTGTTACATTCAGATATACTGTACATTACAATATGGAAGAAAAGATTTGTTGCTACTTTCCTTTCATTGTGTCTTCAATGTCAAAGTCAGTTAACTCGGCATAGGGTTGGGTACCGATATCCGGTACCTATGTAACCAGTATGTACTAGAACCGAATCAGAACGCGGATTTCGTTGCCATGCCTGAGCGATCGATTGAAATATTTGTCGTTTGTTTCTCCAAAACGAACGTAAGAAGCATCATCACTGGCACCGCACATGAAAAATAATTTCCCGACTGAGAAAATGCATGTGAACTCAAGTCGGAAAGCTCTAATAATACAAGTCCAACAAATCTTTGTAGTAACGCGAGTGTGCTGTTTTCACATTCCGAACAACTCTGGAAATGAGAGCATCCGAGGAGCGCGTGAATGCAGAAATTACACTTGCTCTGATGGCAGCAGGTAGCCTTCCGTTAAGTAGACTAGCTAAGCTAAACATGCTTAAATTAAATTAAAATGCCTAAAGCTAAAATTCTCTTGTATTCACGTTTTTAAACCTGTTGTCCAACAAAAGAGAACATTTATAACCTTTTTACTCCACAACACCAGTTAAATGCTTCCTTTTGTGATCTGATGTAGCTTCTTGTCACAGAATGAGGCAGAAAATATGTTCCATAGGCTACTAATACATCGATTAGCAATGGATTATAAATATACTTAATTATTATGAAAATACCAGAGATGGATTGAATAACACGGATAAACTATACATTGTCGTAGTCGAGTGTTTATTGTATTGGTTTATATCTTGTTTACTCATGCTGCCTTCACGTGCTATCGGAAATTTCCTATTTCCCACTTATGAAGTCGGGATTATGAGCTTGTCGTATTCTTGTCGTTGACGATCATAAACATTCACCGCGCTATACATGCAGTTCGCTGACAATTCTGGAATTTCGGTCAAATACATGCTTATTTCACTGCTTCGCATGATCGTTCATATCTAGCCTATAAATACACTACTTTAGCAACAAGACAAAGTGATGTAGTTGTGAGAACAGCAATGGTTGTTCCCTCCACCATGTTTAAAGTTTATGACCCGCCCAAGTCGGAAACTCGGGTATCAAAATTATTTCTCAGTAGTAAATACGACTTGAGAGGCCGTTCACGCCCAATTTCCGATTAGGAAGCTCGGATTTATGATAATTCCAACCCTACTCGGCAGGTTGGCAACAGGCAGCTATCCTATGTTAGGCAAGTACAGCTAGTATCTACTTGAATTGAGCAAGAATAAAATTTCAAAAACTGTCAAGATTATATTTCTATTCCCTATTCCAAATCCACAATTGAATCTAACACCTGGCATATCAGAAATTTACTGATTATTGAAACTGCTAAGCTGTTAGTTTTCTTGTTGTGGCAAATAAATCACAGGTATTAAGTTATTATCTACACTACTTAAAAGATTCTCTAACTAAAATATTTCACTGTAACATCTGATATAGGGCTGGGCGATAAATCGCGATAATATCGCACTCACGATGAGGTCAAAACTACGATAAGCCCATCTTTCAGTGAAGCCCAGTGTAGTTCTTCTTATTATAATTTTCTTTATAATAAAGTATATAATAATGTAATGCCTTTTATCACTGCTTAGAAAACTGTGAAATGTGTTGTGTACCTTATTCTGTGTATAAGAAGCCACATCTCACAGAAGGATTTATTTCAAACACTCGACTGACGTTATGAAGTGAGTTTGGAGTAAAAACACGTTATTAAACGTGGTGTTTTCACATGCTTTCAGAAGGAGCAGTATTTACTACACAGAGCCGTAGTTCACTGAGAAGCTACACAAACAACTTGCATTATCGCAGCTGGATTTCATAATATCGATGTATAATATCGCTGATATCGTCAGTTTTTATTTATTTATTTTTTTTCGTAGCTTGTCAGTGAACTACGGCTCTGTGTAGTAAATGCTGCTCCATCTGAAAGCAGGTGATGGAGATTTATTACTGATTACAGAACCAGTTTTACTGACAAGATGCGCACGACTATCGCATGCAATTTATCGCCCAGCCCTAATCTGATATAACCAATATAGTGCTGATATAGATCTTCATTAGTACAAACTGTATTTTTCAGACTCACCCAGCTAATGCACATGTGTCTTCTAGGCTAAATAAAACAAGAGATGACTCTATCAGACAGACGAGTGGCTCTTTTAACTGAAAAAGTGGGACTTTTGTTCTTATGTCGCCTTTTTTTGTGAGTTGTCTCATTGTCCTTACATTATCTCTGCTAATGTTGATCCCTGCAAGATCCAAGGGGGTTAATATCCTGAGTTACCTGACATTATAAGCGTGAAAGGTACACTCACATCTTGTAATGTGATCTCCCAAGGCATACTCAGCCTGTTTTCATCTACTTTTAATCTAAATGCCAATTAGAGAACCGTGTGTTGTGAAAGCTGCAGAGGAAGCAGATTAAACAAACCTACATGCTTATGGATTCAATCAACCCTTGTTTCTCAAGTTTAGTAGGGTTTGTTGGTACTCAGGTTTTGACCAGCTGGTTTGATTCATTTATTTAACAGTTTTGTTTTTTTTTAACACATGAGAGAAAGAGAAGGTGGTGGAGGAGGAGCAGTAAAAGGAGAAAAGGACAATTGAAAGGATAAATTGTGCCCACCATTCCCCTAAAATAACAGTTTGGTTTCCTTGCGGTGCTGTGCTGTCAGTCCAACGCATGAGCTGCGTGAGTTTGCATGTGTGTGTCATTGCATGCAAGCATGTGTGGCAGACTGCACAAGAAAGTGAGTGCTGCAAACAGAGCTGCTTTTTGTTTCTTAAATTGTGGAGGGAAATTACTGTGAAAATGAGGTAATGAACAGAGAGTAGCCAGAAGGCCAGAGTCTCATTCATACATCTAATCATGAGACTCTTTTGTGTCTGTTTGTTTTGCTCTAGAGACTGTATGCATACATGCGTGCGTACGTACAGTAGTAGTGGTAGATGGATCATTTATTTATTTCATTGTTATATTTTATATTTGTCACTGTCGTTTAAGTCATTTATTTTATTTATTACTCTGATTCAATTTTTTAATTTAATTTTATTTTATTTTATTTTTGGATGTACAACGGTTGGCCTCTAGGTATGTGAAGAACCATGCTGTGAAGGTCAGATGTCAGTCACTGAATGGAAAGGTTTCACAGACTCAGGGTTCTGGGTTTTAGCTCAGCTGGGCCTCTTTGGCCTCGGCTGGCAGATGAGGTGACACCTCAGTGAATTATCGTCTTTTACGTCCTCTGTTAGATTCGAGAGGCAGTCCTCAGTTTTCGCTTCCAGCAGCAAGGCTGGCCCCTTCACACAAGGCTGTCTCTCATCCCACCACTTCCCTCAGCCTCGGCGAACAAGCGGCCGATTGTTGCGGCCTATCCTTGAAGGAATTTTTCAATTTAACATTTTATCGTCTTTTGGAATCAACACCTTATTAATCAGAAATTCTTTCGAAGAGGAGGAAACCTCAAGGATTTTACTGGCAGAACAGCCTTCACAATGGAAATCCACAACAGCAAACAGACCAGCTGGAGAACAAAACAAGATATTTCAAACAAAGAGATAAAAAAGGCTACAAAGTGTGTGACACATTAGGCCAGCATTTCTGTAAACGCAGCTATTAAGCTATCACAACCCATATACATCTCATTGTAAGTTTCCACTGTAAGTTGTACAAATCCTAAAATAAATGCAGGATTCAGTTTCAATGGAAATCCTAATTATAGCTTTTGGTGGGTGAGAGGCCAAGGCTTAGCATAGGCCCCATTAGCTGCTAAAGCAGGAGGGATCCAGGCATCAAAGCAGCTCAGCACGGGCCGTTCAACTGAACTAATCTCAGCCTAACCGCCCAGCACTTTAACCTGTCGCCTGAAACCACAACTGCATCAGGACCACTCTTCACAGCCGACAGCTCTGATGGCCTTCATTTAGTCATTTTAAACCCATTTCTCTCTCTTTTTGCTATCTCTTTCTTTTGTTTTCCATCCATCCCTCTCCCAGTCTTCCCCTCAGCTCTCTGGGACTGTGGCTTGGCGGCTCTTAAAAGGTCATTAATTATTTCTGGTTAGCTGAAGGGTTTTGTCTCTGTGTGTGGCCGTCTGTTGGACTGTCTGTCTGTCTCCCTCTCTTTCTTCCTCTATTTCTAGTTTTTCACAGTGATTCTGTCTGTTTATAGTTCTGACACATTCAGAAGCCAACTTTCCTATTCATTTATTCTAACCTGCTGTCTCTAATCTTACCGTCTTTTTTCTTTCTTCTTTCTCATTTTCACTTTTATGACCTCAACTGACGGATCAGGTTTTGGCTGGTTAAAGTATAATATATTGTATTACATAATCTTATTACATATCTTTAATCACATATTAAACAGTTTATCTTTTTTAATTAAATGTATATGCTTGCATTTATATACATTTTTATTTATATTTCTGATTTAGTACCCAATAAACTTTTCTCATTATTTGAAAACGGTTTCTTGCTGCTTATTTTTATGGAAACTGTAACATTTTGTTTCAGGATTCTTTAATAAGTATTTTAGTACAGCATTTATTTATACTTAAAATCTTTTGTATCTTTACTGTCACATTCAATTAATTTAATGTATTTTTGTTGAATAAAATTTCTTTATAAAAAAAAATAAATGTACTGACCCCATACTTTTGAACAGTAGTGTGTGTGAATTTTTTTCCTTATCTGTTGCATTTGTTACAGCTCAGTCACTAGTGAGGGATTCTGGACTATATACATGCTTTTGTAGTGTCATCAGCCAATCAAAAATCTTCCAAGCATTGTATAGTAAAGACCAGATTTGACCAGATCCGACTGGGTCTCTGGTCAATACTGGTAGTCCTCACCATGCAAGAATACCAGATAAAAGATGGTTTATTCCAGGCTGATCTTCCTGCATTTCCAGTCCAGAGCCACATTCTGTTCTCATCTCTGCAGTTAGAGATGTTTGTCTGAGACGGCATCATCAGGTAAAGCTCTGATCGTGACTGGGCCTAAAGGAGGTCACCATCTGGTTAATCTGTTTACTCTTGTTTTGCCATGTCAATCTCACCTGATGCACTGCATAAACATCGAGCATGAGGAGTGGGCAAAAGGCAATGAAGGATGGATGGAAAGTCAAACAGAGAGAGAAGAATGGCGAGACAATGGGGGAGTGGATGGCCCACATTATTGCACAGAGAAGGAATCAGATTTTTGCTGTCCTGATGTCCACAAACATAGAGAGTGTCTTCAGCTGGGTTTGCACCTCTTTTGAATTGAACCAACTGCTTATGTGAATCACATAAAACTAACCATTTAACATCAATGGAAAGAACAGAATGTGGGGGCACATGATGTGCTCTCTGTTTTCCAAAGGACATTTTATTGGTTTTTGCTGAGGCTAGGGATTGCGAGGACTTTGGAGTCATTTTCCCATGCTTTTATTTTTAATATATAAATACACTACTATTCAAAAGTGGTTTTCTCACTAAGGCTGCATTTGTTAGATCAAAAATACAGTAAAATGCATAATGTTGTAGAGCATTATTGCAGTTTAAAATAACTGCTTTTTATTTTAATATATTTAAAAATTTTATTTATTCCCGTCATGGCAAAGCTGAATTTTCAGCAGCCATTACTCCAGTATTCAGTGTCACATGATCCTTCAGAAACACAATGTCGCTCGTTTAAATAATCGCTGTGCTAGAAAAGGTTAAGTAGTAACATGTTCATGCCACGTCGCAGTTATGTTAAGGGGTGTGACATTTCAGGAACAAGCTCCAAGCGGTTCGCCAATCACAATGCACTGGGCCAGCTAACCAATCAGAACACATTTCAGAAAGAGGGGTTTCATCAAAACAGGAACTAAACTATGTTTGAGACAGACTGGGAAGAGAGGTGCTGCAATCAAGTAAAATATATGAAACATAATGTGTTTTTGGAATAATCAAGTTTGAAAACCTCTGCTTTGTATTCTAAATACACTCCAAAAACTAAATCAAGACTTTGTAAAAGGGCATAATAGGTTTTTGTAAACTGTGATCTATTTTTTTTCTGGATTCTTTGAATAGTAAGCTCAAAATAACAGCATTTATTTGAAATATAAATCTTTTGTTATGTTACAAAAATCCTCACTGTCAATGCATTGTTGCTGAATAAAAGTATGCATTACTTTAAGTATTTAAAATCTGTATGACTTTCTTTCTTGTATGGAACACAGATAGAACACAAAACTATTTTTGCCATTTCTTTTGTCCATACAGTAAAAGTCAGTGCAGTCCAAAACAACATTGGACCCCACTGACTTTCATTGTGTGGACCAAAAAAAAAAAATAATTATATTATCATTAAGTTATTAAGTAAGTCTTAAAGGCTGAGAATATGATAAAATTAGGCCTAAGTCTTAATTTTCTTGGGTGAACTATCCACAACTTTCATTTTCCGTTTTCACTCCTTATGATGCATGGTATTTTTATTTATTTATTTATTTATTTATTTTTTGGTATGCCTTCTGGTGAATCATGTGCAAGGGTCTGATAGTGTTCTTTTTGTTTTTTTTCCCTTCTCCCCTGTTTTTCCCCCTCTCTCTCTGCATTCTGGTCCTATGGGCTCTGCCACATGTGCCTCTCAGTGGTGGTACTGTTTACATGCATGTTTATGTTACAAACGGGTGGCCTTGTATCCAAAATGAAGAAATTGTGTGTCTGTTCCTCCACTTCACCCTTCATTGATAACTTAGTCACCTTTTCATTCCCCAAACTCTTTCCTCTCTCCTCCATTAGACCACAGTCACGCAGCACTAAACTTGCAGATCATTACCAGCTTGTTCAAATGGTCTTTTATCAAAACAGAGTTCATTGTTTGTGGTCAAGTCACTTAAGAGTGCCCTACATGTTTCAAAACTCAAACTCTGGGGGGTGGGAATCCACTTTTGCATCTGTTTCACACTCTTCTTGTTTAAGAGATCTTCCCTCGGGCTGTCCAGCTCACAATGACACTGCTGTGCTCTACGGTTGGCTTCAGTTGCCTGCTGAGTCACCGCGATGCAACTTTGCATCTTCCATCCATTTATGCTTTAGCTCAGTCACGCAAACATCACAAAGCAACCAAAGATTGTGAAATTATCTCAGATAGATCTACCTTACTCACCGAGCAAAACCAGGACGCCCAAAGAGGTTGCGTTTGCAAGTTTAAGATCACATGACATTATTTTGCAGCATTCTTTTACTGTTTGATCACCATCTATATCTTTTTCTTTCTGTCTTCTCACAGAAAGGCAGTCCAGGAAAGTTCTCCATGAATGTACGTCACAATGATGATGACAGACCAGATTCCGCTGGACCTGCCACCACCACTATTGAACGGGGAGGTGGCCATGATGCCGCACATGATTAATGTTAATGGGGATGGATCGCAACAGGTGAGCGTTACTCTGGGTGATGCATGAATTGATAATGTATACCTTGAATGCAGTGCAAGTCGCTTTGCATAAATGCCTGTGCCAGATGCATGCATATAAATGTGAATGTAAGTTATATATTTTTCATCTGTTGCTAAGGACCTCTAAAAAGATGATCCCCTTCCAATCATGGAAAAAGTAAGTATGTAGAAAGACCCGTTTAAAAAAAATTGGCCATCAATGGAATAATTTAAGTAATTAATTTCCGTAAGTTTTGCCTCTTTGTCGCCATCTCTGTTTGAAAACCTGGAATTGCAGCTCTGTGCGGAATTATCTTCCGTGCTCGGGGTTGTGATCCGGTGTTCTGGCACAACTCCAGCACAGATGAATCTAATGTTTTGAGGTGAATGTGTGGCAGTCAGTCACCACACCGGTGTGGATACTGTACTCAGGAATCACAGATTCTAGCCTACGTCTTGGAATATATGACCCAAATAAGAATTTTCACCATATATTGCCATCTGAACAAGTAAGTAACAAGTCTGCCACGTTTGTTCTGCTTAACTGAGGAAAAAATAATTACAATAAATCACGCTACCAATGTTAATTAAATCAAACGATCATATCACATCTAACCATGCAAATTATTATTATTGTTATACTTTATTCTCAAATTATTCATGTTAACAACATCAGCATTGCGTGACAATGAGTATAGTGTTTATTAGCGTGTAGAATTCAATTTCTGTACAGTCTAATATCTAATTGTCATCCCATTCGAATTTCATGTTAAGAAATTCTTTTAACCCAAAAAGCAAACTATGCTCCCTTCGAACTGGTTGTCTTTTAAAATACAAATCCTGTGTAATCCCAGGCTATCTGTAATTTAAAACTGGAATATAATTTAATTTCATTCACATGTGTTTCATAAACGCACAATCCTTCCTGGATGACAATCCGCCATCAAAATGATACATTTAATTATTCCAGTTGCTGTGAGAAAAGGCTATAAACGATGCACCACCTTGCAGGATCCTCACATGTGGTAGCCTAGTAGCCGGGACAACTTCTTTATGTTTACAGACGTGGCGTAATGACGCAGTGCCATGCTCGAATTTCCTGTGGAAACCTACCCGTACCACTCAAATTAGAAAACCTTATTATAAGCTAACCGTTGTGAATCGGGCTAAAGTAAGGTGATTAGTTTTGAATACTGGCTGGTTATGTACTTGCTCAAATATTGATTTCGGATCATTTTTAACCCAATAAAGTTACGGACTGCTGCTTTAATTATTTTTTTTTTTTTCCAATTTATTTTCCAGGAATTTCTTAGAGAAAAGATACCGCAAAAATATGTAAAACATATAATATTTCAGGGTCTTTTGGCTGTAAAATGACAATATTAAACCCAGTTATTTAATATAACCATGCTGACTCAACCAATGGCATCAGTTTGGGCTGGGACTATCTGACCAGTGCAGTTGTTCCTGTTAAAAGACAGTCTTATACTTCCTGTTCCATTTGGTGCAAAAAAAAAACGCTCTTCAGATTTTAAAAAGGGGAACAAAAATAAAAGTTCATTTGAAGTTCAAGACCTTTTTTTGTATTGGTTCATGCTGTGCTTAAGGAAGAGTTGATAAGTTCTTTGAGAGTTGAAAGTGAAAGGTTGACTAGCTTTGTGGCTGCAGGTCAGCTGTTATCTTAAATTCAACTGACATAGGCTCTTTCTCACTAATTCCCGATGGAAAACAAAGCCAGAAACATCCAGGTCGGTATTCTGGTCAATGAGGAACATTGTAGTCATCTTACATTAGACATTCAAGGAGCACTGCAAGCCCTCAGGCATGCTTCACATTTCCCTTGCACATCTCTCTGTTGATCTGCGCTATCAGAGCGGATCAGTCTGTTCTGATCTCTTCTCCAGGTGCTGCAGATACAGCGCCCTGGCCGTGTTTCCTCCGGCCAGAGCGGAAAAAGAATCAGACCCTTGAGAGATAAGGAAAAGGGCGTCTGCAGCAGATCGTGAAGGTTAAGTGCTGTGGATTCAGCCAGGTCCACGTTTCTCTGCATCACTGAAAAGAAAAACAGACCGCACAACCTGACGAAGTTGTCAGTCCCCAGCATTCTTGATTAATTGTCACATTCGATGTAAGCCTGGTATGCAAAGATGCAATGCTTGCATAAGGATGTGGAAGTGTGCATTTGCATTCTGTCAGTGTTACGCGTCTATGTGTTGGGTGAGTCCTTTTTCTGCATTAGGTGTGTGCCTGGAAGAGGAGGGAGGGGAGAACACAAGGTTTTCCTCTGGAAAGCCGGCTTGACTCTTCAGTGCATGCCGCCGTTCCCATAGCAACTGCAGCAGCAGCAGACAGTGTGTGTATGTGTGTGTGGAAGCAGGAAGTAGGTGCCCAGATCTCCAGGGCTGGAGCAGGGAGATGGGAGGTCTGCCTGACACACGACCATCAGGGCTGTAAGGAAACATAGGGTTCGTGCGACATGGCGGGCCAACTTTTTCACATCTACAAGCACGTTTGCACTCTCAACAACCTGTGCGCTGAGAACATGATGGTAAGCAGCCTGGAGCAGAAGAGGGCACGGCGAGCGGACAGTTTCGAGGGGGTTTCACATCTGGTTTCACAACATCTAGTTGCATCATATTTGCTTTCTTGGCAGTTGTGGGCACTATAGTTTGCTAATGTTCCACGGTTTATTTTAAAGTTATGGATTAGTGCATTTTAAGGATTTGCAACTTTTTTTTCCTGACTTGGATTGTGTTTGCGGACCAAACTTTGGCCTTGCATCTGTCTGATTCCCAGTGTTTTCGCAGGTGATCCTTGTGCAAGTCAACCCTGGAGAGACCTTCACCATCAGAGCAGAGGATGGATCCCTGCAATGCATTCAAGGTATGTTGTGCTTCCTGTCTCATGCAGTTTCACTTGCAACAGGTTCCTCAATCCTGCCATCTCTGGAGCTTGTTTCTGGAGTTTGCGTATATGATTTGCGAAATGTGGGATGGTGCTGTTGTTCCCTCTGTTCCTGTTTGCGTGGTGTTTTTCTAGCTAATCGAAACCATGATTGGTGTGTTATTGGATTTGGAGCTGGTGTAAACCGATGAGAGGCCGGGCGTAGGGCCACGACTGGCATGCTTCTGAGGATATAAAAGGCAGAGTGTACAATGGCAGATTACAAAGCCTCTTTGTCTCATTACCCCTCTCCTTTAACATTCAGTGTCTTTGTAGCTAATTAACGATGGACAAGATGGATTGTTTGCACAGGCTTCGGTTGGGTTCTCTGAACAGCTGCGCAGATAAGGACAGCTCTCAGAGGAGAACATTAGTTTGAGAAGTTGCTCAATGTTCTTATGTGTTGCCTTCTAAAAATACATGAAGGAAATTTGCAATAAAATTTCTTCTTAATACAGGAGACATGAATGGTATGGTAGCTGGTCACAGTGTTATCTAGTGCAGTGTTATCCAAACTTTTTGTTGATATTTTTATATATATATATATATATATATATATATATATATGCATGCATACACTATTGTTTAAGAGTTTGAGGTTTTAAGGAATACTTTTATCTAGCAAGGATGCATTAAAATGATCAAGAGTGACAGTAAAATGTTACATTTCAAATAAATGCTTTATTTCTTTTTTATTAATTTTTCAACTGTTCAACATCAATAATAATGAGAATTTGGTCCCACTTTATATTATAGGTGGTCTTAACTAGTATATACTTGCATCAAAAAAATAAGTGCAATGTACTTATTGTGTTCATATTGCATTGCAAAACACTTTTCCTGCTATTGAGGTGGGATACGGGTGAGGTTAGGGACAGGTTTAGTGGTATGGGTAGGTTTAAGGGTGGGTGAAGGTGTAAGGGATGGGTCAACAGTGTAATTATATAAATTAATTACAGATGTAATTACATGCAGATATTTTTTAAATAAAATGTTAAAACATGTATGTACACAATACATGCATTGTATCATATGTTTAATTTAAATGTAAGTACATAGTAGTTAAGGCTACCTAATATAAAGTGGGACCGATAATTTTTTTCCTGAGCAGCAAATCAGCATATTAGTATGATTTCTAAAGGATAGTGTGACTGAAGCCTGGGTTTATAGCTGCTGAAAACAGTACATTTGAAAATGTATTCAAATAGAAAACTTGTATTTTATGTATGTATATATAGATGTTATATATTATATATAAAAAAAAATTTTCTGTGTTAAGAGTGCAGATTTTCTTGTAAATGTCTCGTCAACTGTCAGACATGCTGACACAATGTGGCGAGTGTGATTATTGGTTTTATACAACCGTCCTATACAATCAAGATAATCACTAATGATTAAGTTTAGACACTGGCAAGGCGGATGTTTAGACATTTAAACAGGCAAAATCACAGTTGTGTAAGAAAACACTTGTACTTAAGGTAGCATAACACCGATTTCCCTGCTCAGAAGTCATCTTCAGGTTGTGGAGGCATAGATGGGTGGAGAGCAGGCTGGATGGGCTGTGAAGGGCATGCTGTTGCGATAAGGGTCAGAAACAAGGCTCTGTAGGGCTTGGCAGCAACATGTGTTGACACAAGAATAGAACAACAGACCACAGGCCACAGCACTGGCCCTGCTGGCTGCCACAATGTGCCTTTGTGTGTTCGTCAGCTTTAGGTCCTCACCTGTGATTCCCAATAGCTCTTTCTTGTGGCATCAATGCATTAACTTTCATCCATTGTAATTTCAGTCAGATTGAGTCATGCCAAGTGTCCTTGTTGCTGCATTTTTGTCAAACCAGTTCCTCCTATAAGAAAAGCATCAATGCTGTAATTAATAGCTGTACTTGGCTTTAATCTCTCCCTGTGTAAGGTTAAAAACAACAAGGAAGTACTTAGGTCAAGCCTTTCAGGTCGTGCCATTGTGTTGGACAGAAGCACACAAGCACATCCGACGCTTGGTGAAAAGGCACGGCTTATGGCATCGCGGCATTGAATAAAGCAAGGAAAAGCAACCTAGTGAAACAACGAGACGAGGTGTGGCACACGGAGGAGAGGGGCATTTCAAACGCACGTGTTTACAGAAAAGGTCACTGGGTTTAATTAGAAGTGTCGACTGAAGCATATGCTATGAAGTAGCTGCTTTTTACAGAGAGGCTTCTTTGTCATTATGCAAACCTCAGAGCAGAAGCCTAGATTTAGGATTTTATATAAAGTAACCGCTGTTTAGCCCGTGGACCGCTGGCAACACAGAACGCACAGAGAAAACTTTTTGAAAATGCTTGGGCCAAGATCGCATTTGGAGTCGAAAGGTTTAATTTAAAGGGATAGTTCGCCCAAAAATGATAATTCGGTCATCATTTACTCACCTCATGTTGCTCCAAACCTGTATGGATTCTTCTGCAAAGCATAAAAGAAGATTTTGAGAAAAGTTTTAACTGTTTTGGTCCAAAATTAATGTGGACAAGAAAACAACAAGATTAGACCCCGCTGAAAACACTTTTGTGTTATACAGAATTATATGAGGGTGAATAAATGATGACAGAAATTATAATTTTTTTTGGTGAACTGGTACTTCAAAGTTTGTCTCTGTCACTTAATTTTTGACAGTAGGTCTCTGGAATCATTGAAGTAGGCTAGTGGAAAAGTGGAAAGAGGAGGCTGTTGGTTAAGAATTTTATAATTAAGGATTCTCTGCTCTTATTGGTCGGTTTCCATCCTCCCTTATCATCATCTTTCATTGCAAAAACAGCACTTTTTCCTGTCTTCCCACGTGGAGATCCCACTCACCTCTATTTTTGACACACTTAGATGAATGTTGTGCTTTATTTTTAGCATCTTAAGCCTCAACTTTTTGACCCAACTCAAATCTTAACCCTTTGCCTGCCAGGATCCATTGTCGGCATTGCAAACGCTAGTGTCTTTAAGCTTTTTGGCTGAGTGGCAGGTCATTACAGTGCTCTGAGCCCTATCTTTACTGGAGTTCCAGCCCGCTCCTATCGCTGCTAATTAGAGTGGAAGAGGTTGAACTGTAATCTTTGTCTTGTTTAAACAGGGTGACCTTTTTCTTTTTCCAGGGGACCGGTTAACAACCCTCCGCCACAGTCCGTTCTCGGCAGTAAGGCCGCTTCGTGCTGCTTTCCCACACTTTTGCAAACGGAGGGCGGTCCTGTTGTTTGAGTTCAGCCTGTCCTGGGTTGCTCGCTGTCTGTTTTGTGTTTCTGTGTGTGCACCCCTTTTTTTGTTTTGTTGCGAGGTCAAGGTAGTGTGTCAAGGCGTTATCTCCAGCATTTCCTGGCCGAGAATGAGCACAGTTGTGTTTTGACTAGCCTAGCGTAGAGATGCGGTGTTTCTGAAGGGCAGGTAAAGCAAGTTTTGAGGTTAACAAGGGACACTGGTTTCTTTTTGAAGGGGCAGTCCAGCCATCTGTGAGCACTTCCTGTTTGTCATTTACCCAAGGTCCTGGCCTGATCAGCGAGCTACTTTCATCTCTAATGCTTTTGGACAGACGTTAACCATTTTCATTTTGTTTTTCTTCTCTCTTCAGTATCTGCTGATAAGGCACTAACTGTTTTGGTGTTTATGAGCATTTTTTTTTAACACATGTTATGAACACATGAAATGCCATTCACAGCCCTTTTTTACTTCTTTAATGTAACATTTCCTAGTTGAACAGGATATTCAGTGAGAAAACAAAATGTAGGTTGGTGCTTGATTTTATCAAATTGGATCAGATTGACTGGTACTAGGATGAGGATTAGTTACTAAAGCAATGCCTAGTTAGCTATTTTGCTATTGGTTAACATTATCCAATAGCCTTTGTGGCCTAGGTGACATCATCAAAAAAAGGAAAGTTGTTTCATAGGTGTAGAAAGTGTTTTGATGTTTCACAAAGACAAATATTGTTTTTATGTGAAACTGCATTCATTGATGAATTTGTTAATAAAGTGTGTATTAAAAGTAAACATGTTGTGACATTTTCATATATATTTTAATAGATAGCACACCAAATATATAACCTGCTCACTAGTGCCCCCTGAATCAAATGTTGAGAGTATCTTATGATTGTTGAACATGGGACAACTGTAGACATTTATAATGACAGTCAAAATAAATTGTGGATGTAATGTATCTCAATAATTCTGAACACAAAATCACTAGTAGGTATTGATTTCGCAGTGTTTTCTTGGCAGTTTGATATGCAGTTGAATTAAGATTTCACAGTTGAATAAGCCTGCAAGTCCTCTTCACTCCAGCTTGATGAAATTACACAAAAAGCCCCAGTATCCGTGTCTGTACTGTGAGTATGTTTGTGTAATTAAGTGCGTTTTATTGTTTCTGCTCTGAGGAGCCATGGAGAACGGCTTCTCTGGTGTAATTACAGCTTTTGCTGAGAGCACATTATTCTCATCTGCACGCCGTAATTTAGCAATGATGCACGGCAAAAGCATTGCAGTCAGCAAGCACTGAATCTGATTTTCTGCACAACACACACCAAAAAGATTCCATTTATGCCTCGGAAAGCATATCGAAATTAAACATGCTGAATGAATTTGTCTGGAACCCAAGGGAGTCAATATTGGCCAGAAAAAGAAAAACAAAAATGAACAAGGAAGACGTGTTGCGTTCTCCGACAGAAAGAGGACAAAAGTGTTCTTGTCCTTGCCATCGGACTGTATCTACATTGACTGAAGGTCATTAGCTAACTTTAGAAAAGCCCCATGAATGGCTATTGTGGCATGAAGTGAGTGACTTTCTCAGCTTACCGTACTTCTACAAAGCACCGAGACAGAGAGGCAGACATTTCATGCCACAGGCTCTACCGAGTAGGAATGGACTCAAGACTCAAGTACTAAGGTAACAGCAATGTGCTTGGTTGATTTATGGAGTCTGTCAACTACTTGAGGAGAAGAAATTTGCAAAATACACATCCCTGCTACATTTCAGTCTCAGCACATCTAAAGACTCACATCCCACCTGAGCAATCGCTACTCCTGCTTACTCCATTAACTGCAGTCATTTCATAACTGATTAATCATCTTCCACGTCAGCAGTCCATGTGCTTATAATTGCGATGTGCTGAAACCTATTCGGAGAGTGATGGGCAGATAAAATACAGAATCTGAACTGTAAACCTGAAGGCAGCTTTCCTGTCTCCTGCAGGGGTTTTACAGAGGTGAAAGTGTGTTACAGTCCCTCCTTTAGGGTTTATTTATCTATGTGCACGAAGCAGCTGGTCTTCTATTTATGTTTGGGAGCCTCGTCGCCTGAGAGACAGGTCTAGTGTTAGATAATAGGTCAGCTGAAGGAGACACTCAGGTGATGTGCAATAGCATGTTGAAGTATAACTTTCTGAAGGAACCCAAAAGAAGAGTTATTGCAGATTATTAAATCATTTATATTTAATAATTATCTTTTTAATTAATTTCATTTTAATATTTATAAATATTAAAATAAAAAGAATTAAAACGATAATAAATATAAATGATTTAATAATAAGAGAAGTATGTTACTATTACTGCACATAGAAAAGAACTGAGCAACAAGTTGAACTCATGAATGAACAATCCTTTTAAATTGGATGGAAGCACATCAATAAACAGTCATTTAGCAAGCACTTTTATCTTAGACATCTCATAGTACGGCAAAAGGGCAAATCCTTTATGAAGTTAAGTGCTTTACTCAAGGGCACAATGATAATCACTTCTTGTAGGGGATTGAACCAACAACCATTTAGTTACCTGTCCTGGGCTTTAACCTTTAAGCTATACCAACAGTCGTACATGTTTTGAATGGTTTAAAAAGTGCATTTAAAGACATTGAAAGCTCTTGAGGTGAGAAATTACTCTCAAAAGCTCAGTAGGAGCTGTGAAAAAGGGGATGCTTTGTTGTCCAGACAGTGAAGATGAATGCACGTATATGTCAGAATGTGCAAGTTTTCTTTGCTGGATGATTTAAGCGACCACCAGAGCTCCACCAGAGACCTGGAATGCATACACAATTCAATAACATTTTACAATAAAGTTCTATGTTAACATTAGGTAATGCATCGCAGGGTACCTCACGATACGATATAATCACGATACATGGCTCACGATAACGATAATATCACGATACAGCGATTTTGCAATAATCTATATATTTCTAGAAAATCCTATAATGATACATCACGATATCTGTCTAAACAAAATGCCTGTGAAAAGGTTAAGTGCAAGTTTTCTTTCTTTATTCAAGTCCAAACTGTTAAAAAACAGCAAAAAAAGTTCTGTAAATCAATTTTAACATGTTGAGTAGGCCAAATTAATCATTTTATTCTTGGTCTTATTAAAAGCTTACACTGTGTGTAAACAAACACATTTAACTGCTTATCAAACAGAAAAAAACAGCAACTATATAGATAGATATAATATAAACCTGGTACATTTCAAAATTTACCTGGAGTGCTTTCTCAACCTTTCTACTCCTCTCATCATAAAAACAGAGCCCCACATGAAGAAATAGCCGTTCACATCGCGTCTCTTGTGCGCTCAGGTTCGTTATTTCAAATGTAGATGCGCGGCAAGCACACACACTGCACACTTCTGCACCGCATTGTGGCTCTGACAAGGTTTTGTTTCGTCCTCCATGCCATAGGTGCAGATTTATGTTTCTGCCAGTCGGTGCCCACTGTTCACACTGCATAACGCGCACTTGTAGTAAACATATTGTTCTTTTTTATTTCATGATGCCTAATACAATAATTGGACATTTTTATGAGGTGTTTCCCATAATTTAGTTCTAGAAATTAAGAGAGAGGGAGTAATGTCTCCTGGCCTAGAAGATGCATAAGGTCAGGTTTGTTATCTAACAGATTTAAGAAAATCAGATCTGAGAGCATATTGTTTAAAGATCCATAAAAAACACTGACAAACACTTATATTTGATTGGAAACTTTAGTTTCCAACAAAAAAGGTCTGTGGAACATTTGGTGGCTCACGGAGAAGAGTAGATTCCCTGAGAAAGACACAGGGTAGGCGAATTGAGAGAATTCCTCCTGTCTGCTGGCCCAAGCTCAAGCGAGGAGAGCAGTGTGGGGTGAGAGGGTTCATTTGGACAAGGCCCGGTGACCGTGGCCAGAGAGGCACGGCCCGAGACGATTTGCCCGGCTTATTCCAGATGTGCCTTACAGGCTTTGGCAGAAGATTAAAGCTCTGCTGCCCATTCCTCAGCCACACCCTCTCAGAGCTGAGCGAGTGAGCGAGAAGGGAAAGAGTGTGAGCACATCAGGTCTGCATACCAGAGCCTCTTTAGATCTTTGCAGTTTCAGCACAATGTAACTTAAAAATGTTCCTTGCAGATCATTCCAGTATTATAACCAAATATTAGAGCACAGGAGTCCAAAACCAAACTCTACATGGAAACTACTAGATTTCATCAGAAAAGAATGTGAGCTCCAGTGACTTGGTGTGGCACCAGGGTAGTTTGGTGTGATGTGGATCAGAGTGCAAGAAGGAAGAACCTGGAAGTGCTGCCTTGGGCTTGTGACCTGAACTTGTAGATCCTTTAGGAAGGTCAAGGATTGCAGGAGATCTCTTTGAGAGTCTGAAAAAAGACGAGTCAGTTTAACGCACGTGTTAGTTTTTAGTCATATAATTTTAGTGTTTGGATGAAAATATCTTTTAAATTTAGTCTTTTATTTAATAATGTCATATTCATTAATTATTCATCAATATTACAGTAAGACTAAAATGGCATCTACACTATTGTTTGAAAGCTTGGGTCACTAAGATTTATCAAGGAACCCTGAAAACAATATATCACGGTATCATAAAAATATTAAGCAGCACAACTGTTTTCAACATTGATAAGGATAAGAAATGTTTCTTGAGCAGCATATCAGCATATTAGAATGATTTCAATAGGGTCATGTGACACTGAAGACTGGAGTAATAGCTGCTGAAAATTCAGCTTTGCATCGCAGGAATAAATTACATTTTAAAATATAATACAATGGGAAACACTTATTTTAAATTGTAATACTATTTCACCTAATTACTGTTTTTACTGCATTTTTGATCAAATAAATTGCAGATTGCAAATGCTGAATCCAAACATTTTACCAGTAGTGTAATTTTAGTTGACAGGAGTGCAAAATTAATTCCGTACAAATATTCAGATCAACATTACATTAAGTAACTTAATTCAAGTTAATTTGTGCAAGTTATGTCGTGTTGGATATCTGATTAATTTCATACGTGCAGTAGTGTGTAGATTGGGTTACCTGGGTTATTATTTTGCTGTTATTTATTATCAACAACAACAGTGTTTTTAGTTCAAATTGTTTAAATTTGCTCTGTATTTCTCATTTGTCAAATGCTTGTGTCAGAGGGAGTTGCAGCAACAACTAATTTTTTGTTGCGGGGAGAGAGCATCACTTGCGCAAACCCTTGTATTTTTTTATATGACTCACCATCCTCATTGAATTTGATGTTGAAGTAGTGCTCTCTCTGACATACTGAAGTGTAGTCCAGGTTTCCAAGGGAGGCTTAGTCAGGATTAGTCAGATTTTGAACATGATTTTGGACCTCAAATGGCTGAGGAGAGGCATCTTTTCTCCTCATTTGAGCTTACATCTGTCTGAAAGGTTTAGGAGGCCAGATGCAGCTCTTCCAAGAATGATTGCTAATATTCCTTTGAAATAAAGGGGGCTTTAGTGAAACTGGGTTGGCTGTTCTCAAATCTCAGACTGAACTGAACTCCTAGAGTCTGTCAGTAATTCCGCCCCACCTTTTCCTCAGCTCTCTCTCCTCTCCTCGGCTTCCCCTCGGCCAGACGCTTGCGTCCCGTCTTCTGTTTTTAATCTCTCCTCGCGCCTTTCTGCATTCTCACCGTGTCACTGGGAGTCTAGTCCTCCTTCTACAGTAATATTCCTTTGCTCACTCATCTCTCTCTCTCTCTCTCTCTCTCTCTCTCTCTCTGTAGGCAGTCTGCTCCAGACAGCTTGAGTGTGACCTGGCAGCAGTTTTGTTTCCTGCTGACGTGGCTCTGCTATATCAGGGCTGCTGAAATCCCTCTCCCTCTCTCTCTAGCTCCCTCCATCTCCTTTACTTCCTGCTTCAGTAGCTGGCAGTCTATACTTCACTCTCACAAAAAAGTCCCACAGGCCTTTAATACTGATCAGTCGGTTTGCTTTCATTTGGATCTGGTCGTTTCTTCGCGGTGGCGTATGGAACGAAGTTGAGTATGGCTGGTGTGGTGCTGTGCCATGTCTGCCCCGCTGTGCTCCAGCTGAGGAGTCTGTGGTCTGTGCCGGAGCCAACGAAGGACACGGCTCTCCGAAACATTCTGCTGATGCAAACTCTTCTGTGTGGAGACAGAGTGTAGCAGTTTAAAAGGACAGTAAACCCAAAAATGAAAATTCTACCATGATCTATAGTCATCCTGCTGCCTAGATGTTTTGTCTAGTCATTTAGTCCGATGTCGCTTTTTTTGTTTCCTCAGAAATGATTTTTAAAATCAGTATTGGTGAATATTAGATATTTAATTATTTTGCCTATTTTAAAAGGTTACTCCACCCCAAAATGAAAATTTTGTCATTAATCACTTACCCCCATGTCGTTCCAAACCCGTAAAAGCTTCGTTTGTCTTTAAAATTTAAGATATTTTGGATGAAAACCGGGAGGCTTGTGACTGTCCCATTGACTGCCAAGTAAATAACACTGTCAAGGCCCAGAAAAGTATGAAAGGCATCGTCAAAATCGTCCATCTGCCATCAGTGGTTCAATCTGAACTTTATGAAGCGACGAGAATACTTTTTGTACGCAAAGAAAATAAAAAATAACGACTTTATTCAACAATTCGTCTCATCTGCATCACCGTAGCACCATTTTGGAGAATATCCGCTGGACGCAAATAGCATACACTGTTCTGTGTCAGCCGCACCACACACATATGTCTTCTACGTTTATTTACGCTTTGATTTGAACGAAAACAGCATATCCACGCGGTGCGGCTGACACAGTACAGCATACGCTATTTGCTTTTGACTGGTTCACCTCTGATGATTGTGCCAATGTAGTTTACAAACAGTAATAAAAAAACACTTTAAATTAAATATAATATTTTTGTTTGTTTTGTTTATTTTATGGCACCAAACTTTACTGCAGGTTTTTACTTTACTGCAGGTTACTGAAAGGCCTAATGTCTACCTCTCTAATGTCTATGTGCATGTATTGTATGTTATAAATATTGTATTTTTGGGCCAGCTTTAAAATTGTATTACATTTTTGTGGTATCCCAGTCATCCTAAAATGTTTTGAACAACACAAACTGATGATTTCATCCAGATCAAAACCAAGATTGGCTTTTGTTGTCTAATCTGATTTCAGAATACTTTTTTTCTTTTTCTTTTGAACAACCCATTTTCAAGATTTGATCCGATCAGATTATTTTTGATCAACTGGCCCCTGACGATCAAATTCAATAACATTGTTAAATGTAATCTTTACCAAATCCCAAAATTAATATTTATTTTTCATATTGTACATTGTTGTGATGCCTAATTCACTTGTAGCATACAATTTAGTTTTACTTTTAATAATTGTAATAATAATTGTATTTTTAATGTTTAATTTTAATATTGCCTATTTATTATTCATGAGCCATAACGTAACAATGATTAATATTATTGACCATAAAATTATTGGCTATAAAACATTCATTAAAATGTCCTAAAAATATTCTTTCATTCACTGTAGCATCTAAATAACTTTATTTTAGTTTTGTATTAATATTTTATGAAAGTATTTTTCAAAGTTTAACTTTAATATTAGTCATTTATCAACAATAGCCTCAACATTTTTATTGGTATTGACAAAATGATGTATTATCTGTATTATCCATAAACTCTGCATTAAAAATTATGCCACGTTGACATTCAGAGGTGGGACTCTCTGGCTTACAAGAGAAGTGTTTGGAAATAATTTTGAAAAAATAAATATTTTAGCAATTGCATATATGTGGTGATGTGATGTTAGTGGTGCAGAAATGACTAATTTTGGCTCACTTGGTGAATTCACAATATGTTGTCTCAATACGAGAGCCAGTGTAGACATTATGATTTCCAGTGAATTTTTTTAGGTGAACTATCCCTTTAAGCAAACAGCTTCTTTAGTTCCCACCTCCCACCTTGTGGAAATGGTAAAAGAGGACGAGAGCTCAGTGGGAGATTTTCCTCTAGGTCTTGTAGGACTTCCTCTTGTACGTCTTCAGCTAAAGGTAATCTGTGGTTCATGAGTGGGTCATTTGTTATCTCCTTGTATCCTCCTTAGTGTGGGGGCAATTCAGAATAGTAAAACAACAGACCAGCGGAAAGATGTTTACACACATTGTCCATCTAAATGTGATGATCTGCAGCTTGGCACTTCATGTGAACCTCTCTGTTGTCTGTGGAAGAGAGAAATGTCTTTTATGTGTGTTATTTCAACACGTACCTTATGCTAGTGTCAAAATGCTATTGCATTTAATGAGTCCAAAAGCCATAAAACAGAAGAGGATGCCGGAGGCATAGCACACACCGCGCTCATATACAACCTCCCCCCTGAGAGTTCTCCTCTAATCGGTCCCTTGGAGCCACAGGCTCCAACTTAACGGTTCCTCTCATGTTAATGGAAACCATTAACTTGCTTGCTGGAGTCAGTAACATCCTCATAACCTGTGTGTGTGTGTGCATACGTGTCTTGCGTTAAAGGAATGGCGCTTTATAGTCTCACAAAAATAAGTATCCTGAAATATAATATGAGTAGCAGTAGATATCAGGTATTCAGTGTGTTTTTACTATGTAAAATAGGTTTAAAACTTAGCGAGCTGCAGCCTGCTGTCAGCTGTATTTTCTAGCATAGCATGCTAACTGAAATTGAACCTCGTAATCCCAGAATGCATTGCAACATTGACTGAATTGAACATTTTACATGTGCGCAAGAGGTCAGCACTCATGATTGACGTTTACAGTTGATTCTACAGTCTGATGTTTGCATGTTCCTAAGATAATTTATTATTCTAAGCTGAAAACAAACTTAGCACATACACATAATAAACAGTACATTTTTTAACAAGATGATAACTATTTTTGATACTTTTAGGTTTAATAATAATAATAATAATGTAATATGGTCACTATTCTCCTTTAATGCAGTGTTCCAGCTAGCTGTGCTTTGCTAAACTCAGGGTTTGTTTCTTTTATCTGGTTCTTCTGGCTGAAGATAGCAGATTAGGGAGAAGAATGTGAGGCCTTGGGTCTGATAGCACCGTGAGGGACTGTGAATTTCAGCTATGGGAAGCATGGGCTTATCCTCACTCTTAAGCCTGGAAGGTATTCAGGCATTCTTTCGCTTGTCCTTTCAGAGAAAGTTCAGCTAGACTTTGAGTCTAATGAGGCAAGACTCAGGATAGATGTGCTGCACACACGTTTGGTCTCGAGCCATCAGCGGTGTGAACTGCAGTTTGCCAGCATAATGATCTGTCAGATATTTGCTTGATGATTGTTACATGGGTTAATATTGATGTTAGTTACAGTCAGTCATAATATTTCAGTTGATTTTTGTTAATTTTCCAGTGGGTGACAGTTGGATGTGTTTATGTATGTTTGTGTGTGTTGTTTAAAATTTTTTTTATTGTTATTATTATAGAGGATAATAATAATAATAATAATCATAATATTATTATTATTATTATTATTATTATAAATAAATCCAAATATTATTACTTATTGTTAGCAATAATAATAATAATAATAATAATAATAACCAAAATTAGTATTGATATTAATAATAAACATTAGTTGTGTTTTTGTTTTGTTTTGTTTTAATTTTGGTTTGGTTTGGTTTTATTTTATTTTATTTTTTGTCCAGTCCACCACAGTAAACTACTAATCTGTTTTTCTGTTTATCCCTAATTTAAAACCAATTTAGCATCCACCATCACAAGCTTGTCAATCAGGCATCTTTCATACCGGCGTCAAGATGAAAGAGGAAAGCATAATTGTGTTTACTGAATGTCCTTGAGGAGAGACATCTGTTTGATTTGAACCACATCCAGAGCAGTGCAAGAATCTGCTCTTTCATTTTATCACTCTCACCTTTTTTCTCTTTCACACACACATACATACTCGTGTATATATACCCCACCCTTTTCTCCTGTTTTCTCATAGAAGCTTGAATACATTTCTTAGGTGCTCAAGAATGGCCGGATGGAGCTCCTGGCCTGATTCTTGCTCACAAATGTCTGGGTTTGTAGAGCTGGGGTGGAGGGGCTTGGCTGAAGTGTGAGACTGAATGAGATGAAGGTGCTGTGGGGAAACCGAGCTGGATGCATGACTCTCTGAGATCTGAACGATAAGGAACTTGTGTGAGTTTCCACAATAGCCCTTCGCCAGACGTGCATCCCTGGGGCTGAACCGCTTTACACATGGTGAGAAGAGGATGAAGGAGGGATGATGAAGGAAGTGATAGCCACAGAGCACATGGTGCTCATTTACTCCAGCAGAAATGCTGCATTCTAATGCAAAGGGCTGGACTCACCAGCACTCCTGGGCTGATGGGAGTTCAGTTTTCATAAACGCTACAATCTCTCAGCTGAGATGAAAATCTCTTTCCAGAACACTGTTACAGTTACAAGTGAGATGGTGTAGCGATATTTCAGTGAAGAGGTCTGTAGTGTGCTGTGCTAGTGTAGAGCCTGTATAGTGTAGAGCCTGGTCCTGCTGTGGGAACCAATGGAAGTTGGTTTGTTAGTGCTTTAAATGGGATGAATTAAAAGAATAGTTCACACACAAGTTTAAATTCTGTCATTTATGTACTCACCCTCATTTCATACTCATCAACTTGTCTCCTTTCTTCTGTGGAAAACAAAAAAATATATATTTTGAGGAAACACTCAAGGATTGTATAAAACAAAGTGTAACTTATTTTGGTGTTTTTGACCCCCCAAATTGGATCGGAAAAAAACACAGGCTGTATTCAAACCCACAAATGTTGCATTAGTACCACTGATCAACATATTTAAATCAAATGTGCTAATCGTTAGGCTGCAGCTCTGAGAAATTAAACTAAAATGCATTGAAAGCAGAAATCCACTGGTCTGCTGCCATTCTGGCTTTGCTTCAGCATCAGACACCGAGTTTTCTGGCTGCAAGAGCACTTGAGCTTGTTTTCACTCTTGGCTACATTTTTAAGGCTGGTTCTCAAGGCCAAAATTGACAAGAACCTTCCTGGACACCGTAGTTCTGTTTTGTTTACAGGATATTGGGGGAGGAACAGTATCCAGGGGAACTAATGAGGAGAAGTGTGAGAGCGGACTATTTTCAGAGAGCTTATCTGAAGGGCAGAGCAGGACATGGTGTAGTCTCAACCCCTGCATTCCTGTCACATGATTTCAGGCCACGTCCCCCTCCTCTAAACACCCAGCATTACTGAACACACTTACAGGAGACTCCGAGAGGATGCAGCTTGTGTGTGTGTGTGTGTGTGTGTGTGTGTGTGTTATTTACACGTCATCGCTGGCTCCAGGTGTGTAACTGGGGCAATGAATGTGTAAAGAGTGAGATGGCTACAGTAAACACAGCTGTTGAAACACACAGCGCTAACTGCCCTTCCCAAAGTCCAGTTCTCGCCATCCCGAATAGCTTGCAGCTTTCTCCTGACCCGTTTGTGCACATATTGGGATTGGGAATCATTACCCTTTTAACTTAATGATTCCAATTCCTTAGCGATTCCTTTGACGTTTCTTTTGTTGATTATTTGGGAGAGAATAGACAATAATTTGAAAGTAATTCAGTTTGCATTTATTGATCTTTAGCAGCAGTTTTTAAAACATAAGTGGTGTCGTTAATCACGATTACAGCTTGAAGTGATACTCAATCCCACCTGGGCTTCATCTGCAAGCAGCAATATATCAAATGTATGTGATCACAATGCATCCTTTAGCTTGATGCAAATTTTACAGGCATTGCACTTTCTCTTTTAGTCCATCTAGGAATTTCACAGGTTTGACTTAAATATTTATCTATTTTTCATTCTGTACATTATAAAGTTATGTCTTCAAATGTAACTTTAAAAACAACAGATTTTTTTTTTGTGATGCTTTACTAATTGTTTTACACAACCATATACAATATATACATTTTCTTTACATGTGACATAAGTACGTTATCTTCACTTATGAAACAGCATTCTTTTTAGATGTACGCTTCATATTTTCAGATTTTGTATTCAGGTTTTTCAACAGAGGAAGAAAAGTTTACAACTTCTATCATCAAACTAATTATTAATTAATTAATTATGTGCTTAGTTGGTTACTAGTTATTAGTTTTTAAAATGTTTTTATTTTTATTTTAAATAGTAAAATCTACCCAGCACCTTGGAAAAAATATTTAAAAAATAACCCAATAAAATGACCCAGCAGGCTGAACCCAGCATTTGGGTTAAAAAAAATAACCCAGATTTTTTTAGTGTAGTAATAATGATAAAATAATACAATATAATGAATAGTAGTAGTAAAACTTATTAGTTATTATTATTATTAATAATAATAATATCTGCTTCCGACTTCACATATGCACATGTATTTCCATAAATAAGCTCATCAATTTTGATCTGTTTCATTTAGGGTTGTTCCGATTCCGATACTAGTATCGGAAATTCCACCGATACCACAAAAAAAATCTGGCATCGGTATCGGTGTGTACTTGAATCCATGTACCGATCCGATACCATTCTTAAACAAGACCTATTGTTATGCGCGCTAACTCTGCTTAACGCTGCAAATCGGAAATCAATTCTTCTTCGCTGCTCAGAATGCAAACACAGGAAGTTGTGCACAAGCAACCACTATTTAGAGCAGCAAAGAATAAATACAAACGTGGCAGCACATTGCCAGTAAATCACTCGCATATGCGACTAAATAGTGTATAATATTAGCCACTGGCTAATAAATGCTCAGATTATACTCGCCAGTGTGTGAGTTGGAGGCTATGTATAAGTTTAGCACAGATATATTTTCACTCGCTGAACACTCTGACCAAGCACTTCAGAGTTTTCACTCTCCATCAAGCGATCTGGGCTATTTTTCAGTGCATCTGAATGAATGCGCAGCGTACTGTAAGCTCTAGTGTGAAGTGCGCGACTCTCCGTCGCTTTGCCTTTTTTCCTCACACGCAAAGAGAGAGAGAGAGAGAGAGAGAGAGTCTTACATGTAGCGACTCAATTCTGCTTGGTATGTAAACGATATTCTTTGTTGTATTTTCCTGTCAGAATAACGGAGTTCTTCAACTTTTAAGAACTGCCGGGTTCTCCGGTAGTAGGCGGAGCTAATGCGCAAGCGACAATCTCATTGGCTGGCGCTCACCTATAATCGTCCCTGTTTTGATTTCAGCAAATCAGTTCAAGCGAACGCAGACAACGTGATTAATATTCATGAATCCAGCAGCTCGTTAATCCTTAGTGCGTTTTATATTGTTCTTAGTAGAATTCATAGTATGATTATTATTTTATCAGTATTATTGATAGTACCCCCATTTTTAGAGAAACACTGAATGACCAAAAAAGCACCACCACCAGTTCAGTTAAAATGACCGTATTCATGGTTACCAAGTTTTAATTCTAATTGCTAAAGTTATATCATTAAATAATACTCAGTTATCATAGTACATTTATAATGCTTGACTGACTGATGTTAAGAGTGTACTTTTAGATATTTAAATAGATGTGCCATTTTCCAAACATTATATATTATATTTTTTTGTTTACTCGCCAGACTATCTATCTATCTATCTATCTATGGTGAAGCACACCATAAAATAATTGTATCTATTCATACAGGTCTAGTAGTACATACAGCTGTTTAACCAGATATACACCCAGGTATCGGATCAGTACACGGTATCGGCCGATACCCTGAGCCTAGGTATCGCAATCGGTATCGGGAAGGGAAAAAGGGTATCGGAACATCTCTAGTTTCATTGTATATTCTAAGACAATTTTTTAAACCGTAGCGTCAAGTAAATTGTTAACTGGTGTTTGATTAGTCGGTTAAACATCTACGTTCATAGAATTAACATTTTCTTCTAAAAGGTACAAATACTTTTGGTTAGTATGTCTATCCATGCCTTTCAACACTAGTGGAAAAGAATGTGACATTTTTGCAGACGTTGAAGGTGCTTAAGAACTTTAAAGCTTTTTAGGTTCTAAATTGCCTGATAATCCTACCATTACAACAGTTTGACTGTGCAAAAAAAGGTTTCCAAGCAATAGAAAAGAAGGTCATTGAGTTTTAGTATTCTGTTGAGCCATTTCCGGTACTGAGAACTGTTGTGTGTGTTGTTAATGGAGAGCAGAATGTCTTGCAGACTGCCAGTGGAGTATTACAATGCTGGCCAGTGGAGATGCCTGCATGCTCTAGTCATCTGTAGACCATCTGACCCACACACACTCTCTCACACACACTCACACCTGTGGGGCAGGTAATGTTTACAGATGTGCAGATGAGGGTGAAATCATGTTCTCGTGAGTCGCCTCTCTTTGAAGCACATCAAAGACGGCAAACACACACTCTTATGCGTGCCTACACTCCTCCCTCTCATCACCCCAGTCCTCATCCCCCTCCTCAGAGTTATGAGCTTATAAAAACATTACACTTGCTAAAGTGACCCCCAAAGGAGGCTTTGAAAGACATTTTAAACAAGTGCTCTCTCTTCAACAAACGTGTGCTCTCCTCTGAACTTGACTTGTAAAAACACAGTTTGGCTTTTAAAGTGTAGCTGTGGTGATTTGATCAGATGATGAACTAACAGGTGGTGAGTCACAATGACATGTTCCTGTACAGGCTCAACAATTTATGGTTTATTATTATTATTATTATTATTTTGCCCTGCCAACATATATTAATCACTGGCTCTACTACAATAATAATAATTAAAAAAATTATTAAATTAACAAAAAACTATTTTAATAGTTTCAACTTTTAATTTTAGTTAACAAGAAGTATCGTTTTTTTTAAGGAATGTTTTATTCTACAATAAATTATTATTTATAATATATATTAAAAAGCATATTTATTTTAAGATTTGCTAAAAATCACTTTTAACAATGTTATTGAATAATTAGAAAATCTAAATGTAAAAATGAAGGAAAATAAGCTACAAATGTCTATTTGTGGAAAATATTTAATAATAATAATAATAATAATAATAATAATGTTTTTATTTATATACCGCCTTTGAAAAACCCAAGGACGCGTTACATAAAGTTGATAGATAACATGAACACAAATACAATACAGTCACATGATCAAACAAAATAAAGCAGACAGAGATCATCTGTGTCAGATAAGTAATGAAAGCAAGCAATATTTTCAATGAAATGTTAAAGTCATTGAAAATATTGCTTGCTTTCATTACATGAATGTTAAGGTTAAAGTTATTTAATAAAAAAAATTTAAAACTTGTTTTTTAATTTGGAATAATAGTCATTCTGGCCACTCACAAACTGGTTTATTTTGAAAATATGTACTTTCTACGAAGGTACAGTAAATGCTCTTCATATTAGATTTTCTCAGGTTTACAGCATCTTACTACAGGACTTCCCAATGCCTAAATTCATTCTTTCCTTTCACTTTGATTGTAGGAGGGATGAAAGGCTGCATTGAGGAAGGAAGGAAAGAGGGAGGGAAAGAGGAAAAACCATTTATCTGAACTGAACTTATCAAGGACAGACAATGGTGGTTGTAGACGCAAGCAGTTAAAAAACAGTTTACTGGCTTAAAAGGGATATAAACACACATATTGAGGACAGTTGAAATTGCTCTCTCTTTCTGTCTCCGCTGGTGGGCATGATGAGGGAGCCGTACTCCTTCTCACAAAGTGTGTTGGTAAAACAGGTGTTCTATGCTGGAAACCTTCCTCAGGTTGGCCTAGATTGAAGTGGATCGGTTTCTGTCTGCCACGTTTAGGTCTGTTTGACTGTGGTGCCTGAGTTCAGGAATTTGTCGTCTGCTTGAGAGATTTGGTGTGAAGTTCTTTGCTTTGTTTTCTTTGACTCGTAAAAGAGTTGTATGTAAAACTTTGTGGTATCATGGGCTCACTTTATTAACTGTTATCTGCTCACCCTGTCCTGATCTTGTTTTCTGGTATGTTAAATATTTGCCGCAGTGAAAGAGGGTTTGAAAGCATTGCCAATAGTTTACAGGAAGTCAGCTCACAGATAAAGGTTAAAGCAGGGTCTTGTGTATTGCAATGAGGTGTGAGTTGCTCATCGTCAGAGGCTGTGTTTACACGCGCTGTCTGTCCCTCTTCCTTAATCCCAGGAGTCAAAGAGTTCAGATCTACTTGTGCGTTTTCTCTCTCTCCCTATGCCAATTTCATTATTTTTTAAATTTAACCTTTTTTGGTGAACTTTATAATATTGTTTTGCGTAAACTGTTGCCAAAAGCACCAAAATGCAAACAAAAATCAGTGATAAAATAAAATAGCTACTTAAAATATTATTGGAAGCTTATTGTTTTGTTTATTTTTTGTTTCTTGTTCCGATGTTTTGTTTTTGTTTTGTTTTGTTTTGCTTTGCTTTACTCTGTTGTTTTTGTTGTGTTTTTTGTTTGTTTGTTTAGTTTGTTTTGGTGTTTTGCTTTGCTTTTGCTTTTGATGAACTAGTGAAGTTGAGAGCAGTGGTTGATTTCTGAGGGTGTGGAGTTCAAATATAGATTTCCTTGTGACAGATGAATTACTGCCCTCACCCAGTAACACCTGCATTTGATCTTTTTTACACAGGTCTCTCTTCACTAGAGCTCTTTCTCTCTTTCATTTCTCTCAGAGTATCTGAATCACCAAAGCATTATTGGCATGACTGTAAAGGATGACTATATTAACAAAAAACTTTCAGGTGCTTACAAAGTCCAGGTGTTGTGTATAAAGGAAATAAAATACCATTAACAGAATGACAAAGCATTTAAAATCACAGTGGAAACATGGAACTGTAATAGTCTTACAAAGTGTCAGGAAAGAAAGGAGAATGTCAATAATAGCATTTTGAGTTGGGAAATGTCAACCCCCATTATTTAGTTTGTTTGTTTATTCTTTTTTTCAAAAAAAAAAAGACTACATTGTTCTAATTGGAAAAATAACTTCTTATATCAGCCTAACTAGATGCAGGGTTGATTTTAAAATAAATAAATAAAGATCCGCATCCCTGCTGTGTACACGTGTAGACTCGCACAATTACATCTAGTTCTAGGCCAACTCTCTCTTTCAGAAAACCTTTCTTGGCGAGACTATAGCCAATAACAACAATGAATTTTAAACAAAGTAAGAAAAAGAATGATTAGGTATGTAAACTCAAAATGATGAAAGGGAGCAGAGCCATGATTACATAGATGAAGAGAATTGTAAGAGAAACTGTTCGCTCTCTTTCCCCCTTTTTGTCACTTGATGACAGAGGCCTAGAGTTTGTTTCTTAAGGGGTCTGCCAAACAGAGGGAGAGAGAAGAGTATTAAGTCTGTTGACGCCTGGAATTAAGATCCATCTCTGGTAATCGGATAGCAAGTGTTCACTCAAGACTAGTGTTGTCACGGTACCAAAATTTCAGTATTCGGTACCGATACCAGTCAAAATCCACGGTTCTCGGTACCAATTTCGGTACCACATGCTAATTAAAAAAAACACACTATTTTTAATAATAAAGTCAAGCAAAAAAAAAAAATGTACAAAAATCAATGCCATTCTTTATACTTTATTTAAATTGTGTTTCAAGTTTTTCCGCAAGTAATAAAAGTATGAAAAACAGTAAACAAGTTTCACCCAAATTTAATTTTGTCTTTTAATTAATTAAATTTAAACACATTGAATTGTTTTGGTAAATAAAGGGGATTTACTATTAAAATTTAAATATGGAAGAAATATTGTGTGATTTCTTTAAAAAAAAAATAAAATAAAAAAATTATATATATATATATATATATATATATATATATATATATATATATATATATATATATATATATATATATATATATATATATTTATATTTATATTTATATATATATATAAATATATATATTTATATTTATATTTATATATATATATAAATTATATTTCTGGCACAATGTCTTTAAGATAAACTTTTATTTTGACGAGTTGCCGTGAATACCTTTACATTTCTGTGTGTAGCTATATGATATGACGCTGGTTTTACTCAATGAAACGGTAAAATGCTCGCGAGGCGGCTCTCAGAGCAGTTCTGTAGATATTGTTTATGTATTTATGTCCTCATTGAGACGGCAGATGATGAATCACCGCGAGCGTCACGCGCGCTTCAGTGTATGTAGTAAAAAAAAAGAAAAAACCGCGCGTCTCTGCCATTCATTCACTCACACAGAGACTCGCAGAACATGCGGGATTCATATTTGAATCGACTTTTGCGGTTTAATATTTACAGATACTAATCCACGTCGCGACTTGATTTAAGTGTAATGACCTACTTTTGATTAATTCATCCAAACTTTGACAAATTCCGTGACATTCCGTGCTAAACTGTAAATTCCGTTTTTATAACTGGATTCCGAGATTCCGTCCGCGTTTTCTGCATCGCGGAAATCATCGGGCCGTACGCGTCAAGAACCGGGTTGACCGGGTACTCGGTACCACCGGTACTTAAAAAAACTTGGTACCGTGACGTTTTCACTTTTTTAGTACCGACTTGGTACCGAAGTACCGGGTCTTTTGACAACACTACTCAAGACATGTTGTTTATATCTGGTATTACTATGTCTCAAATGGTATTAATATGCATCTCGTCTTTTCATTGACACATTTCTTCGCTCAATATGTCAGTATGTCCCCGCATGTCGCACCTCGTTTAACCTGTATTAAACATTGGCCATCTGTGATTGGATTAATACCAGGTGTAAACAGGTTCACTGCTGGTCTCCAGCACACCACTTCTCTTCACTTCTGAGATCCTAAGCCTTGTTCATATGCTATTCTTGACAATGGGTGCGTTAATCCAGGTGTTTGTGTAAGCATCAGATGAAAAGTGTGTGTGTGGTTCAGCCTCAGCAATAAACCCCAGACCGTAGACTGGCCTCACTTTCACTTTGAAACAGGAAGTCGTCTGCTCTCAGCCTTATTTTTCATTTCCATGGGCCT
Organism: Onychostoma macrolepis; assembly: GCF_012432095.1. Classification (NCBI taxonomy): domain Eukaryota; kingdom Metazoa; phylum Chordata; class Actinopteri; order Cypriniformes; family Cyprinidae; genus Onychostoma; species Onychostoma macrolepis. Next base: position 17,064,131 of record NC_081156.1, read on the forward strand.
GTTTACACACTCCCAGCTGTGACACCTCTCTATAAGAAAGAGAGCGTGTGTGTGGGGGGGCTGCTGGGAACAATGAGTCACCAGGATCAGGGTTAATAGACCGCAACAAAATTCCTCGCCATAATTAAAACCAATCATGCTACGCTTAAACTCTCCCTGTCTATCCTTCCAAAGGTGTGTGTTTGCGAACAGTCTTCTGTTTACACACATCAGAGAAATGTCATATTCTGTTTTGGGCCAGTTAGACTTTTATTTTTATTTTTAAAGAAATTAACATGTTTATCCAGCAGGGATGCATTAAATTGATCAAAAGTGACAGTACAGACATTATTAATTTTATACAATATTTCTATTTCAACTAAATTCAATTCTTTTGAGCTTTCTATTCATCAAAGGATCTTAGAAAAAAAAGTATCATGGTGTGCACAAAATATTAAGCAGCTCAACTGTTTTCAACATTTGTTGAAATGTTTCTTGAGAACCAAATCAGGATATTAGAATGATTTCTGAAGGATCATGTGACACTGAAGACTGGAGTTATGACTGCTGTAAATTCAGCTTTCCCATCACAGGAATAAAATAGAATTAATTTAATAAAAATGTATTAGAATAGTATTTCACAATATTACTATATTTTTGATTAACTACAGTAAATGCAGCCTTGGTGAGCAAAAGGTATTTCTCTCGAAAGCGTCCAGTTCTGGGATGAAGTTTGTTCTTTGTTCAAATTCCTCTAAGTGGGTTTGAATCTGCATTTCACATCAAGTTTTTGAACAAGAACCACTGACAGCATTTAATCAGTATCACTGCTCGAATTCATTTTTTATTTTTGTGATCTGTGCTAAATTTAAAACCTGTAGGAAAGAAAAATGAGGTCTCAAATGTTTCATAAACAGCAATAAGCTAGCTTTTAGACCATAGTGGCTAGTCTGTCAAATAATGACCAGCTTGGATCTGCTAGAAACCAGCTGCCATATTTCAAAACACAGATGCCAATTTAAATCTTGATTTTCCAGGAGGGTTGCATCTCTTTTCTTTTCTCTCTGAAGAATGATGCTTAAATGAAACCAAGACCTCCATGTAGTCTCCAGAACTGTGAAAGGGCAGATGTGTTGGGTTCCTTCATAGACCAGATGCTGAATACACACACCTCACACTCTCATCTTGCTGGTTTACTTGTAGTGGTTGCATGTTTGTTTGTCTGCCTCTTTCCACTCTCCACCCTTCAACATGGAGAGCGGGAAACAAAGGCAGGCCTGCTGGCCCAAGACATGACGTTAGCCCTGGCCCTCTGGAGCTCCTCCAGACTCAGAAATAGGTCAGGTTAGTAAAAATAGTCCCTAACAAGAAAGGGTCTGCTGCTAACTCTAACTGCTCCTCCATGCTTTTGTTCCTCAGTGTCCAGTGGCCCTAAAACTTCCTCAAAGTGTACACATTGCTGTATGGAAATTTAGGTGTTGACTATGGAGGTCCCTCTAGAGCGCTTGCTAAGCATTATGACTTTGTTCTTGGAAAGTGTCTGTTAAGAGGCCCACAACTTTCCTCTCGGAAGTTTATGTATTGTTTACTGTGACTGACAAGACCATTTCCTTCTGATAACCACAGAGAAACGTATTCATATAGTCAATTTGTTTATCCTGCACCCCACCCCCATCAAGTGAGAAAATAAATAATGAGGTCAGAAGGAAAATCTTGACTCAGCATTGTTTTCCAATCCAATCCTTTCATTATTCCCAGAGGAAATGATTATTGCTCAGATGACTTGAGTTCTCACTTTCACTGAAGTGTACAAGTTTGTGGTAGATGTTTCTCCAAAATTCTTTAGGAGGAATAAAAATTATTAATACTTTAGATGAGCTTTTCCCTCAATAAACTTGTAATTTGCTGCTTAAGTAAGGTAGTCATTGTAGTGTGTGTAGGTATTGGGTAGGGTTAAGTGAACTAGATTATGGTTATGCAGAATAAGGCATTAATATGTGCTTTATTAGTACTAATAAATAGCCATGATGCATGCTAATAAGCAACTAGTTAATAGTGAATAGTGTTCCCTTCAGTGAAAGTATAGCGCTGTTATATGAACATTGATGGCATAGTTTAGATAACTTGGAAATATTTGATAAGAAATGTTTAAGAAACCTCTGGCTTTTGATTGCATGCTTTGGTATGTTGGCAGATCTGAACACAGTGCAAGACATTAAGATTTCATCTGAAAATCTGCAGGAGACACATCTTAGATGCAAGTGAAGCAAAAGTTTCCATTTAGTTAAATTTAATTTCATTGGTGTCTAGAAGAAAGAACTGAAATTTTTCAGATTTCTTTCTTTTATTATCCCCATTTTCTTATGAAAGTCTTAATTAGCTCTTATCCATTTAGTCTCATTGTTCTGTAGGAATTCTTAATTGTGAATAAATTTTTTTTATTTTTTTATTTTACCTCCTATATTTGCTCTCCATTTACCGTCATTGCTGCCTAAAAGACACAGCAACATTAAAGAGATCTGTTTATTTATTTAACCTCCTTTCATAAGGAAGTCTCTATTTGCTTTGTTTACCATCATTAATGCCTAGAGAAACAATTTCGATATTAAAGATCAAATGTTTATTTATTTTCATTTTCCCCCTCTTCTATGGAAGTCTTTATTTGATATCCATTTACCATAATTTCTGCAAGCAATTGAGAAATGAAAGAGATCTTTTTTCTTCTTTTTTAAAATTTTTTTATGGGTATGCAACTGCATTCTGTTCTAACATCCATCTCATCTCACGTAACCTCCTCCTTAGAGGACCTTTCCAGACTGTTTTTCTAGATACATCTCCATCCTGTCGCACGGTTTTCTCAGCACTGTTAAATCTCTCTCTCTCTCTGTTACGAAACACCTCCATCCACATCAGACACACAGTAGCTTATCAGACTCAGACGGAACAAGATAAGAACAGGAACTGTTGCCAGGCAACTGTGGTTACAATAAAAAGGACAATGTTTAGCAGTGATGACTCCTGACACACTTAATCAGTCTCTTAAAAGCTTCTCTCACAGCCCTTCACATCCATGTAGTCTACTGGAGAAGAGAAAAAAAACACTGATGATTTGCTCTGGAAAGGCAATTACAAGTTTGAAGGAAGATGCAATATTTACATAAAGAAATGCCCTCAGATACATTAATATCAAAATTTTGTTTTCCTGAACAGCAGGTCCAGACATAACAGAAAGGCGGTGAGCAAATATCCCAGAGGTCTAAGCGCAGGACCGGAACAGGATGACTGGGAGTTAGATCAGTGGGAAGGGAAGGTGAGGGTGAGCTTTAGGAGTGTCTGGAAGTGGGACAAATGCAGTGTTTGGCCTTCACAGACCTTCAGAACCACAGAGCCACAGTATAGCACATCTTCTGAATAGTGACTGACCTGAAGTCATAAACTACACTAAAACCTATATAGTTTTGGACTGAGGCCTTATGTGATGGCTTTATCATAAGGACGGAGAACACAGTGATGCAAAACTCTGCTCAGAACCAGTTTCTTTTCATCTTTAGTTTATCTCTAGAAAAACACACACGTGTGGACGTGCCCTCTCAGATTTTAAAACCAAGTGGATTTTGAATGCAGCTTCCAAAAGACAAAATAATAGCCAAATAGTGTTTTTTATATTTGATACAATCACACCAGCTGCTAAATTCAAATCTGTATTCACTGGCTGGCACTGAGCCAAAGACAGACATGTTTTTACAGCGCTGCGCATTATAAACAATCACACATGATTCTGTTGAGTTTATGAATGCAGTGACCAATCAGAGGTGTTTAGATGAGCCATCGCTGAAATCCTGTTTTGTTCGGTGATATTATTGTTTTGCTATATCCAATTCTATACAATTTTGTCTAATTAATTTAGATACTAAAATTAAAATCAGTCATTTTAAAATTATACAAGCGAATTTAGGCATCACAATATTATAATGTATTGTAATGATAATCTGATTATCAGCTATATTGTGCATGCCTACTTGGAACTCCTGAACTCCTCTAGGCAAGATAATAACAGGACTGATCTGGGATCTGTGAGAGTGAACAGAACTCAATCCTCCTCAAGTTGTCTTCTGATTCTTGTTATTTTCTCCTCTTTCTTTGAGGAAACATTTATAGATGGCTCGTGTCTGCTTTGCCAGGAAACATTCAAGAAACCCAAATGGGGTTGGCAGTTGATATTGTGCATTTTGTGCGAGTAAGTCTGTGTGTTGTTGCATGCAGCAGTAAATCTGGCCCAGGCCTTACTCTGTCTGCCTTGCTGCTATTTCAGTGGTGTGTCCTGTCTCGGTTAGTTCCTGCTCTCTCCCTCTCTTGTTTTCAAGTGTTTTTAAGTGGAATAGCGCTGCTATTTGACTGGCAAGCAATAGCAGCAACAACAGACTAACAACAATAACAGACCTAAGCACACATCTGCATCTTGTTCACCACACTTTTGATGTCCACTTCCTTCTCACACTCTCTCTCTCTCTCTCTCTCTCTCTCTCTCTCTCTCTCTCTCTCTCTCTCTGTCTCTCTCTCTCTGTCTCTGTCACCCACTAAAGCCCTTCAAGCCCCTTTTTCACAGAGAGGGTGCTGGTGCCAGGGCCATTGTCAAATCTGAATTTGTTGTGCATGTTTACATCACAGAATACATCATTTAAAACATAAATAATATATAAAAATATTATAAATATATTTATATTATTTATGTATTTAATTTTATTTATTACTCAAAAATATTACCATTATAATAAAATTAATTGGTATTTAATGCAACAACAACAATGACTACTACTACAGTAATTTTAATAATACTAACAATAGTATTATTTCAATCTGGAACCCAATCTGGATCCATTCTGACCATTTACGTTACAAAAAAGTCGAATCTATACCATTTTTATTGATTGATTGAATTACAAATATTTTACAAAAATGTATTACGTAACACCTTGGATTAGGGAACACATTCACTATTAACTAAGTTAAATTAAGTATTAGTTAAGTTTAGGTATTGTCTAGGGTTAAGGGTTCTATATTATGGTCATGCAAAGAAGGGCATTAATATTTCAGTCATGACAACTCTCGGAAAAGTTTAGCATGGTGATGGATATGACAATGTTAGTGTATTTGGTCTTGGCGGAATAGATCTGCTACACTGCTGCTGAATTGCTGCTGCTGTTGGTTATTGCTGTAGTTGTAGATTATTGCTGCTGCTGCTGCAAGCAAGTACAGGAACTTGCTACTGCCAATGCATATGGCGATACGGTGCCGTGAGTATTTAAGACATACTGCTGCTGCACAATAGCATGTAAAATAACAGATCTATACAGGTGGAGCTGGGGAAGGTGGAGGGCTTCAGAGAACTCTGAAAGCACGCTGCAGGAATCTCAGTGGATATTCGCCAGCCATATAAATGCAAGGCATTAAGCTCATTGGTTCATGCTGGACATGCAGCCAATCAGCTTGTGCCAAGTCGTTTAACTCTCTGAATATTATCAGTTACGTTAACAACCCGTCAGCTTGTGCCATCTAGAGCTTCATGGCTGAACTATTTATGTGCTTAATAAGTACAAATAAACAGCCAACATGCTAGTAATATGCATGTTAATAGTCAGAATTGGTTCACAAAATAAAGTGGTAATATTATTATTTTCAAAAGCAGCTTGTAATGGCATAAAGATACTAAATCAAATTACTTTAAATATCAAAATACAGTCTCAAAACTCATAACACTTGTAAACAAAAACCACAATGTGTTGTGTTCATTTGTTGTCTCATCGTAACACACTTATGTTGTAAAACAAGCTCCAGTTCTGACACAATAACAGGCGCCATTTTGGTTGAAAAGGGGTGTCTGATAGGTTGAACACAAGTTTCGAACCAACATCAACCCTTCCCCTTTCTCCTAATGGCGACTAGGGTGTTTTCCTCTCTCCAGTACACCCCTGTATGTAGGTCAGCTCCCAAAACAAAGCGCCAGTGATGTGATATAGCTCCACCGCACCGGAGCTTTGCGTTTCCTCTCAATATGGTCACCACATGTGCGGTTTTTCTTGAGAAGCAAAGAAGAGGGAGTGAGGGGGCACGAAGCAAGTGCTAAATCCACATGCTGTTCTCAGGCTGTTGTTTTCTTGTTGTAACTAGGTTTGTCTGTTCTTTCAGACGCGTCTTTATCTCCACCCTAAAAGAATGACTACAAAAAGAGGTGGGTTTCCAGAGCGCCCGCTCGGCTTTCAGTAGAGAACATGACACAGCTCAGCATGTCATAATCTGTGTTGTGATGTGCGTGCGGCGGGGAGAGGCTCTGAGATGCGGTTATTGTGAGAAAGGGGACTGCAGGCATGGAGAGGAGATGGAACTGTAACTAGAGATGGATTAGACATCCGATCTGTACATGTTGCCCCACCGAGAGATGATCACATGGACATCTTCCGGAAGAAGTAGTTGCACTTGGCGTGATGTTGTGAGAGAAATGTCTATCAGCGCTGCTGAAAAGATCATTAGCTGGTCACCAGTAGTGATAGACTGTTATGTCAGCAAATATTTTGTCTTTTCAGAGTATCACATACTGTACCCAATTATCCGATTAGTCATTAGGCCTTCAGTCATTCCAGTTATTTCCAGATGTACAAGTGATCTGTTCAAATTAAGGTACATATTTTCTTACATATTACATATTAGGTTTTGTAATAATTGTGATGATGATGATGATGATGATGATGATGATTAATAGTGATAAAGATGATGATGATGATGATAATAATAATAATAATAATTATTAATAAGGAGAAATAATATTTACAATGACAGTATGCTCTGGAAACCCTTCTTTGTTTGTTTGTTTTATATATATATATATATATATATATATATATATATATATATATATATATATATATATATATATATATATATATTTGTTCATTTTTTTGTTTTGTTTTTTGTTATTTTATATAATCTAGTTTTGTTTTATTTTATTTTAGTTTTTTTGTGTTCTTAGTAGTTTTTTTAGTTTTTGTTTTTGTTCTTAGTTGTTTTTGTTTTGTTTTGTTTTGTTTTGTTTTGTTTTGTTTTTGTGAACATGAACATGATCATTCTTCAGCGTTTTTGTCCAGCACTCACCAGTATTAACAAGTCTGAAGCAGCATGGAAATTCACGCTGGTGTACGCTGGTCTTTTCAGCAGGGAGTTGCCACTGAGCGTTGTTTAAGAGATAGATAGAGAGTGAGAGATATTAAGACTCCTAGAGATTAATGCTTCTCCCCTCAGAGTGCCTGTTTTTCCCGGCGGCCGGCATAAATCTGTAAATTGCTCTTGATTTGGTTGTCTGCCTCAGCTGGGCCATCCTGCTGCCTCTGCAGTGTTTACAGGACATGAAGTGTGTGTCTCCGTGGCCCTGCTGAGGTCCATATATCACTCCCGAACGCTCTCTGGGAGATCTTTCGCTTTTGGTGTGGTGCATGTACCAGGCTGATGGATGGAGGACGAGCATGGCCCCGGAGGTCCTGTCGGTTTACGTTGTGTTGGAGGAGTTGTACTGGAAGGGTGAAGGACCACCCATGTGCTGGCCTCTCTCTTTCGGTCCTCCCTGCTCATCCGCACATAGACAGGGATATACACAGACTTCTGCTCAAACATACACTCACTGATACAGGCATCCCCGAGAGATCCTGCATGGGTCTCTGAGCTCAGAACCCTTTAAACACACACACACACAACATCTAAACAGCACGGACCCATGAGTGTACATGCATGCGATTTACGATTAGTGGGTTTACAGAACCATATTGCCAAGGCACCTGCATGTATATACACCATTAGCCTTCAGGAAATCTGTCAGAGACAAACAACACGTCCGGTTAATGGGGAAAGTGAATAAGTGATGCACTCTTGGCTAGTGCTTGACAGATAATGGGTTTTTCAGTGGCTGAATGAAATGCTGGTACTTAGTGTGCACATTCACACTACTGTTCAAAAGTTTAGAGAGGGTAAGGTTTTTTTTTATTTTATTTATTTATTTTTTTTATAAAGTAATTTCTTAGTGTCACATGATCCTTCAGAAATCAGTCTAATGCTGATTTGCTGCTCAAAAAATATTTTGTATTGAAATCGATTGTTCTTAATTTACTTAATTTTTTCTTCATTTCTTTGATGAATAGAAAGTTTGTAAGAACATTAATAGAAATGAAATGTTTTTAGTCAGTGCCGATAGCCTCTTGGGCATTGTGCCAACATTCAGTATAGTGCAACGGTGCCTCTGGTGACCCAAGTTCAATTCCAATTCCTGACTCAAGGTCCTTTGCTGATCCTGTTCCCCTCTCTCTGCCTCATGCTTTCATGTCTACACTGCAATATCCTATCCATTAAAGACATAGAAATGCCAAAGTATAACTTAAGTAGAAATGTTTTGTAACATTTCATCTCTTTTGTTTTGATCAGCTTAATCCATCCTTGCTAAATGACAAAGTAAAATAAATAAATAAAATATTTATTTAAATATGATAATAAATAATAAAATAAAACGATGAATAAATTACTTATTGATTGATTGAATTACTACAATTTATTAGCTAACACCTTTGATTGGGGAACACAATATCACACATATGTTTTACCTCAATAAACTCCTAATTTGCTGCTTATTCTAGCTGTTAAATTTAGGTTTGGGGCAGGATTAAGGGATCTAGACTATGGTCATGCAGTATAAGGCATAAGGCATTATGAGTACTAATAAACAGCCAATATGCTGGTAATATGCATGCATATAAGCAACTTGAAAAAGTATTAATTTTTCCAAAATAAAATAAAATTGAATTAAATTAAGTAAATAAAACGACAAATAAATTACTGACCACAAACTTTTGTATTTATTACATTAATGCAATTATTTATGCAACTGATAGCTTTATTCATTAAAAAATGCTTTAAAAAAGGCCAGATATGTGTAATTTATTCAATCACTGTGCAGGACTAGAACATTTCTAACCTAAAAACCTGAACCTAAAACGGTTCAGAATTAAATGTCCAGTACAGAGCTGTTTGAAGCAGCCATTATTTCATGGTTTAACTTCAAATCAATTCATGAAATACATTTAGCTGGATGACCCTTTGACAGAATGGTGGAAAGCAGGTAAACATCAAGCTGAAATGCTTAGCTGTGATTGCCTGCTATTGCGTTTTTCAAGTCCTATAAACATATGCTTGTCATAAACAGATGTTTCTGTAATACAGGCAAAGTCATTTCATGCATTTCGATTGATCCAGTTTCCTATCCATGAATTTCCAAACTATCCATTTGGTATTTACATTCCATTTACACTTGGCCACGTATTAATAAAAACACAAGAAGCACATGACCTATTTTAAATACCCCTTAAATCAATCACTGTTTTGTCCACGTGCTTTACACTTTTTTTCCATGTAGCATTTTTTGGATAAAGCATGGGCTCTCTGTGTAAATATAGAGAAAGCCTGAGTAAGTCAGGAGGGGCGTGTGTTCTCAGGGGGGATCAGTCTCGGTTCAGGGGCTTTCCTTTCCCACAAAGGCCTACTATACAGGGGAGCGGTCCCAGGGGAAGGGTAATAGAAAACTGAGCTGGCAGGGAAGAGCCGGGGCTGGGCCTCGCTCAGAGAACAAGTCCTCCTCAGGGCACTCTGCTTTCAAAGGTTTACATGCTCCCAAGGTTTCATCTTTACGAGGCCCAATACTTCTACAGCTGTTTGACCTGCCTGTGAGCAGGGATGGGAGTACATACTTCAGTGTGCTCCTTTAATGGGGTGGAGGCAAGTATGGGTCATCTCCTTTTCATTAAGGGCAGTGCTTTGTGTTGATGAGGCCATTGTAGAGGACACTGGCTGGTAGTAATGGACTAAGAGGATTTGATGTGTCGAAATGCACTCCCGCCAGCTGTTTGTTTTGAGTTGATTTCTTTTTTGTATTTTTCTACAGTGTGTTTTAGCATTGGTAAAATTGACACTAAATTTACATGCAAATCATGCATAATTGCACAATTTGTGGTACATACATGGATTCAGCTTCAATAATAATAATAATAATAATAATAATTAGGGCTGGGTAAAAAAAAAAAATCTATTTTTCGATTAATCGTTTTTAATGACGTCGATTCGATATCGATTCTCAAAAGCTGCGAATCGATCTTTTCCGGTATTTATTTCAGCACACATTTAAAACAAGATCTGATTAATGTGATTCTTATCATTAGTCTTCTTCACTAGATGTCACCCTCTTATTTACCGATGCGCGATGTTACAACAGAAAGCCTGTCATTCATTCAGTGCTTATCATGGCGGAGATACTGTTGATGAGAACCAAGAACAAAGGTGAAATGTTATAGTAATACTATAGTAATACTTGGTATCACGCATAATGCGACATGATTTCCGCAATGAATGAATGAATGGTGGATAGCGCGATGCACTGTTTTGTTTACTACACACACTAAAGCGCAGACGACGCTCGCGGTGTTTTCATCTTCTGCCGTCTCACTATATGATTCTTTCATTAGCATTTTACAGTTTAATTTGAAAAAACTACCATCATATCACATGATACACAGCAGCTGCAAGTTCTTCACGGCAACCTGTCAGAATAAAAGTTTAGTTTAACGTTAAGAGCAGTCTTAGGACTCAATGCTGCTACTACTAATAAATATGAATAATAAATCTTATTAAATATTAATAAATCTTTATTTTTAAAGGAATAATCCCATTTGTTTACGTTTTAATTTTAACGGTAAACTCTGTTGTGCAGCACTTTGTTTGCCAAAAAATAAAAGGGTTTAATTTTCATTTGATTAGGATAAATTACATTAATGTTTTATGCCTTCATCTGATTACTAGAAAAATTAAGAACATTTTAAAGGGCCCTATTATTGTTTAAGAAAGGACCCTATACAAAAAAGAATAGGTTTAAAATACAGGCCTGTGGTTCTTAATTTCTTTTTATTAATTAACCATTTGTAAGCTGATGTTTACTGTTCATTTTGTAGAAATATCAATAGCTTTTGTATTAAAACTATATTCACTGAATGTAATAAAAAAAAAATCAAGAATCGAATTGAGAGCTTGCGAATCGAAATCTAATCGAATCAGGACATCTGAATCGATACCCAGCCCTAATAATAATAATAAATTTAATTTTTTTTTTTTTTGTATTCGTTAGTAAATTGAATACAAAATGTCTATTTCCTGTTTGAAATGTCTGTCAGATGTCTATTTCCAATCTGAAATCCAATTTTAATTAATAATGGTGAATAAGAAGGTAATGCATTGATGATAATAACTATACACTGCTTTTATTTAGCAAAGATGCATTAAATTGATCAAAAGTTACAGTAAAGATGTTTATAATGTTACCAACGATCATCAGAGAATCCTTGGAAAAAAATATATAAATTTTCACAAAAGCATTAACCAGCTCAACTATTTTTAACATTGATAATAATAAGAAATGTTTATTGAGCACCAAATCAGCATATTAGAGTGATTCCTAAAAGATCATGTGACACTGAAGTAGTGGCTGTTGAAGCTGATGATTCAGCTTTGCCATCACAGGAATAACTTACATTTTAAATATATTGTGGTATAAAAGAGTTTTATTAAAAGTTTTAATAATATTTTACACTATTACTGTTTTTCTGTATTTTTGAGTATTTCTGAGTCTTCCAGCCACATGGTTTGAGGCATCATTTATTTCTGTGGCACAAATGTTGTTGAAACGCCTAACCTGGAATATGACCAATAATAATGATCCTTGCCTTAGTTACAGTACAGTATTTATGAACAAGGGGGGAAAAAGTAAAAGCAGACATGTAAGAGAGAATAATAAGTGTCCTCATTAGGGTATTAGAGACTTGGCTACCGAGATGGGTGGAGACGTACAGCATTCAGCTGGAGCTGCCAGAGTTTAAAAGGACAGACATGTAGGAGCACAACCAGCACACGGCCCACGCTGCACACACTCTGCATGACTGGGAGCCATGTTTGACAGAGTTTGCAGGAAACATAGCATTTGCCTGTTTCTGTAGCAAGAGCATGCAGCTGCTCAGCGTTTGCTCCTGCAGGGCATGTGTGCGTTTGAGATGGACTGAGAGAAAAAGAAAATTTGGCAAATTAAGGAATTCATAGGAAGGGGGCAGGGGGACGTCATCTCGGTATGGCCCCTTAAATGTACTGGTGTGTAGACATGTTTACGTTGACATGGGTTTCGCTGGGATCCTGTCAGACATCTGTTTTGCTCTAGTAATGTTGTCATTTTGTCAGTTAAAGGGATGGTTCACCCAGAAATAAAAATTCTGTCTTTAATTACTCACCCTCATGCCGTTCCAAACCCATAAGATCTTCGGAACACAAACTAAGATATTTTTGATGAAATCCGAGAGCTTTCTGGCCCTGCATAGACAGCAACGCAACTGACAAGTTCAAGGCACAGAAAGGTAGTAAGGACATTGTTAAAATAGTCCATGTGACATCAGAAATTCGACCTTAATTTTATGAAGCTACGAGAATACTCTTTGTGTGCAAAGAAAACAAAAATATCAACTTTATTCAACATTTTCTTCTCTTCAGTGTCAGAATTCAATGCATGTTCATGAGAGTACCCACCCCCCCACCCCTACTAGTATCCTAATTTTAGTGCAGTCCCTGTTTTTCAGGCCTTTTTTCACCTGATAAAATTCTCAAATGTTGATTGTGACAGACTGGATGTCCTAACTTTAACAAGTAGCGAAAAAAGCCCTGGGGTGGTTAAGTGATATCAAACTATGACCTCTAGGTCAAAGGTCAAACCCTTTTGTCTTTGGTGGATTGATATAACTGTTCTATATTTGGGACTGTTTGATGTGTTAAGCGTTTGCAAGTAGAGAAGTGTCTCAAGCAAGCTTAGGCGTGCACCGTCAGATGTGACGGATACCATGCGATCTGTGTTTCGACCCTGCCCTGCCTATGGCGGTGTGCACGTCTGCCGTTCATTAAATGGATGTATGATGGCTGAGCAGATTTCACCTCTGTTTCAACCTTTGCTACTTCATTTTTTATAATAAAGCCCCCGGACCACAAAAACTCAGTATCAGCATCATCGTAAATCATCAGATGTTTTTTGTTCTTGCACTTTCCCCTATGTTTTCACAAAGTAGCTTGGTAGATAAGGCCTTAACTCCAGCTAAATCTTGCGAAAGAAACTGAGATATTGTGATACTGAGCTCTGACTGGTTCCAGAAATCTCTTAGGAAAATGTTTGAGTGACACCACCTAATCCCAAATCATGCTTAGTTTAGTTTAGTTAGGACCAGATACTCATCAATTGGTCTAATAATACACTTGATGAGATTCTAATGGAGCTGGTGATGAATTGAGTTCAAGATCCTGCCAGGAACAGATGATGAGCGCAGCTCTTTACTGGATTTCTAAACCATACTCTCTTTATGGGCGCATTTCTCTCCTTGGAGTCTGACTACAGTTGTACTCATCTAATGTGACAGATGAGCAGCTTTTAAAGCACCATGTGGTATGCGAATGGAGTTTTCTAATGATGGTGTAAGTAAAAGTGTGTGTTAATGTATGTGTGTGTGTGTGAGGATACTCCCTACAGACTGCAGCTGTGCTGAAGCGTGTCTTCAACTCTCTTTACAGTCAACCACAGCAGTAAACACGACAATTTGAGTGTGTCTGACACTCTCCATCTGCATTGTGCAACAGCAAATGAATGTCATCAAGCTGTTGATTAAAGCAACATCATGTAACACATCCATACTTAGGATTAGTGGACCAAATATAATAATTCAAGAGCAAACTGTTAAAAAACGTATTAGACAACCTCTAATAATATTGTTGATATGCTGTATATTAGTAGTTAAGTCCCTACATGTCATCACAAACATTTAGCAAGCTAAATCTGCTGTAGCTTCTTTGCTAGCAACTGTCTGAGAAAACAAGCTAACGTAGCTTAGCAGTCTTTTCAATTAAAAGCAGATTTACCGAAATTACATGTTTTTGACTAGTAACTAAGTCAAGAGTTTGATGAAGATAGTTGTTTTTTTTTTTTTTTCAAATTGGAAACTCTGAGCTGTATCTAAGTTGTAGCTCAAAACAAAACAACATAATTTTTAGCAGTTATAGGTTGTTAGGTACCTCAACACTTATTTCTGTTTGAACAAAGAAAGGTGCATTAATATGACTTAGTACTGTATTTTGCTGCCATCAACAGCAAAGCCGCACATGGATCCATTTTGGTGTTATGAAAGGACGAATCATTTCAGAGTTCAAGGGCGTGAGCAGGTCAGGTACAATCTGCGCGTTGATATCTGGTAATTGCGATAATCCTGACATGATGCAAACACGGCATTAAACTCTGACATTCATCTGTCTGTCAGACTAAACATGCCTCAGCAAAACCCCAGGCCAAAGCTGAATGATAGTGTACCTTGCTCTGTTCGCACCCGTATGTCGCAGATTGATCTGAAAGATGTCAGAAAGTATTTTTCATTGACAATTCTGTAAGATTTAGAACAGTATATTCACAATGTATGTGAATTCACTGAAAATGTTTGTTATTGTTGGTTCCTTTCACAGACGTCTCACCAACATGTTTTTATTGAGCAAACAGTGATTATTACATCAGACTGTTTTTCACTTACACCCTCATTATGTGTGTAAATTTTATGTCCAGACTGGAACACAAACTGTATGAATTGGTCTCTGCTGTATAAAAACCTGTCAATGACTGTAGGCCAATTGTAGTTGGTCAGACATGTTAAATTCTTATCCAATCACAACAAACACCATTAGACTGCGCAAACTTTATTTGTGGTTATTGGCGTGGATCAACCTGATCTTCCAAATTAAGATTAGGTCATTTGGCTTTTTAGGAAGTCAAATGCCAAGATTAAAATATCAAGGTTTTTGGGCAATGATCTTAAGGTTTTAGCCGTCTCATCATCATAAAGCCCTTTGAATCTTCTGCATAATAGACCTATTGGTCTGACTAACTGGCTATAAATATAGCGTTGATGACTCACTGAAAGACTGAATATGCTGCTGACCGATTAACTGACTGACTAACTCAATATAATACTGAATTTAGCAGTGACCCATTGACTGATTGATTGAAATATTGCTGCCTGAGGGGATACATTTCTGACTAATTTGGGCCTGCTGAGTGACATGGTAGCAAAATTCAGGCCCCAAATTCCTCATAGCGGGATGGATGGTTAAGGATAGGCTGTGCTCCTGCGTGGATTTCTACAGCCTCTTGTCTAGGCTGGATGTCTGTGGCCGAAATTTCAGTGTTTTGTATGCCAAATCAAATATGGTTTTATAGATTCTACCTCCAACAGGGGCTCATTGAAATGTCATAAAAATTATATCGATGTCCTCAGGGCTGCTGTGCAAGTAAACAAATTTCCACCAAATCTCTTTATTGTTGGAAAATTGATGCCTTTGCTCAATAAATAACAAATGTTAAAGGATTTTATTGGCTGGGTGAAGGTTTAGGATGGAAAATATTCGGTCTCCAGATATAAGGAAGAAAGTCGACAGGGTTCCCATTCTCTAGAGCTGCCTCTAGCTTACTCTAATTATAGTCTGGTTTGACTGAATTAATTTGAAATATTGCAAAACATAGAGACAAGGTTGATATGTTCCATGTTGCTATAAAACAAGCATACATATGTTTTAATATTTATAATCAAAGGCTAGATTCAGTGGAATGACTGGAAAGTAGAATGTCTTGATGGATGCTTTTTACATATGATCCATTTCAGGGTTTAATGTAGGAAAAACGCAACCATTGTACTTCTACAACTATCCCTTTAAATTGAGTATTGGACTACTATTTTGTGTTCCCTTGAGCCAAAATCACGGTAATACTTTATTTTAAGTTGTCCTGGTTACACGTTACATGTTGCATGTAATTACTATTATAAAAACAATTAATTATGCATAATTACATGAACATAAATCTAGACCAAACCCTAATCCTAACCCTACCCATATAGTAAGTACATGTACATGTAGTTAATTAATATTACTCAGTCCTTAAAGGTGCAATTATACTGTAACAAGGACACCTTTAAAAAAAAAAAAGTGTAATCAAAATCATATAGGTGATATTAGATTGTTGTATGCTGTACGGAGCGTGACCTAGGCAGTATATTGATAAAGGCCTGTCGTTTGAGCATGCAGCTTGCAACGAGACCATGTGCTTCTATGGAGGTCAGGCTGAGGGACTTGGTCTCATTGGGTTCTTGTTGTGCTGTGAGAGTTTGTGCATGTGTCCATTGGCTGCAGAGCTGCAGGAATGCTGGTGTTTGCTAGGCAGAGAGAACTACAGAGACTGTCCAAACACGCGTCTGTTTGCCAACTGGGAGCATATTACTGTCTCTGTGCTGGGAGCCTCAGTGGCTGGCCCCTGAATGGAGCCTCTTGTGCGGAGAGAGAGGAGAACTGGCCACTGAGATCGGAAAGACAACAGCGCTTGGTGCCACTGCCCTCTCCAGTACTCTGGAAACGCTACAAGAAGACACTGTTACCCTGCTTGAAAACCTAGAAACCTTTTATCAGTGCTGCAGCCTTCCAGTGCAGCTCATATTCATGTAGATTTGTCAGAATGCATGTTGGGTTATGGTTATCTGTTTTAGAATGAGGATACGGTGCTGTTCCCATCTCTAGTGGGCCTGATAAAGTGGATGGTGTGCTTTATTGGCTTACGTTTAAAGACATTCCTTTCCAGATTAACCTACCTGACATCCTTGAATTTCTAATCAGATTTTAAATTGCTTGCTTTCCATGTACCCATATCCCTGCCTCATCCAGACTGTATCCCATCCTGATGTTCTTTTCTAAACTCTCAAAACACTGCATGTTATTTTCTACACAGTATCCAGGTTTATCTATCTATCTATCCATCTATCCATCTGTCCATCCGTCCATCCTCTATCAGTTCTATCTATCGTCCATCTATCAGTTCTATCTATCGTCCATCTATCAGTTCTATCTATCGTTCATCTATTAGTTCTATCTATCGTTCATCTATTAGTTCTATCTATCGTTCATCTATTAGTTCTATCTATTGTTCATTTGCTCTCTTATCTCTTTTTGTAAGGGAATTGGACTTTATTATATGAATTGGTTAGAACAGCTTCGCCACATTGGTGTAAGGCCTAGATTAAGCACAGAAAGCCCTATACTTTCCTAGGCCTGTTTGACAGACCCTTATGCCCTCTTGAAGATCCCATATGAAACCTAATGTGACATCCTTCATTCATCCATCTGCTCAAGTGAGCAGAGCTCGAACATCACTGGAGTGTACTTCGACGTAGAGCATACTTCAAAGGCTCTGAATGCTTTAGATATGAGAATATATAAATGGAGATTATGGTGCAGTTCTTTGGCATGCTTCAGGACACTCAGGTTGGAGAGGAGATGAGTTTGGTTGCATCGCTGTAGAGTGGCTAAAAGAAAGCCACCAGTGTGGGCTCAGCGTAGACTTCACATGAGTGCTCTCTGTGTATGTACAGTACACCACCAAGGAGAGCAGGGCTGAAAAGGCGTCCTCTGTATGCTCTGCATGCACACGAACTCACACTCCACCAGGCCTGACCGTGGCTCCAGGCAGCTCTTGGCCTCAAACTGAACGCTTCATTAAAGCATACCGACTCCCCTCGGCCCACATGTGTTCCTGTGCTCCACTGTGGAAGAAAGGAGGGATGAATAATATATTTCACATTAAAGGGCAGAGGCCTTCCTTTCCTTCTGCATAGTCATGTGCTGGGCACTCATGGACTCTACAGAACATACGTACCTCATATTATACATACTTCCTGTTTCCAGTATGTACTTATACACCAGTACAAAGAGAAAGTTCTGGAAGTACCATGGTACAGTGGAGTCATGTCATGAGTATTACATAATATAAAACATGCACTGTTGTCAAGTACATACATAAACTCTTCCTTCGTGTGGAATTCAAATTCTATTTTTATTTTATATTTTTATTGTACTTCATTTATAGTAATAGCATAGTACTTTATTAGCATATTCATGTACTTCAAAGAATAGCATGGTGATATATATATATATATATATATTTTTTTTTTTTTTGTTAGTATAGCTGTGTGGTGATACCGCAGCACATACAGTTCTCATGTCAAATGGCCACTGTCTCTCATCTTTTGACAATTTTGGCATTACCGCTTTGGGTAAGGTTTATCGCCAAGCCTGGAGAAATAAAACCTCCTCAGCATTTTTTGATATTTTTTTTCCACCACTAGTTGCCTAATTTTCCTTTGCCATGGCTTACAAATAGAGAAAATTTTATAATTTATTACAACTTTCACAGACATCATTTATTTATTGGTTCAAGATGTTCAAGATCCCCACACATGGTTGGATTGAGCACAAAATCAGTCTTCTTTACGTCATCAGGAATAATCCGAAGAAGCCACAGTTCTTCCTGTCTGTCTGCTGTTTCTCTGAGTTAATTATTTCACATATTATGATGATCCTAGTACATTTGTGTCTGCTGTGTTTGTGTAAATACTCATATGTGGGTGGATGTACACAGACCAGACCTTGATTTATTGTACTAGTTAAGTAAAGATGGCTAAATACACAACTTGCATCTACTGCAAACCCACCCATGTGCACACTTTCATATACTTGCACACATACTGAGAACCGTCAAACATCCACTCATTCGACTTTGCTCTGACTGACAGGCCGTTTGTGTTTATCATCATAGACTTATTTGTTCTACAAGGATTTGTTCTGCTTGCAAGGTCACAGTCTAGAGCCACGCACACAGGGCCCCTGTTGTGCATCACTCTTACACGTACACACACACTTCCAGTAAGGACTCCTCTTCTGTTCTCAGCAGTTAACCAAAAAGGGCCCTTTGAAGTCAGCTGGAGTCTAGCTGTTACTGGAAAAACAGCTTCTGAAAAAAACTTTTTACCCTCTTGATATGATGTTGCCCTGTGAATTTGTTAATTATATTCTCAATTTTTTTTTACCTCACAAGAATTCTTTGCCTCGCCAAGTATTCTTAAAATCACCTTACGTTTTGAAACAGTAGCTTTCTAAACTTCAAAATACTCATGATTTTCTACTAAAATAAAGCTGTAGTGACTTAAAAATGTACTTGGCTGCAAGTGACTAGCGCTAAGTGGCTAGCTACAGTAAGGCTACTGTTTTTTTGCTATAAGCTGTTAGCAATAAATACTGTACCTAGATACAGTCAGGCTACTTGGTAACACTTTACAATAACAGTACATGAATTATCATGTACTAATACCTTAATTAATAATGACTTGACTATGAACTAATGAAGAGTTAAGACATGTATTAATCAAGAACTAATGAAGAACTAACTTAACTACGACATGAGTCTCATGAATTACCGCATGAATAACACCACCTTAATTACTTGTTAGTTCCTGCATGTTAGTTAATGTATTAATTAACACTTCGGGGTAAACTAAATCAAACATGCTCTAGAAGAAAGATTCATGAAAATGGCACACTGCAAAATTGTTTATAAATTTTCCACCTGCAGCTATGTCACAAACATCAGTGAATGACAGTGGATTTCTTGCAATATTTACGTTTAACCTAACTCATCCAACGCACAATGATGCATTCATAATTAAAAACAACAACATCTCATCCTGTTTTGAGTGATTCCACTGCTGCCCTCCTACAATAATGTATTCATTAAGCAGATGCAATTTTCCAAATTAAAATCAGTGTTAGCAGAGTTGATGGTTATGTTATGGATTGGTTTACTGTTTTTATATCATAATAATGCACTGAAATCAGACGTTTGTCTTGAGTTCTTGCTCTTCTTTTGGGCCACTATTGCCCCTTCAAAATGTTAACCTTCCTCCTTCCGTTCAGTTCCTTCTCCATCCAAATGCAGCCACATGACCTCTGCTCTTCCACTTTTTTACAAACCACCAAAAAACACCAAATATCTGATTTAGATGAGCTGAATATGTATAAAACATGTGTAATTGATAACTTTTTAAAGATGTGCCCCTCCAAGACAAGTCATGACATGATACATTGACAACTCATGAATTCATGTTAAGTTAATGATGAGTTAATAATATTGTGCCCCCTCAAGTAAAGTCATGGCATTATGATACATTAGCAAGTCATGAATTAATGTTAAGTTAATGATGAGATAATAATATTGTGCCCCCCCCCAAGTAAAGTCATGACAAAACTTAAAATATTTACGTATCTTTTATATCATTAAGATATTCTTATCAATGCATTTTTATCATTTAATCATTAAGTGATTTAGACACTTAGACCTCTTAACCTACCCCCAAACCTAAACCTACCCATTTTACAGCGAATATGCATTTTTATCATTTTAAGCAATTTAGTTTTTAGACCCCTTAACCTACCTCCAAAACTAAACCTACTCATTTTATAAACATGCAAGAAAATAACCATTTTAGTAACAATATAGCATTAAAAAAGTTTTAATAATCGCTAATCCCACTTCTACATCTACACCTAAACATAGCTATTTCTGTACAGTAGAAGAAAAACATGACAGACAGATAAATGCAATTACAATCATTTATTTACAATGGTCTAACCTTGAGGTCATAAACGCATGAATTAGTATTTCTGCATTTGACGTTGAGAGCATAGGTCGCAATTTAGATATGTTTTTGAGATGGAAAAACACACTTTTACAGATGCTAGAAACATGGCTTTCAAATGAAAGATTGCTATTTTCATTTGAGCAGAATTTATGTTGTTAATAATTATTATTACAATATTATTAACTCATTAATTACTTATAACTTAACATGAATTCATAAGTTGTCAATGTATCATGTCATGACTTGTCTTGGAGGGGCACATCTTTAAAAAGTTATCAATGTTTTATCACACGTTATCACATGTTTTATACATATTCAGCTCATCTAAATCAGATTTTTGGTGGTTTGTAAAAAAGTGGAAGAGCAGAGGTCATGTGGCTGCATTTGGATGGAGAAGGAACTGAACGGTAGGAGGAAGGTTTTTGGGCAATAGTGGCCCAAAAGAAGAGCAAGAACTCAAGACAAACGTCTGATTTCAGTGCATTATTATGATATAAAGACAGTAAACCAATCCATAACATAACCATCAACTCTGCTAACACTGATTTTAATTTGGAAAATTGCATCTGCTTAATGAATACATTATTGTAGGAGGGCAGCAGTGGAATCACTCAAAACAGGATGAGATGTTGTTGTTTTTAATTGTGAATGCATCATTGTGCGTTGGATGAGTTAGGTTAAACGTAAATATTGCAAGAAATCCACTGTCATTCACTGATGTTTGTGACATAGCTGCAGGTGGAAAATTTATAAACAATTTTGCAGTGTTCCATTTTCATGAATCTTTCTTCTAGAGCATGTTTGATTTAGTTTACCCCAAAGTGTTAATTAATACATTAACTAACATGCATGAACTAACATGTAATTAAGGTGGTGTTATTCATGCGGTAATTCATGAGACTCATGTCGTAGTTAAGTTAGTTCTTCATTAGTTCTTGATTAATACATGTCTTAACTCTTCATTAGTTCATAGTCAAGTAATTATTAATTAAGGTATTAGTACATAATAATTAATGTACTGTTATTGTAAAGTGTTACCGGCTACTCTTGTGAAAATGTAGTTAGCTACAAGCTTTTAACAATGAGTTGCTAGCTACAGTCAGGCTAATGATAAAAAAACAGTTTGCTACAAGCTAGCAATAAATAGACAACAGTGTCCAACCACTTTTTCAGTGACCTTGGCTCTGGCAGTATTTTTCCCATTAATTTTTCTCATAGGGATTTTATTAATGATTTTAAGCCATGAACCAAATCAACTAGCTATGAGGTAAATAACTACATTACAAACATTGAATTGAAGCAAAATGTATTGGTCAAAAAAAACTGGACAAAA
Source organism: Onychostoma macrolepis (assembly GCF_012432095.1). Classification (NCBI taxonomy): domain Eukaryota; kingdom Metazoa; phylum Chordata; class Actinopteri; order Cypriniformes; family Cyprinidae; genus Onychostoma; species Onychostoma macrolepis. Next base: position 17,086,103 of record NC_081156.1, read on the forward strand.
AGACAACAGTACAGTTCTTAACAGCTTTAATAAGGGAAAGAACTACATTAATCCTATGAAGCATTGCAAAATAAAAAATAGGAAGAAAACCATTTAAAGATGTTGATTCTGCAGAAACTATCATTTGTGTATATTGTAACATGTTGCACTAAAGACATTTTTGGTGTCATTTTGCTTGTTTTAATTCCCTGATTGGCAGAGATGTTTTTGCAGAATCATGGGTAATGCAGATTTTGCTTTTAAATACAATGATTTAAAAATAAGCTGAACATCCGAACAAACCAATCCAACAAGGCTTCTCGCAGTAAATTTTCACACTTTAACACGTGTAATGTCATCTAAGAAAGATTCATCCACCTTTTCACTCTTATTCTAGCACCTTTTATATGAAATGTTCCAGTCAAGCGGTTCTGGAATGTTCCTTCAGGATATGACATAGTAGTGACTAGCAGTGTTGTTGTGAACAGGCTTTGGCAGCTAATGAAGAATGAACTGTAGAATTCATTACAGCCCATCCTGTGATTTATGCTGGCCAAAGCATTGCAGAGCTGACTGCTGCTGTCTCGGGAGGGGACGATGTCTTTACCAGGTTTAGTCAGACCTCCACTACTGTGAGCAGAGAGAGACCGCAATGGAAAAGTCAACAGCACAATTTGGATTTGCCTTGGATTTGAATATACTTGTTCCAGTGAATCTAAAAATGGCTGATGGGGGATTTGGATCTGGTTTACTTTAGACTAACTAGTGGATGATTTTATCTTCGATGGTTCAAGCTGCTGACTCTGTACAGTATATTTGGAAACATCTTCATTTTAGTAATTCCATTCCTCTTTTATACATCCCTTTCTTCTCTATCAAGCCTAACAGCTTCAGGGTGTAAACAAAACAACCTGGTGAATGTTTCTGAAATATGAAAATGATACTGCTATCTAACGATTAAACCAAGGAAAATGAGGTGAATGTTTATTTATAGTAAAGTCTCACAGTGGGCCTCGAGTTTGCAAGTTTTCAGACAGGTGCGTGACTTGTCATGTGCGGTGATCTCATCAGTCACAGAGTCAAAGTGAGCGAGGGATCTGGAGAATGGACGTGCAGTAAATCAGGCCTGATGAGAGGCACTCAGAGCGACGGGAGACTTTCCATGCTGCTTGAATCCTTTCCAGACCTGCATAACGGTCTGTCTGGACTGCTCCAGTTCCATTACCCACAGCCCTCTGTGTCGTGCCAAGTGGAGCGGCCTTTATTGGCCAGTTTGCTTTGTTTGTTTGTATGTTTTATCCATTTCTGGTTAGTATCCAGCAGTTTAGGCCACTTGCCAATAAGGATGGAATGATATCTATTTATAATCATTTTCACCAATGCATGGTTGGGTGCTTATCAGCAGGCCCAGACAGAATCTGCAGATATTTGCATGTAAACATAGTGGAATGCGTTAAATGGAATTAAGAATGCTGCACTCTTAAAGCATAGATCAAGTCAGCCAAACTGGACACACAAGGGACAGAACTAATAAATACATCGCAGTTCTGTGGAAATTTATGCAAGTTTCTGAAGAAGCCTGGGCCTGCTTCTCAGATTCCAAACTTATAAATATTTCTCCTTTGGATGAATCAGAATCAGTGTAGCAGACAGAAACAATAGTAATTAACAAATGAATTGTGGTAGCAAAGTTAACTCATCACTAAGAGGGTGCATTCCTTGATTCTGGTCTCTTGTTTTGCCAGTTTGTTCTTAATTGATTGTAATGCATGTATGTTTGTTTATCATACATTATAACATATTGATGTGAATATGAATATTTGACTGTTTGTTTCTTGTCCTGTATGCACAGGGCCCGCGGAGGTTCCAATGATGTCACCCAATGGATCCATCCCACCCATCCATGTGCCTCCCGGCTACATCTCACAGGTGAGTGCAAAATGCCAATGTCATAATTTCAGTATAGTATTATGTATAAATTCAGCTTGAATTGGATTTGAGAAAGGAAAAATATTTATTTTTATGAATTTTATTTATTTTTAATGAAAATCATAATAGACATAGGATATCACATGTCCAAAAACATAATCTAGAATATTTATTTTCTGCTTCATTTATTAAATGACACGACACATTTGTAGAGTTGCCTTGCTGTGCCAAAACTTTATTTGAGAATGTGCTTACAAGTGTGCATGTATGTGACAGCTTTAAATCTTTAAAAAAAAATTAATAATGCAAAAACAGGAGCGCTCAGGAGCGACTACCTCTCATCCTCTCACCTCCGTAAGTAAGACTTGTGGTCTGTTCAGGACTCTTACATCTCTGTTATGATCCATTAGGCATTATACAAGAATCTGTCGTCGTTCCAAACCACATGGTGATTCCTATCTGCCAGATGAAAGAAGTAATCAATATGTAGCAAGTGCTGATCTGGAATGAGCTTTCCAAACCGTAATCTTTATCTTGCTCATGATCGGCCAGACATGAAAGCAGACCCCTGACCAGTAGCTGTTGGAGAGATACAATCAGCACAGCAACAGCTCTGGGCCTGGAGCCTAGTGGTTACATTACGTCTTCATTTTGAGTTCACCTCAGCTTCTACCCACAAGCTGACAAACGGCAATTCTGACTCTATGCTGAAAAGGACTTTTAAGAATATTTGTATTTTGACTAGTTTGTGATTTTATGAAAAGTTGATTTCCTGATTCACTAGGGAATTTATTAAGACCTGTGGTTCTTAATTGGTAGTTTGAGACCCAAAAATGGGTTGCAGTGGTTCTTTTTTTCACAACTTTCATGCAATGCTGCTCTTTATTTCTCCGCGGACTTTTTGCTGGGACATTCTTCCTCACCCTTAACCACTTATGTAAAAGATGCAAATACCTGCTTTTAGAATGTCATGGAAGACCAAGCAGAGAGGTAATACAGCAGAGAGAAAGTTGGGGAGCCATATGACCCTGTAACCAGTGTTGAGTAAAGGTTGTTATCTGGTGATGCTTTTTCCCAGAAAGTCAGATTAGAACACAAACAGATTAGACCTCTGTTTACTTATAGTTGGTTTCCTAATTTAGTTTTTTTCTGTACCCTGTACTCTCAGTAGGAAAACAGAAAGGTGCCATGCACCCATTTTCTTTTTGACTGTGGGCCAGTGGCAGTCCTAGCTCATTTGGTGGGCTAGGTGAGATAAGACCTGACCAAAGAAAAAGGGGAAAAAAAACAAACACTTAAACTGACTTAAGTGTACATCACATTATATAACTATTGCAAAAATCAATATTATATAATTCAAAATCATTTTTAAGTCGAGTAGATTTTAAATCTTCTAACAAATGCTCATTTATTTTATTGTTTTAGAAGTTGCATTTAAAATCCACTTGACTTAAAATCATGGCCTCTTGATTTAAATAGGCATGACTTTTCGCCCCTCCTGTGGCAGTCGAAGGAATCTGCTAATTGTCCAAAGGTCATTGTATTTGTGTGTAATTTCGGTCAGTGCCAGCTAGGAGCGGGAAGCACAGTCAGAACTGTGGGCATCTAACAACAGGAGACCAGTATCCAGACACATTTAGTAGAAGCTTTTTCTTTTCAGACTAATTCATCCTTATTGTACAGTACAGCTCTCCAAACTGAGATCACCTCAGTTGAGTATTATGAAATCATAACGACCTCTGATATTTAGCAGTCATATTGTTGCCCTACTTGACCTTGTGGTGTCTGGCAGTGTCATTGCGTTTTCTTCCATAATTGTGTTTCTATTACTGCAGTAGGGCTGAACAGGATCTGATTTTTGTTAGGATTAAAATGGTAATTAGGCTGTTGTTATGAATCATTTGGATGCACTTTAATTAAAATTGATTGCACACATCTCCTTTAAAATCTAGGACATATTAGTAGATCACATTTGGAGACCCAGAGGCTAAGCAGAGGAAAACTATAATGAACTAAAACTAAAATAATAAAAACATTTTTGTTACTTGAAATCAAATAAATGTTAACTGAAATAAAATATAAAAAAATTAACTTATTTTATTTCAGTTATGTCAATGCAACATTTCTCATTTACATTTAATTTAAACTATATAGACGTTTTAAAAAAGACAAAAACACAAGACAATTAATAAAACTTGAAAATTGAAATATAAAATAAAAGCTAATTCAAATATTTATATAACTGTAATGGATATTAAAATAACACTGACCCAGAGACCCTTTCTCCACTCTTAGTTCACATTCCTCATCCTCAGTCTGATGTCTCATAGACATGCATAATGAAACAGTGTTTCTGACTGCATGCTCAACATCTGAATGCACAGCAAGCCTGAACTTGATGTAAGCTTGGCTGATCACTCTTGACACCTTATCTTACACTGTTGTCTGCTTATTGATAGGCCTGTCAAACATGCTGTCGTGTGTGTGTGTGTACACACACACACACACACACACATGTAAACACACTCTCAGGGTCAGCAGGTCAGACAGGTGAAGTAGTGTTCAGCTACTGAATAGGATTTCACAATATCATGCAGTGTTGTCCTGAGACTTAGTATTATGAAATAATAATGCTTGTTATTATTTACTTACGATACTGCATTGATATTTCAGGGCCTTCCATCAATATTTACTGTTCGTACATTTTTTATTTGTACATTCATGTGATTCTAAGCTGGAAATGTCAGGGAATTGAAGTCAATAATTTTGAAATTTCATTAAAATGAATAAAATCTTATGTTCTCACTATAGGTGTTGGAGGACAATACAGGGGTCCGGAGAGTGGTGGTCACCCCTCAGTCTCCAGAATGTTATCCTCCCAGTTATTCCCCAGCCATCTCTCCAACTCATCACTTACCTCCATACATGGCCCCACCACCCTTTATTCCCAACTCGCACACGGCCTTCTACCCACCCGTCAGCCCTGGGGACATTCCCCCCCACCAGTACTACCAGCATCATATCCCACCCATGTACAATGAAGGTAAGGGCGTATGATCACCAACTTATTCTTCTCTATACTCTCCTCTTACCATGTCAAGTGAAATCTCTTCAAGTGAAGTTTCTCAGAAGAACACCAGGTTTTTGAGAGAGATCACAAAGGTTTTTCAGCAAACGCAAAGTTTTGCAATAGTTTTGCAATAGTTTTGCAAGAGAATGCAAATGTTTTGCAAGTGAACGCAAAGTTTCTCAGACGAACTCAATATTTTTACATGAGAATGCTAATATTTTAGCAAGTGAACGTGAAGTTTTTCTAAGGCAATAGTGTTGCGAGAGAATGCAAAGATTCTTATGGGAATGCAATAGTTTGCAAGAGAACGCAAATCTTGTGCAAGTGAACGCAAAGTTTCTCAGGCAAACACAATAGTTTGAGAGAGAATGCAAGTAAATGCAAAGTTTTTTGGTAAACAATACTTTTGTGAGGGAAGTTTTACAAGAGAACACAAGTGTTTTGCAAGTGAACACAATGTTTCTTTGGGGAACACAGTACTTTGTGAGAGAACGCAATAATTTTGCGAGAGAACACAATGTTTTTGGGGGAAACGCGATAGTTTTGCAAATGAACGCAAATGTTTTGTAAGTGAATGCAGTTTCTCGGGAAACATAATACATGATACCAAAACCAAACCTTGTTTTGCAAACCTGCATCTCTTGTTTTTTGTTTTTTCCCCATCACTTCCATCGTTTCTCTTTGGTGCTCCGTACATTTTCTCCATACCTGCTTTTAAAAAATGCAATTTTTGCTATTTCCAACTTAAATAGCAGTTTCATGGTTGAAAGATTGTTTTGTTGCCGCAGAGATAATTCCTCTGTATGGGATGAACTACATTGGGCGAGATGAGCAGTACAAACCACCACCAAAGAAGATGAAGGACAGACTGGAGCGTCAGAATCGTCTCAACAGCCCTCCCTCCATCTATAAGACCAACATGGGCTGCAACAACATGTACAATGGCTATGGCAAGGTCCACGGAAATCTTGGAGGTGGCGGAGGAGGAGGAAGCAGTCCTGGAGCTAAAAAAAACACCCGTGGAGCTCGGAGTAGCCCCAGGTCCAGTGAGCCAGACTTACAAGGTATGAACTTTTGCAGGTCTGTAGGTTTGGTTTTAAGTTCGTAAACTATCATTCAGAAGTTTGGGGGTGTGATAAATGATCTGAGCAGTCACAAGGAGAATGAAAATCATGGGAGCAAAGTTGGCGTCCAAAAGTGTGTTTATTTCAGGTGGATGTGCAAATTGTGCAAATAAATATGTGCTTAAATAAGAGCTTAAAACAAAGATTGTTGATAAAAGCAGTCTAAAACTAGAGCTGCCAGGTACTTTAAACAGTACTAACTCCCTGCCAGTTTCTCCGAGGCTGGAGTTTTACATGCCACACAGCACTACAATCTTGTTTGCAAGCTCTCGATCCGTCCACCTCTCCCGTACTGGTAGTGACGGCCATCTTAAATACACATTTTCCCGCTCTCACAAATTGGAACATAACACATTTTGTTAAAATAAACTCTTGACTTAGAATATGACTTATCATGAGATTTAGAAACAAGAGTTTAAGTAGATAAATACAACTAATAATACAAATAAAAAGAGGATGGATAAACCAAAGCATATTTGCAGAAACATTTCCATCACAGGAAAAAAAAAAAATTTATTAAAAAATTTATTTGAATAAATCTGCTGAGCATAAGAGACTTCTTTCAAAAACATAAAAACAAAATCTTAATTACCCCAAACTTTGAAAGGTATATGATAAATATGAAAATATTGTCATATAAAATATTTAATTTTTAATGTCATTTTTTTTTAAATATTATTGTAATATTATTAATTTAATACAAATAAATCAATGTAAAGTCCTGTTCTTTCATAATGTAAAAGCTAAGTTACAAGGAATTTCATGAGTCAGAGCAGAGTGAGATGGTTACATTCTGCTTAGTGCCAAAAAATTCTCTGCAACGTTTAGACAAGACATTATAGATGTTATTGTGGTTACATTAAATCATCTTGTACATGGCTAGAATATTTAGCCTGTGATGTTTCACGGCTTCCATCAGACATCTGTAATGCATGTTTCCCCATGTACCCACAATGTTTTTGTCTCTCCTCTTAAAAAAAGATAAGTGCATCAATAGAGGTAAAGGGGGTCTTCATGCCGCAGAAACTGCATAGCTGGGAATCGCCAAGGTGCTATCGTTTTTCCAGCACCCACAATGTGGCCCTTGTCTCCGGTTGGGCCTCTGCTGAAAGGCAGCCCACATACCTGTGGAGTCACGTTCTCCCAATGAAGGGGTCCTTTGAGCTTGGCCACCGATCCTCACCAATTCCACATGTGCTTTATCAGGCCCCCTGCAGTGCTGATTGGGGAAGATCTCAATTTAAGATGCTGTTCACTTGCTGTTTCCCGCTCTCAGGAACATTTTCTTAACATAAATATTTTATGAGTATACATCCATAACTGTTCGGAATTATTTAAATGCACGCCTGCACTCCAGAAGGTCATTGCTGTTTTTCTGCCAATTTCTTTTCTTTTTTTGTTCTCTCAGCCTTTGGTGTCCTTGAAGTTTTGCTTTAAATTATGTAAGTGCCACTGATCCCAGGTGTTTCGTCAATGCATGCACATTTGCAAGTGCTGACAGGTGCGGCAAAGGGAATGACCCCTTCGTTTATTTGATCTGCCAAAAGGGCCGTTTTGGCCCTCAAAAAAAAAGCATCCATATTCAATGTATTAGTCTGTGTTTTATGTTAAAGGCAGAACATGTAGTATTATATGCAGGTGTTGTAAGACTTGACTCAGAGTGCACTGACATCATGGAAACGCGATTTGTCTGCAGCAAGCACAAGCCGCCTGTTCTTTGATCAGCTAACGACAGGCCTTCGCAGTCTAACAAGCAAAACAAGAATTGCTCATACAGTACATCCATATGGTGTTGCTATGTTTCACACACACTTGGAGTATCTTCAGGATCAAAGGCGAATGCCGGCTGTGGCAGAGTTCCCAGGAGATAAGACTGCCTGTGAAGCTATTACTCAATAACTTTGGCTGGTGTACACTTTATACATACAGTTAGATGATTATTTGTTGATGGTTATTTTGTGTTGCATATTGAATAATGGAGAAGAAAACATCTTTACATGATATTTTAAAATAATCAGATTTTTATTCAATTTTGATGTCAAAATGTATGCAGAGGTGCGTTGAATTAGCTGGTAAAGAAATTGGGACAATGAGCAGAAGTTTGTGTGCTGATCAGATTTACTTGAACTGTTTATTAAAATTATAGTTCACCCAAAAATGATCATTTAGTCACCCTTGTGTTATTCCAAACATGTATGATCTTCTGTGGAACACAAAAGTAAATGTTTTTATTTCTTGACAAGTATTAGTGTTGTTGTTGTTTTTTTGCTTTGCTTTTTGTTTTTGACTCCATTGACTTCCATTTTATGTTTAATCTTTCTTCAGAATAATTCTTCTTTTGTATTCCACAGAAAACAAAAGTCATGTTGGCTTGGAATGACATGAGTCAGTAAATGACAATTTTCATTTTCTGGTGAACTTTCCCTTTAAAGCTGACAAATGATCTTACATGTTGTTTGCTTATTGAACATAATAGGGTGTAAAACCTTGCAGTCATTGTAGGCCAAGCGGATGAGTGTTGTGGAGGTCAAAAGAAGCAGGGCACTGGGGTCGAGTCTAATAGACCGCAGCGCGTGGCTCTCCTCTGTGGAATCGACTGAATGCTTGATGAAGGATGGAAAACAAACAGCCATCTGGGCCTCACTGCAGCCTTACTTCTAGGCATAAATCATCACAACCACATATACACATATGCAGACTACATGGCTCCCCGGGTCACGCAGGAGATCAGGTTAAATTTAAGTTTTTGTTTTTGTTTTCTTTCTGAGAGGAAGCCGCAATAGTGTGATCAAACTCTCAAGACTGAAGAACAAGAACAAAAAAAAAAAAAAAAGAGAAATGGAGGGAATGAGAAAGAGACGGACAACAAAAGGGCAGACATTCCAACTGTCAAAAATACTGTGTTGTTGGCATAGCAGCTTGAAGATCCAGGCCTGGCTACCAGACACGACTAGAGCTGTGAAAACAACTCAACTCTTCCTCTCTCAGCACTTCGGCTGGACAGTCTTTGCTCAGATCACCCCATAGGCACAAAATGCGCTCACCTCAGCTCACAAAGCTCGATTACATAAGACAGGAAACCACATCCCGGGGCCCATCAGCTCCTTAAGCTGCAGGGATATTTGTGCTTTCTACCGCTCCACCCTCATTAACTAGATTAGGCTGGGGCTAAGCCTATGTGCAGAGCAAGACTGGCCACTAGATTAACCTTCTCATGGTCTCAGGCTTGCAGCACTTCGACCTTAACTCATTTCTATCTCCAGCTTTCCTTGTGTGTTTGCATGGACTCAAGCAGAAACAGATGTTCACTTCTGCTCCTCTTTGGCACTGTGCATTTCCTCCAGCCACGTGCTTTCACTCCGTCATTACAGTCCAGAAGCAACAGATGTTCCTTAATCTTGACTTTGTGTTTTTGCCACAATGGTAATAGTTTCCCACATTCACGGTCTCACAACATATGAGTCACTGAGAAAGGTTATGCCCCGAGGTCACTTCGATAACAGCATGCGATGGAGCAATAATGGGTGACGCAACTTGGGGAAACCGAATCATATGAGAAGGTCAAAGGCAGATAAGACCTGGTAACCGGATGCTGGCTCTCCACCTAGTTAAAAGTGACCTTTTAATTATCTACTGGTGCTTATTTTATCTCTTACAGTTGGCACGGCAGAACTCTCACCTATTTTGAGTCTGGGTTGGTTGTTTGAGAAGGTGCCATAGAAAGTGCTGAGAACTTGGAGAGTGTGTGTGTGTGTTTCTGAGAAGTCCCTCTTACAGCTCTTACAGTAAGACAATGCACAAACTGCTTATGTTTCAGTGGAAGTGTTTGTCTGTGCCAGGGTTATTAGTGGTGGTTTCTGCTAAATGTGCATGTCCAGACAAGCCTTTTAGATGGCTGCAGTTCTATTGAATCATTCAAATTAAAACTTTTTACTCCATGTACTCTGGTGAAATTTTATATATAATATATACAGTGGGGGAAAAAAGTATTTGATCCCCTGCTGATTTTGTACGTTTGCCCACTGACAAAGAAATGATCCGTCTATAATTTTAATGGTAGGTTCATTTGAAGAGTGAAAGACAGAAAAACAAAAAAAAAAAATCAATTTTAATTTACATTTTAATGAGTGAAATAAGAATTTGATCCCCTATCAATCAGCAAGATTTCTGGCTCCCAGGTGACTTTTATACAGGTAAGGAGCTGAGATTAGGAGCACTGTCTTAAAGTGAGTGCTCCTAATCTCAGTTTGTTACCTGTCCACAGAAGCAATCAATCAATCAGATTCCAAACTCTCCATCATGGCCAAGACCAAAGAGCTGTCCAAGGATGTCAGGGACAAGATTGCAGACCTACACAAGGCTGAAATGGGCTACAAGACCATCGCCAAGCGGCTTGGTGCGAAGGTGACAACAGTTGGTGCTATTATTTGCAAATGGAAGAAACACAAAATAACTGTAAATCTCCCTCGGTCTGGGGCTCCATGCAAGATCTCACCTCGTGGAGTTTCAATGATCACGAGAACGGTGAGGAATCAGCCCAGAACTACACGGGAGGATCTTGTCAATGATCTCAAGGCAGCTGGGACCATAGTTACCAAGAAAACAATTGTTAACACACTATGCCGTGAAGGACTGACGTCCTGCAGCACCCGCAATGTCCCCCTGCTCAAGAAAGCACATGTACAGGCCCGTCTGAAGTTTGCCATTGATTCAGAGGAGAACTGGGTGAAAGTGTTGTGGTCAGATGAGACCAAAATCAAGCTCTATGTCATCAACTCAACTCGCCGTGTTTGGAGGAATGCTGCCTATGACCCCAAGAACACCATCCCCACCGTCAAACGCGGAGGTGGAAACATTATGCTTTGGGGGTGTTTTTCTGCTAAGGGGACAGGACAACTTAACCGCATCAAAGGGACGATGGACGGGGCTATGTACCATCAGGGCTAGGGCATTGAAGCCAGGCATTGAAAATGGGTCGTGGATGGGTATTCCAGCATGACAATGAACCAAAACACACGGCCAAGGCAACAAAGGAGTGGCTCAAGAAGAAGAACATTAAGGTCCTGGAGTGGCCTAGCCAGTCTCCAGACCTTAATCTCATATAATATCTGTGGAGGGAGCTGAAGGTTCGAGTTGCCAAACGTCAGCCTCGAAACCTTAACTTGGAGAGGATCTGCAAAGAGAAGTGGGACAAAATCCCTCCTAAGATGTGTGTAAACCTGGTGGCCAACGACAAGAAACATCTGACCTCTGTGATTGACACCAAGTACTAAGTTATGTTTTGTGAAGGGGTCAAATACTTATTTCACTCATTAAAATGCAAATCAATTTATAACTTTTTTGAAATGCGTTTTTCTGGATTTTTTTGTTGTTATTCTGTCTCACCATTCAAATAAACCTACCATTAAAATTATAGACTGATCATTTCTTTGTCAGTGGGCAAATGTACAAAATCAGCAGGGGATCAAATAATTTTTTCCCCCACTATATGTAAATACAAATAGTAAAGTGATGATGTGAATGGCAAAGTCGGCTCATTTTCACTGCTCAAAATCATTTTTTTTATTTCTGTATGTACTAGAAATATTTGTAATATCATTTAATTTTTCTGTACCATTTTACTTGCATACATTTTTCTTTATGTAGATATGATGTTTAAAAAAAATCCAAAAATTAATTTAGCTGGAAACTGGAAAATTTGTATCCTAATGGACAAATTCAACAAATCTAAAATATTAAAGGACAATGCAGCAGTGAAAAGAAAGTTAATGTCAGCTGATTCAAAACTTTCTTACGTTTCAAGGTTAGTTTTTCATTTTACTTAGACATGATGCACATTTATAAAAGAGAAAAAGTATTTAAGACATTTAAGATGTGGTATAAAATGTGTTCAAACTACTGACTAAAAGAATTGGAATATAAGTTGGAATAATGATTCAGTATTCAGTTAAATAAGGAGGTACAAAGTAAACACAAAAATAGACTGGCACCTGTGGAGAATGTGCCACTAGGCATCCAGAGCAGGTCTCCCTGGCTCAGTCTCTCTGTAGCTCTCAGTAGTCTCGTTCCCTCTGGCCTCTGCCTCTCTCCTTTTCCCTCTATCCCTCCTTTCCAGCCTCTGCCAACTTTCTCCATTCTTTCCAGTTCCCTTCCAGGAAGCACTGGCGTATCCCTGTGTCCCTTGGCAGTAGTGAGGCCATACATCTCTGCTGTGAGTGAATGCCACTGAGAGTCCCTCTGGAGACAGCTAGAGACATGGAGCTAGCACACTAAAGGCGAGAGACTGATGCTTGGCAGTTGATAAGAATTCATTCTGATGAGGGGGCTGGCGCTCTCCGATACTGAAATGAAAGCAAACAATTATTTATCCAACATTTACACACTCACATACCCCTACACTATCAATCCTATACTTTTTGTAGAAAATCAAAGAGCAAATGAGCAATGCTAACAAATGGAGCTGTTGCTCTGATGGTTTTGACTTTGTCTTCATGTCCTCGTTTCAACCTCTCTAAGGTAGGCTGAGCAGTTTAGTCTGGTGCTAAATGATATAGAGTAGAAGAGGCACTGCACTGCTGATGTTTAAAATATGTGATCAACGAGGTCAATTTACTCGTACGGTATGTTAAACTGACAGACTATCTTTCTAGACAGGCAGACTATCTAGACAGACAGATATCCATATAGATAAGACAGACAGAGACTAACTAGACAGACAGACAGGCATACTCAGTCTAGATAGATAAACAGACAGATTATCTTTTTTTTTTTCTAGAAATACAGATACAGTAGATAGACAACAGACAGACAAACAAGAATGCTAAGACAGATTGACAGACTATCTAGACAGACAGATACACATAGACAAACAGTCATACTCTCTATAAGTAGATAGGCAGACAGAATGTCAATGCCTTCACGTGCTATCTGAATTATCATAAATACAGAAATTGGACATGAACGGTCGCTCAAGTCATATTTACAACTGGGAAACTAAGATGATTTTGATACCAGAGTTTCCGAGTTGGGCGGGCCATAAACATTAAACATGGAGGAAGAGAGAAACAGCTCTAGTATTGTAAAGTTTTATTAATTTTTTCCCCCCACAACATCTACATTACTTTCTTCTGAAGTTACAGTTATGTATATTTATGTATATACTGTAGATATCCATTTTATGCATTTTGTGTGTTTCGAACACAGCCAAAGCAGCATTTATTTGACTGAAATTCAAGCCAGCTGGATATCTAGATAGCGCAGTGAATGTTTATATGTGTACCAGTGTATGGGACACTACATAAAAACCTGTTGGATATTGACTAAATATCCTCCATATCTTTTGGCTTTAATAAGGTCTCCCCAAGAAACGGGCAAGAATGAACTCATGAGTGGGATGTCCACCATGATTCCTGTGCTTTCCTCTGTTTCAAAACATGTCTGTTTTGTGCATGAGTGGACGTGTCAGTTGTGTGTTGGTGTGTGAGTGTGCTGTGGCAGTGGTTCTCAGGGAGGCACAGGTTTGTGTGAGAGCGGGATTAGACAGCCAGCTGTTGAGCAGATGGAATGTGTGCTATGCGGAGATGAGAACGATTGGGATCCTGCAACTCTTTCTCGCTCTTCCTCCCACACACCCTCCCTTCCTCACCAACCTGTTATTAGTTACATTTTCTGCAAAACATTTGTTATTTTATTTTTTTTTAATTTGATCACCTGGCAATTTACTCTTTCCTGCAGTGCCTTAAAAATCAATATCTGTTTTAACATAATGCATTGTGTAATTCAAAGTGCTTGTGTAAAAACAGAAAAACTTGATTTCCAGGCAGTGTAGTCATCCTGACTGTTCTGTTAGTATAGCCAAAACCTCAGTTTGTTTTTCCTAATGATCGTCTGGTTGACTAAGCCATTGCTTGGTCATTTTTCACATTTTTGTATGAATTCACAGCACAAGTCTGGTCCTGGAGGCTGTATGTATAACAACAGTCACTAATCAAGAATGTGCTGTTTTGTCCACTAGGAGGCAGAAGTGAGCACGTGCCTCTGCACAAAGATGAATGAGTCCACAAAAGAACTCTTTATTTTCAGGGTGAAGTGCATGAAAAAAATTCCAGGAGGCTTTAATCTAAAAGCAAACAAACAAATTGGTCCCTCTAACAGAATTGGGGACTGTGAAACGTGTTTATGTCTGACTGATCGCCCCTCCTGATTGCAGCAGCCTAGTTTCTCTATCTGCAATCCGTATTCAGGATGCTAGTTAAGAGGATGTGAGCTGTTTTTAGGCCCTTGTAACAGTTCTACGGTGCTCTAGCGCTCACACAAATGAACGCACAGACATGTGGGTGTAGTTACTGGCCTGACCGTTTGGCGTCTGCAGCTCTGTGGGTGTTCTTGGAGGCTTTTTTCCGATAGTCTGCAAATTCAGTTTTGGATGTTTACCTAGCACCTCCTTATATACACACGCACGCTCTGTCACATAGAGCTAAACACCAAAACACTCCACTCACACTGCAGTTCTAGACCACTGTCAAACTGTTTCCTGACATCCAAATAGAGGTTTCCATGTTGGTTTAAAGAGCGTTGTTGGGTCAAGTGTGAGCTCTCAGATGACTCATTTAGGTCATAACCTTTATAACCTTTGACCTTCAGGTTATTAACTATGTCAGCAGTCCAAGGGTGTTGCTAAGGTGTTCAGAGTGTTTTTAGCATGTTGCTATGTGGTTGCTAGGGTATTACGATTGTTTGTTAGCAATGGTTCAGGGGATGGCTGGTAGCATGGTCTAGTTAGCCCCTGCTGGTAGATCCTGTTACTACACCATCAGGGGGCAATAAGAATTGTTCTTTATTGACAGCCAAAACCTGTATAAAAATGTATGATGTATGTAAAACATGCATCATATAAAATATATATTTTTTTTAATTGGTTTTTTGTTTAGTTTTTTCGTTTTATGTTTTTAGTTTGTTTGTTTTTTGTTTTGTGGTGTTTTGTTCCTGGTAGTTTGTTTTGTTTTGGTATGTTTTTGCATTGCTTTGTTTCTGATTTGTTTTTTTTGTTTTGTTTTTTTTTTGTTTTGTTTTGTGTTGTTTTTTTTGTTTTGTTTTTTTTTGTGTTGAGAGCAGTAGTTGGTTTCTGAGGTTTTGTTTTTTGTTTTGAGCAGTGGTTTGTTTCTGTGGGTTTACAGTGTTTTGTTTGTTATCTGGCAATTAAAAAGACCTAATTGCAGTGTCCAGTTGTTTAGAAAGGCAATAACACACCTCTCCTCAGTTTGCCTTTTCTACTTCACTTTCTTCCCTTTCTGTCATTTATATTCACTTTCTCTTAGTCCCCTTTTCACATTCCTTATTCTCACCACCCCCTATTTTCCGCTCTCCCGTCTTTGACCTTAGCCTATAATTGAAGGCAGAAACTCCTGTCCACCCCAGATATCCAGAGAGACACTAGAAAGAAGGAAAGGAAATTATTCAGCATCATGCAGAATAGCATTAGACAGCTCTACTTTTAAAACGAGAAATGTTTGTTTCTTTCTTCCTCTTCTATCATCTTCTCTTCCTCTATTTATTTTCATTTATATATTGTGAAGCAGCAGTTATTCAGAACGTGGCAGGAGGGCGAGACAGAGAGTGAGCAGCTCGCCTCGACTCTACGGCTCCCTGTGGAGGCCGCATGCGTGAGAAACAGACGTGAAGCTTTGGAAAGTCGAGTGCTGAGCTTGGCAGGAGCACAACTGACAGAGGTTCCCTCTGAGGCAGGAGCGGAAGGAGAGGAGAGAGGATGGACACACGGGAAGTGAACCTAATGACTAGGTTAGGTGTGGAGGTGATGAACAAGTAATCAATCCCCTGAGGAGATGACTTACAGACCCTTGGAAAACTGCATAATGAGCCCATGTTCTTTCCGGTGTTGACGTATTTCCTTTTAAAATAGGAAGATTTGCTACTTGCTAGTTAGTTGCAGGTTGTATTGGGGACATTCTCATTCAGGAGACATTTGTTTGAACAAAAAAATAGGATATGCTTGCTGTACAAACATATAGATGATCTCAAAGCTAACACATATGGACTAGAAGCAACAAAACACCATTCTCGCTTATAGACTGTGATTCTACAAAGATGACTCCATCTTTCGTGTTAGGGTGGGTTTAAATGAGTGCTCTGTTAATGGCAAGAGGAAGGCGACCTCGCATTCTTCCACATCTGCACAATTACTCATCACTTCTCAGTAATAACTCAATTTGTCACCCATACACACACACACACACACACATACACAGCATTAGTAAGGTTTCCGTCTCTTGGGGAAGCCAGCGTTCCCTGTGCCTACCTCCCGGGGTCATGTTAAGGTGATTGTGTATGACATCACTGTTGCTGTGACTCATGGAGGCCCAGAGGCGCTGTGAACTCCCAGTGTGCTCTCTGCTCTAGAAATAAATACACACATCAATCATACTCATGTAGTGTATTTGGGTGGATGACAAATAATGCGTCTGTGAACCTTTTTTTTATTTTATTTTTTTCAGCATCAGTTTTTTCCCTTTTTTTTTTTTTTTGCAGTGTCTTTTCAGTTTATTGACTGTGTATTATATTATCATTGCTGTGACTGGGCAAATTATCACCATTATTTCATGTAGTCTTACTATTAATACTGTAACATTTCTGTAAAAGATTAATTTATCATTTACACACACACACTTTTTTTATTTCTCGGTTTTTTCTTTTTGAGAGCTGTTATAAAAATATTGACAGAAAAACATTTGGCTCTTGGGTTATTTTTATTTGGAGCAAAAATCCACAAACAATTCACAAAAAGCATAAAAACATAAATCTGTCCTTCTCAATCTTAAATAAAATTTATTGAAAAAAAAATAAATACAATATATACATTATAAAACTGGCATGATACACCTGGATAGGAGGGCCTTATTGTCTTGAAGAAATGTATTCAATATGTATTAATTGATGTATTAATTTTAAAAATTGGTAGCTCGTGCAAAAAAAATCTACTCATCATTGTCTGTTAAAAAAGTGTGCATTTAAAAAAAAAAAAAAAAATCCTTATCCAGTAATCACAAACAACTGCAAAGCTCATGGAAAACCCCTGATTCAAAAGCGTGGGAACCCTGAATTATAAAATAATTTGTAAAAAAAGGCTCTTTAAATTAGTTTTAGATGACATGGTGACACTCTGCAGCCAGGGCACTGTCGGTGTTAACTGCCTATTTATACACATACTTTTCTTTATGATTTAATTACTCATACTGACACTCTGGAAAAGGAAGCTCAGAAAGGGGAGGCAAATGTCAGTAATTTCTCAGCAGGTGAATTACATCAGCTCTAAGTGCTATATAATTCACTCTCACTTCAGTAAACCTTTTTATCAAAAGAAGAGAATTTTATAGATACCAAGGGGAGGCCACACACATGAACTCCTCCGTATGCACTGATTTACAACACTAACATCCAGAGAGTGAAATCAAGCAAGAGTTTAGTTTAAGAGTGGATCCTGTGTGTTTGGGTCCACACTGTGGAAATTATAAATCAGGAGTTAGTGGGCAGTTGTGCTTGTGCGTGCGTGCGTGTGTGTGTGTGTGTGTGTATAACCACAAGAGGCAGTAAAGATTTAAAGGTATTCTGTCAGACTGTCTGTTGCTGATGATCTGGTAGCTTAAGTGAGCTAATCCGGTCTTGGGAACATGAGGTAATTGAGCATTTTTTCCATGTGTGGATTTCAGTTTGGCATGGGAGTTACGTACGAGTTATAGACATGATTCAGTATTGAGATGTAGAAGCACAAGCTCCCGACTGCTCATGTGTCCGCTGTGCCAGCACTCTTTCAGTGGGGTCTGCAGGCTCCTCTGCGCTTCTGGAAAGTTTTCCAATGCCGTGTGCAAACTTTTCTCCCCAAATCCATATTCTGTTTTCAAACATATTGCTGTTTTCTCATCAAATGTGTCTGTTCCGTCTTCAGAGAAGTCCATGAACTGGAGAATGTACTAGTGGTTATAGGAATAGTTCACCTTTAAAAATAAGAAAAAAAAAGTTGTCATTTGGGTTTGGAACAACATGATGACAGAATATTCTTTATTTTTGGGTGAACTATCCCTTTAAGACTTTATGCTTTAATCTCTTGTTCAGTTTCTAGCTTAAACCTGACCCCTGCTGATTCATAATGGAATAACACCCTTTTGTTTTTCTGTTTTTCTTTCTCTTCTTCACTTTCTCTTGCCTACAGATCATGATTCAGAAGCAAAGAGAGTTCAGGATGTTCTCTCGGGAATGGAAAAACCACAGGTGGGTCTGGAATATGAATTAAAAACCTCACAAGTGAAAAATACTAATGGTTAATGTTATCAGATAAACATGATGTCCTTTATTGACCAAAGGAAAGTACAGGCTGCAGATGTAAGCACACATAAAAATAACACAACATGATTAATGATTTTAACATGTCATAAGGAGGACATTTGGTAAAAGTCACAGTGATCTTTTCAGATTTGTTTACAATTCCAAACTGTTCCCTTTGCAGCCACATAGTGGCAGCATTTTGTTTTAGTTTTATGGTCCACTGTCAAGCAGTGGTTGACTGGATGAACATTTCCATCAAAACAATGTTTTCTGAAAGATATGTTTTGCTCAGTTCTTTTCCCATCTGTTCAATCAGCCTGCTGCTCTTTCTGTTGTTTAGTTCATGAGTATCCGATGACACCCTGTCACTTTAAGTGATAATCCATAAGTGAAACTAGCCCATATTCATCAATCATCTTTTCTGTTTTGTGTTTTAGTTTGCATGCATTTGTTTGTGATATTTGAACAGCTGTCTCATTTGTATTAATCCCACATTATTATAATATTAGTGACATTTAAGGCAGTTTAGAAGAAAATCAGCGTGTGATCACTGCAAACAAATAGTCTAGACAGACAGAGATTATATTTTTAGTATGTTTAATAAGGACAAAAATTAAATTCAGGCATCTGTTTCCCTTTCTGACTGTCTGTGTCTGAAAACTATATCATTGCCTATGTATTACATTTGAGCAAAACTTGACATTTGACATTGAGTAGTAGCAGTACTTTCTACAATGCATTTTGTAAAAAAATTTTTTAAAGAAATTAATACTTGTATTTCTCAGCAAGTAAACTTTAAATTGAACAAAATTTGCAGTAAAAACTTTTTGCATTGACAAGAATTGAAATAAAATGTTTGTTTGTTTTTAACTTTCTATTTATTAAAGAATCTTGAAAAATGCATCCAAGTTTCAACATAAATATTAAGCAGCACAACTGTTTTCAACATTGATAATAGTAAGAGTAGTTTGTTGAGCAGCAAATCAGCATATTAGAATGATTTATGAAGGATCATGTGACTGGAGTGATGGCTGCTGAAAATCCAACTTTGCCATCACAGGAATAAATTACATTTGAAAATATATTAAGAGTTATTTTAAATTGAAACAATATTACTGTTTTATTGTATTTTTGATCAAATAAATGCAGCTTTTGTGAGTATAAGAGTCATCTTTCATACATTTAAAAATCATACTGACTTTATACATGCAATTAAATACAATAAAAATACCAGCAGTTCCATTAATGGAAGAAAATGTGATGTAAAATGCAAGAGCACAGAAGGAATATACCATGATGGATGCAGGGAGGCTGACAAACGTCTGTGGCTTAATGTGTCTCAAGATGAGGCATTCTGGAAGGCTGTGTGGGACTGGAAGTAATGGACTTCAATTTGCCCTCATCCTCATCTCTGCAAAAGCCTGTAATGGAGCTGCCTTTCTGGTTCAGTTTCTTCATGAACGTGAATTCAGCTGGTGTAGCTCTCCCAGCAAAACAAAAAACAGAAAGTCTCTGAATACTACAGACTCGGGCCAGTTCCTTTGTATGTCTGATGTTCAGTGGCAGGTGTCGTTCCCAACATCCCAAGTTCTCTACCACAGTTCAGGATGGAGTCATGATCCAAAGAAATAAAGCAAGATGATATTTATGACATAATTTTACGACTTTTGTACAGGACAGTAGGTGACACTGTCACTGTTATCCTAAGGGCTTCAAAGATCATATGCTAAATTTCATTTGTGTGTCAAAGCCTTGGCAAGACACAGCATAACGTCCTGCTGAGTGTCCTCACCATGAACTTGAATGAGTCACAAGAAAAGTTAACATTAACAACAACAAAAAATGGTATAGGTCTCTGAGCTTTTCACTTTGGTGAAGGTGTTAAAGTGACTAAAGTGTGAGAGAGCTGGGTCTGATGGCAGCCGGTTTATTGAGAACATATTGCTGTAGCTTTAGAATTGCCATTGGCAATGCTAGCTGTGCACATCCGAGAGGCAACAACCATAGCTTATCCGCAGATACACTTTCACCTGCAGGATAGATTGTGTTTTGAGAGCTGTTTGGTTCTGGCGTTAGATTGCTTCTGCCTGACTGAAGCTAGCGTGAGACGTCTGCAGCTCATTCATGTCAACGTTATACCCTCATACACCATGTTACGTTGAATTACCTGTTAGCAGAGGAGTTATACCCGCTCTGTCTCTTTCCATTTATACTTTAGTTCTGTGTTTGACACACAAATAGTTGGCCTTGCAAAGGTATAAAGCTGTGCAGACCGTAGGCCTTAAACTCAGATGCGAGTTCGCATTAGCCTGTGGTAAAATGTCTGCGGTTAAAATTTAAGGAAAGTTTGCTTTGTTTTATGCTCGAATGACATAAATTACCCTAGAAATTAGTTTTGAGTCATTTCGTACCTGACATGGTGGACATAGCTTTTTCGCATGTTCATTGATCCAGATTTCTTTGTAGGCTACTTCTTTTTGTCTGTAGGTCTATAATCCTGGTAGGTTTAGCAAATGAATGGTTTTAGTTGTATGCTAACCTCATAATGAAATGAAAATCCCACAAACTCTCTTCAAAATGACTTGCTCCTTCCAATTTTTGTCTTAAATTGGATTTGGCTAGTTCACTGGAGCTCTTTGCAGCAACATCTGAAAGCTCCTTTTGAGAAAAAAGTTTCTGGATTTTTTTTAAATGTCTATTAATTTGTTGAATTCATAATCTTGGTTTATAGTGATTTGTTCGTCTTGCACATTTGTGTGGTGGTGGTTGACTTGAAGTAGTTTTGGATAGTCGTGTGTCCTGCATTATAATAATATTAATTGAGATACAAAATTAAATATTTGTACTTAAAAATATTATATAAAAAGGTTTTTGCTTGGTAATATTGTTTCAAATTCTTGATGCTGTTTGTTCTGTGTTTATCAACAGGTTTTTAATATCCAGGCCCGGACAGCGCGACTGACCTGGGCTCCACCAGCAGGCCTTCAGAACAGAGACAGGCACAGTAACGGACACCCCTTAACCTGCAGCTACGAGGTCACTCTCTCAGACAAGGGTCGTAATGGCCAGTACCGCGTCATCTATAGGTAAGATAGACCAGAGTATAATCGCAGAGGAGCTGTGTAGTCCGCTCAGGGTCCTTGAGAAATCTTTATGTTCTCATAAATTAGCAGTGTTCACCACAAGGGAGCAAGTAAGACATGAATATATCATCCATCGAGCAGAAAGAATCATTGGATCCAGCCTGTTCTCCCATCAGGACGTGTATGATTCAATATCCAGAGAGCAGACAGGAAAGATAATCAGACCCCTAACACCCTGTCCTCACCGCTTTGAAGCATAAGTCTCAAAGCATGACTCAAAGCTCAATGCTTCAGACTTAAAATGTGAGAGTAGTGGTGCTGGTGAAATCGTACTTTATATTATATTATATTATATTATATTATATTATATTATATTATATTATATTATATTATATTATATTATATTATATTATATTATATTATATTATATTACTGTTCAAAAGTAAAAAAATAATAAAAATAAATTAATACTTTTTATTCAGTAAATATGCTGTTCTTTTGTATTCTGTATTTATCAAACAACCCTGGAAAAAAAAAAAAAACAATCTCATGTTTTCCACAAAAATATCATGGTAAAGTGATATTTTGAGTTCATAATTATAATTTTTTTAATGTGTATGTTGCTAAATTAAAATCTTACTGTCTTATCATAATATTTTATATACATATGAAACATTGGTGCTAAAAATACCCTTGTTAATACAGTTTCTAATTTGTTTTTGTGCATAAATCAGTTTTTCTTCACTGCACCATTGTGGATGTTTAATATGGTTTCAACTTGCATATTAAAGTCATTTGCTGTTTCCATAGAGGCTTATGTAACAGAAATGTTTCCAATTTAAATGGGACGCACTATTGGTGCTGTGTTAAAATTGGTTTGTGCTTCGCCTTTCAATTTGGCCTCATGGTCGGGTAGCGCTTTTCCAGCCTACTTTTGAGTGTTTTCCTTTTGTTGTTTCCCACACTCAAAAAGAAAATGACAGAGCATAATCTAAAAGAATGGGGCACCAATGCGACCTCTAACAAAATATAGTCACACTGCAAAGAAAAATGGTCGCTGGAAACCCTAAAATCTATCAAGGCAAAAGCAATCACAGTTTTTCCCTTGAGCAGTTGTGCTCAATAACTGGACAACATCTCTTATGAAAGTCAATTTTGTGCTCTGAACACCACAACTCTATTGCTGGCATCCATTAAGGTCAGTAACCATCATGTATGTGTGTCCTTTCAGTGGAGAGGAGTTGGAATGCAATTTAAAAGATCTCAGACCAGCAACAGACTACCACGTAAGGTAAGTGTAGCTCTCAGCTTTATTTCTTGCAATCTGCCATGAGGTTCGAGTAGCTCAAACGGTTACTATGATTGGAGCCCATTGTCACTAAAATTCATGTTATTTCGGGTGAACAGTGTTATCATTACAGTGGTCCAATTATCTGCAGTCTTCTTTTTTATATAATCAAAGTTAACGTTAATGGAACATTAGTCATTATTTTTAACTTCCAATTTTCTCTAATGACCTCAGCTCTACCTAAATGTCTCTCTAATGGTCTGCCTGTTACCTGTGATTAATTGAGCAGAAAGTTCTGTGCATCACAGCGCTGGAAAGGTCAAGATTAAATATGATGCATGTACTGTTCCTCAAAGATCCTTTCAAGCCCACATTGATGTAAACTGTGCTGCCGCGAATAGGCGCTGTCGGTCTATTCTGTCATCGGGAGTTCTTGTTAGTGGAGAATCCAGTGCTGGAGGTCGGTTTGCCTGGATCCTCATTAAAACGCATTGAAATTGTCGGCTGGGTTTTCAGTCGACCTTTGACCCCTGGCAGCAGCTGGACTTGGAACTGAATATATGTTCTGATTAAGGGATGTTGGGAGACTCGTCATCTCTACAGATAGATGTGACCCTGAACACCCTGTTTGTCCCTAAGAGTTATTATTTTTTGCTCTTTATAAATCTCAGCGACCTGTTGGTAAATGTCATGTGTGTCTAGATGATTTTTGTCCCACCTTTTCCAGCACCGGAATAAGCAATGAGTGTAGTGCTGCACTTCTAAGAATTTTATTTTTTTTGTTAGCTCATCTTTTTTTAAAAGCAATTTCCCGGCATTGTAAAAGCAATGTGCACTCAATCAGAAAATGCATTGAACTTCTGATTGTAGTGTATTAAAGTATTGAACAAGGCCCGGCTGTGCTTTTCTTCTTGTAATTTAAATGCTGCTAGAAGTGCCAAGGTCATGAGTTCGATTAGTGATAAAAAGCACCTTGAATGCACTATAAGTTTCTCCCTTAAGCGATCTTCTGTGGAACACGCAAAAGTGTTTTTTTCCTGCTATAAATGCAGTATAGGTGACTTTGAATGAACTATTCCACTAAATTTATGTGTGTTTATCTTTCTCAGAGTGAACGCTGTGTGCAATTCTGTGAAGGGTTCGTGCTCTGAGGTGGGGGCTTTCACCACCCACAGCAGTACCCCAGACTGCCCGCTGCCCCCTAAACTATCCCACCGCACAAAGAGCACGCTCACCCTGCAGTGGAAGGTGAGAGCACTGTTTATCACGCACTACTATGGAAGTTAAAGCCATAGCCAGATAGTTTCCCATGCATCAGATATCACACATCAATTCTTCACTCAAAGTACATTTTAGCTTAAAGTTTGTGAAGTTTTATTGCAGGTGAGAACTTTTTGCAAGTCTAATGAACCTGGTAGGTTTGAAGATGATGTTCCATTCTTCTTACTAAACTATTAAAGAGATCAAGTGAGAGAGTTCATCCAAAAATGAAAATTGTCGTCATTTACTGACCCTCACGTTTTTCTTCAACACTATATAACTAACTTTCTTCTGTGGAACATAAAAGGGGGAGAAGAAAAGATCCCTTTTTTTCTGTGAAATACTATTAAAATTGTAACTGTTATAACTGCTTTGTATATTAATATATTTTATATTAAAGTAATGTATTTCAGTGTTGGCAATTCTGAATTTTCAGCATCATTACTTCAGTCTTACTTCAGAAATCATTCTAATATGCTGATTTGGTGGTCAAGAAATATTTCTTATTATTAATGTTGAATTAGAAAACAGGAAGACCAATGTGCATGTGAGTATAGAGTATATAGAGCAAAAGATGTATGGACATGTCCATGTGTTTTTTGTTGTTGTTGTTGTTGTAGTTATTTTGGTCCTTTTTATAGTTCAACTGCCCCAATCACCAATTACGTTCATTGTACAACAAATATAAACATTGACGTTCTGCTTTCTCTTTATGTGTTCAGCATAATAAAGTTAGAGTATACAAATTTGCAGTCATTATTACAAAATAAATTTTAATCTTTTTTTTTTTTCTTTTCAACACTAAGCCTTAAATTCCTGTTATTAAAACAGCACACTTTTGGCATGACTCTCCAAAGAAATGAGTAGCCTCTTAACATTGTCATTCAATCCTTGCTGATATAGTGCACTCAACTGTTAAGCACTATATAGGACTGGAAAGAGTAAGCGATGTTGGACACGACAACATAGTCAACTCCCTATCACTACTTTACGATTTTCATGGTCCAGTACACAGACAGTGCTTCCTGTTACTTAACTCATTTTATCAGGAAAAAGTTTTTCATCCAGTTTTCCTTCTTTTTGTGCAGTTCTAATTTGTTTCTTTGTTCTTTTGTTCCTCTCAGGCACCAGTCGATAATGGATCAAAAATCACCAGTTACCTTTTAGAGTGGGATGAGGTATTGCTTTTTTTTTTTTTTTTTGGTTCACAAGAAAGGCTTTATAAAGTTTTTCATTATTACTATTCAATTTCTTTTCACATTTTTAGTAAAAGGGCCCTCTGGATGAACTGCATTTCAACATTTTGAACACTAATGATGTCTTTTTGACATCAGTCCTCTTCACATTCACTCTATTTAAAGATTCATATCTGAGTGATGTCTCTGCATCCTTCACAGACCACAGCACACTGTTGCCACTCATACATTTCTCACTTCAGCCATCATTACAGAAGCTGAATGGCTTCAGTGATTTTATGCAGTGTAGTGACTGAAATGTATGTGTTAATCATCTACTTCATCTATTAGGGCAAAAAGAACAACATTTTCAGAGAATGTTACTTCGGAAGCCAAAGGCACTACAAACTCACTCATCTGTGTCCAGCCATGGCCTACACTTTTCGAGTGGCGGCACGCAACGACATAGGAATGAGGTATCACTGCAGAATTACATGCATAAACATTTTCTGGGCTTACACAAAGTATTTAAATACACTGAAACACAATAACAAATTTAGATAAAGGCAAATATTTAAACATTGTTTGACCAACTATGTTAGGAGGTAATATGAGGATAACAAGGCTCTTTCTATGGGTTGCTGTACAGGATGCATATTATTAAAGCCAGTGTGTGACAGAACAATACCATTATCCCTCTGTAATCTCATCGTATCACCATCCCTCAAGTCTTAATGGAGGAGGAAAGCCATAAAGTCACCTTGATTCAGGAGAACAGACGGCCAGTGGAGTGCTCTGTCTTTCTCTTTCACTCTCGGTCTCGCTCTCTTCTACTTCTCCATTTCACCAACTATATATTTTTTCCACACATTGAAAAAAAATATTTATGCCAAAATAAAAAAAAATAGTAAATAATTTACAGTGCCCTCCAAAAGTATTGGAACAGTAAAGACAAAATTGCTCTGTTGGCTGTGGAGTCAAGACATTTGCAAATATGATTAAAAGATGAATATGAGACAAAACTACAGAATGTCACATTTTATTATTAGACGTTTCAACACATATATGCTTTACCAAATAAAAAGAACAGCACTTTTAGAGTTCATCCCACTCATTGATGTGAGCATAAGTATTGGGACATTTGAACATAAGGCAGATATAAAAGATTAAAAGCTATTGTTTAGTTGAAGATCCCTTACGCACAATCACAGCAGTGAGTCTGGGAGCATAGACATCAACAGACTATTGGTCTCATCCTTTGAAATACTTTTCCCAGCCTTTAATGCAGCCAATTCCAATTGTTGCTTGTTTTGGGGAGTTTCTGCCTTTACTCTCCTCTTCAGCTGGTGAAATTCATGTTCAATCGGATTTAAATCTGGAGATTAACTTGGGCAATCTAAGATTTTACATTTCTTTGCCCTTATAAATTCCTTGACTGAACTGGCAGGGTGTTTTGGGTCATTGTCCTGATGCAATATGAAGCACTTCCCAATGAATCTGGTGGCATTTTCTTGAATATTGGTAGGCAAGATGGTTTTGTACCCTTCCAAATTCATTCTGCTACTGTCATCATACATTAAGTCATCAGTAAAGTTGAGAGGGCCTGTTCCAGAGGCAGCCATGCATGCCCATACCATGACACCACCTCCACCATGCTTTACAGATGAGGCTGTATGCTTGGCATCATTGCAGTTCCCTTTTTTCTCCACATTTTTGCTTTCCCATCACTTGATAAAGGTTCATCTTTGTCTCATTGGTCCATAAACACAGTTCCAAAACTCTTCTGGCTCACCTTTGTGCTTTTTTACAAACTCTAATCTTGCCTTTCTATTTTTGGAGCTGGTCAGAGGTTTGTATCTTGCTGTGTAGCATCTGTAATTCTGTGTCAAAGTCTCCTGAGGACAGTAAATTGTCAGAGCATCACCCCAGCTTTCTGGAAGTTGTTGGTGATTTTACAGACACGTCTTTTAGGATTCATTTTCACAGCTTTTATGATTTGTCTGTCATCAACTACTGTTGTTTTCTCAGCCGATCAGGTCATTGTTGGTTGCTGGTGTCGCTGGTGGTTTCCAAACTCTTGATTTCTCTATGCCCTTTGTTTTTGCTAGAGCTCTAACTGACTTCCTCTTTTCTTTTAGCATCCAAATTGCTTGCTTTTCTCTCAAAGTCAGCTCCCTCATCTTCATCCTGGTTTGTGTGTGTCATCATCAAATGCAAGATTCAGAATGCAGAAGTAATGGATATAACTGATACGACACATTCCCTGCTTTTAATATCTGAAGAATTAATGCAACAGGACACAGCTGATCACTTAGAAAGACCTGTGAGGCAACTGTTCCAATACTTATGCTCACATCAGATAGTGGGATGAAACTCTAAAAGTGCTGAACTTCTTAGCTGGTAAAACATCTATGTATCCAATAATAAAATGTGACATTCTGTAGTTTTGTCTCATATTCATCTTTTACCCATATTTGTAAATGTCTTGACTCCACAGCCAACAGAGCAATTTTGTCTTTACTGTTCCAATACTTTTGGAGGGCACTGTATATTTATAAAAAAGAAACAACTTGATTAGTAGGGAAAGCCAATTGACCCTCACACCAATCAACAGAATAACTAGAGAATATATCTATATGTTTGGTCTAGTGGGCGGAAATGAAGTTGTTGAGGGAAGATGGTCATCACTCTGAATGCTGCGCCATCCCTCGTCTCCTCCATCTCCTGACATTAATACCAGAGACACATTCAGAGAGTGAAGCAATACGCTGAAATATGAGACTCCACCTCCAGCAAACCACCTTTTGCCCAGTCTGAAGAGGACAATTTTTATTACTTCCTTAACTGAGAGAAACTCATTTAATATCTCCTGTTCCCCAGTGGCAGTTATATAGACACTCTCCTACACAGTCAATTCTGAGGGCTCTAGTAAACTTGTCACAACCAGTTAATTGGAAGAAACTAGATTTAAAGCCGCTATCGAGAGGAGAGGAAAACTATTCAAATTCCTTAAATCAGCCTGGAAGTTATTATTCATATTGGAGCGGTGTTCAAAAATAAACAAAATTAAAGTGTCTGACCTGAGAGGGATGCAAATGAACACAGTCCTTCTGCAAAGTTTATGCAAACCACATTTATACGTTCTTCTTGATGGATAACCAAAAAACTAAAACACACTATTCCTGGCCGATTTACGGCTTTGTGTGTGTGTGTGTGTGTGTATGTATGTATGTATGTATGTATATAAGAATATGTGTATGTGTATATATATGTATATATATATGTATGTGTGTGTATATATATATATATATATATGTATATATATATGTATGTGTGTATATATATATATATATATATGTATGTGTGTATATATATATATATATATATATATATATATATATATATATATATATATATGTGTGTGTGTGTGTGCACATACATACATACATACATACATATTAATGTAATTCTGAATGTTTTCCCTTTTTTTTTTTTTTTTTTTTGTCAGTGGCTTTAGTCCTGAGGTAGTCTTCTACACGACTGGAAGTCTTCCCCACCTGCCCCATGCTCCTCGGCTGGTGCGTGCCGGCATCACATGGATCACGCTGGAGTGGAGCCGCCCAGATGGCTGCACTGCAGAGGAACCCGTCACATACACTCTGGAGATCCAGGAGGAGAACATTGTATGTCATTTAGATGACAGTGTCATCAGTTATAACATGAAATAACATACTACAATTCAATATACGTGAACCCAATGGAATTTGGTTGTATTTGGAATTTGGAAACTAGTCATTAATTTGGATGGAAGAAATACTTGAATCAAATAATTTAACTGATTCACCAAGACAACAAATAGTCAAATGTCTTTCTTTTGCATTCATACTGTTCTTAATGTATATGCAACACTCATGAGAATTACTGTACTCCAAAACATTCAAATGTCACTGGAAAAAACAGTAATATTTTGGTTTAATACTATAGAACCAGTTATTGATGGGTTACTCTCTTGAAAAAAAAAAAAAACGAATTTAAAAAAATCATGATGTGCAATTGTGAACATGATGGATTGTTTTACCAATGCTACTTGCTGTGGTGTTAATGATAACATAAGGTCGCTAAGATGCAGTCTTATGGTCATTTTCTGCAGGGAACAGAGTTTCACCCAAAGTACACTGGAGAAAACTTGACATGTACTGTAGAGGGCCTGAAAAGAAGCACGCAGTATAAATTCAGGGTGAGTGAATCCATTTTTCATCTTATAGCTTAGAATATCGCAAACTGTGTGAAATGTCATTGTGTGATTTACAGAGCTCATAAGTTTACACACCCCTAGCTATAATCATAATACATGTCATTTAAACAAAAAAGAGTCCCTTGGTTGTCCTGAGGAGCAAATCTAGATCACAGCACATTTTGAGAGTAACACAACTGTGGGTTACATCAGTGCTTATGACAAGCCAAGAACAAGATACAGAAGCATCACAAAAAGTTACAAACAAGCCTACAGTGAGATCACACTGGTCCAAAATGTGGACATACATAAAACATCAAATTTTGAGACTTTAGAGTTGACAGACAAATGCACCTGGTTTGGTAACAGAATATAGAAAATAAATGAAAATAAATCCTTAAAAATGATCCTGCGAGAGGTATGTTAAATTGCTTGTTGATGTGGTGTGATCTGTTAGGTAGTACAAGCAGATGGTCTGACACAAAAGGAAGCCACAAACACACATTAAAGACACTTGAAGAGATCTGAATAATCCACATATGCAAATGTATTGTTATTGGCATGATCACAAATACCAAAGAGGTGCATTTGTCTATTTTAAAGAGAATAAAGCTTTCTGGAAAGTGCTGGTCAGATATTATTTGACAAGTCGTAGTTACCTAATGTTTTGGTCAAGCGTAGTGTACTAATTATTAGCCAGAAGTGTGCAGCGTTTAACACCTGCTCTTCAAAGGCACACAGTGTTTTGTTTACCTGTGTGGGTGAGTAACTGTATGTGCAGGAAGCGTGTTTGTGTTACCGGGACATCTGACAAATTAAGCCTAGAGTCATACATTGTTAATTACAGTGGCAACAAACTGCTTTAACCTCTCTCTGTGCTCCACTGATTCATGCTACAGTTGTTTTTTATTATCATCACAGATATTTTCTTCTGTCACGTTCATATAGTGAACTCTCCTGTCCAATTATGAGTGAACCGCAGCCCACGTCAAGTGCTGCTGTAATGCAGTGAGTGGGTCTGGCTTAAGTACTTTCATAATTAACAGTAATTCCTCCGAATAGTGCACACACCTCTTGGGTTTTTTGCATATTTTAAGTGGAGGCGTCCATTAAAGTTGCAGGTGCAAATAATGGGAGTGTGTAAATGTGTTATGTCATTACCGCTGCATTTGTGGCAGATTGTTTGTGTAAAGATGCTCTTTATTAGGCTTTGTGTAATGGTTTCTATTTTTGTTATAATCTTACATTTGATATGCTTGAAGATGAGTTCAAGCTGTCAGATTTATGTATCATTCATGTCTCTTATTTCCCACTTTTTGACATTTGTGAATCTTATACCTTTTTAATAATTTATTTAGCTATCTTATTCATATAGCTAAAGCAAATTCATTTTTTGTTTCAGTATAAAAATTAGGGATGGACAAAAATACCCAAGTACTTGAAAATGAAAATGATCATAAAAACACAATTATTGTAGACTAGTTATGTTATTTTATTTTATTTGATTAAAATAAAATTTAAATTCCAAAAAATTTCAGACCTATCAAAATTCGAATAAAATTTGCTTCTAAAGTGGTTTTCATTAATGTTTAAAAGTTAGACTTTGGGTAGGGTGGCCATACATCTTCTTTTTCCTGGACTTGTTCTGACTGGGATTTCTAAATTGTTTTCCTGTTGTCATGCTTTTTGCAGTACTCATAGATTATATGCACAATATGTGTGTTTGCATTACTTTGACTATTCTCTGTAGATCTCAACTTCTTGTACCCGACAATTGCTCAATTATGTGCAATACCGACATGTTTTTGGAAAAACTACTTTTCAGTCATTAACTTCAGCAAGTATGAAAACAATAGGAAAACAAAGCCTTTGGATCTTTAGGCAATTTAGAAATCCCACCCAGGACAATTCTGGGATCAAGAGAACATATGGTCACCATATGAATTAATGGTATCTCAAAACATGCAATTCAACAAGATTTGTGCTTCTGTTAAGTTCACTTGGTGGGCAAAAAAATAAAAAAATATTGATGTACAGAATCAAGCCTGTTTTTGGTTTAAACAATCTTGTTTTTGTGTCTTGCAGCTCGTAGCCTCGAACCTGGAGGGCAGGAGCAATCCCAGTGAGGTGCTGGTGTGTAACACCAGTCCAGACAAACCTGGACCCCCCTCCAGACCCTGCATCAAGGGCCCTATCAGACCCTACAGCTTCAGTGTCAAATGGGGTATGGCTTTTTGTACATCTGAAATGTTCAGTTGGAGTTGTTGCATTTGCTGAATTGGTTTCTGGCTGTGAGGGGAAATTGGAAATCTCATTTATGTTTGGGAGCAGATGCAATCTGTTTTGCATTTGAGCTCGACCTTTTGAATCTTGGAAATTGAGAAGAAATATGTGAATGTAATGTTAATATTGAAAATAAAGTATTTACAAATCTACATAAAATGTAATGTCCTTTAGTGCTGGTATTGCTCTGTCTCTATCTGACTCGTATGTGCATCACTATACACCTCATGTTGAGATATTCTTTTATGATGCACTGCCTGGCTTTTGCCACTTTCCTATTCAGTTACTTGTTTGCAAAAGCAAGTAGGATGAGGTCTGCGGTTGTACTGTTCCCTCTTTATTTCCCCATAGTAATGAAGCAAACAGTTGATTTCTGACAGCTACAATAAACTTCAAGGGCAAATGTCTAAAATTTAGTTTATACTCTTGAGAATTTTTGCACAGTCGATGCAAACGGATACAACAGTTGTCAGGTCTAAATAGCTAAAGGGTTATATCACGGGTAATTAAATTTCCCTTAATTTTTTTTAAATGAGTTTATTCATACAATAAAAAGATTCTGTAGGTTTCAGTGCTTACAGTACACAATAAATGCATATTAAACTGTAAAAGACCGATTTACAATATGTTTTTGGCACAAACAACATAACTAACCATTTTAGTGTACTTTTAGTGGAAGAAATTAAATGAAA
Organism: Onychostoma macrolepis; assembly: GCF_012432095.1. Taxonomy (NCBI): domain Eukaryota; kingdom Metazoa; phylum Chordata; class Actinopteri; order Cypriniformes; family Cyprinidae; genus Onychostoma; species Onychostoma macrolepis. Next base: position 17,118,556 of record NC_081156.1, read on the forward strand.
AATGTGTGCTCTGACCCCTTTAATACAGTTTTTATACTGCTTTATTTCTTTTGTACCCTTAAATTACAGCTAGTAGTTTAGCTGTTGTTCAGATACTTTTTTAATAGGAAGTATGTATTCTATGGTAAACACATCTATGTGTGTATTTCTAATATCCTGTCTGTATTATCACTCTACAGATCCTCCACAAGACAACGGAGGTTCAGAAATCTTGAAATACCTCTTAGAGATTTCAGAAGGAAATTCTGATGGTATGTATTAATATATGCAACACCGATATGTCAATTTGACACGCTTTGTATTGGTTGCCATCTGTCTGCATGTTTAAGTATATTTTTGTCCTTGGTTAATTACATCTTAATTTTGTTTCAAAAGTATTTAGACATCCATCTTGTCTTTTTTGGGGGGGGTTTCTACACAAACCCTTTAGTAAAAACATTGCAGTTCTGTGTCCTCACACTGTTACATCTGTCCTCTTTTCTTACACATATACTCCATTAGTGTTGTCAGAGCTTTTATTTCTCTAAAAGGAATTTCATATAGACAAAAATACTCAAATACAAAATACAGCTCTTGTATGTTCATCGTTACCTTTGTGTTTTATTTGGTAATGATTTCATAAAGCTTTTGGAACAGTTGCATGGATAACTGACTGATATCCAATGTGGCCAGCTGTTTGTCCTGTGATTGTTTAACTCTTTGATGTCTTGTTTTCGGTAGCCAATCAGTGGGACATTGCCTACAGTGGGCCTGCCACAGAGTGTGAGTGTGAGGACTTGAAACCTGGCACATTGTACAGACTGCGCACCTGCAGCATCAGCACAGGCGGCCACAGCCAGGTAACATCTTACGACACATCTGTCCAAGTGTGATCCCAAAAGACAGGCATTGAGATAGAATAGAGAATTGTTTGCATATAGAACAAATTTCTCTATAGTTGCAGGAATAAGTATGTGAATTCAATTGTAAAAAACAGTCTGTTTAAATAACGCGCGGGCAATGATTCACTTTACAGTGTTTATTGAACACACCATATAAACATTCATAGTGCTGTTTGGGAAACGTATGGATTTAATAACTGGAAGAACCTCCCTTGGCAGCGGTAACCTCCATTAACCTTTAATAAATGTCACTGTAGATCTGCACAAAGTTCAAGAGGAATTTTCACATTTTTTTTCAGTTCAGCAATATTCTTGAAGTGTCTGCTGTTAGCAATAATAATAAAAAAAACAACCTAGCAATGTTTGTATGATATTTAAGCAGACTGTGTGTAGTGACTTTCGAAATATAAAGAATGAGATTAAGTTTTATGACCAATTTTGTAGAAATCCAGTCCAATATGCATCATAGGATGTACGCTACCATTCAAAAGTTTTGGGTCAGTAATCTTTTTAATATATATATATATATATTTTTTTTGAAAGAAGTCGCTTGTAATCACCAAGGCTGCATTTATTTGATGAAGTATATAGTAAAAATAGTAATATTGTGAAATATATTGCCATTTTTAAATAACTAATTGTTAATATATAAAACAACTATTTTAATATATTGTATTATGTCATTTTTATTCCTGTGATGGTGAGGCTGCTTTTTCTGTGTCACATGATCCTTAAGAAATCATTCTAATATGCTGATTTGCTGCTCCAAAAAAAATAATTTTTTATTATTATCAATGTTAGAAGTGGTTGTGCTGCTTAATATTTTTGTGGTAACTAAAAGCATTTATTTGAAATAGAAGTCCATTGAATGTTACTTCACTTTTGATCAATGTAATGTTTCCTTGCTGAATAAAAATATTAATTTCTTTCTTTCTTTAAAAAAAGGTCCTCAATCTTTTGAACGGTAGTGTAAATCACATACTTGTTTCTACAGTTATATTTATACATAATTGTTATGCTTGTCCCTGCAGTGCTCCGAGAGTCTGCCTGTGCGTACGCTATCTGTTGCTCCAGGACGTTGCCAGCCTCCCAGAATTGTGGGTAAAGCAAAACACAAAGAAGTGCACTTACAATGGGGTAAGATTCTCTGCACACAGTATGTAAACCCACAACACAATTTATTTCTGTATTTTTCTATCCCTTTCTGTCCTTCCTATACAGTACATCACACGTCTGAGAGCTTTCAGTTTCTTAGCTTCTTTCATTTCATGTTTACTTTTATGCCGTAATCTTTTATACAAAGTGATGTACAATGCATTCAAGGCACATTTTTCAGACAATTCCCTCATGAATCAAAGCCACAATGTTGCTAACACCATACTTTCCCAGTTACGGTATCAAGAAACCGCATTAAGTTGGTAATTTCCATTCTCCCAAGATCTCTGCAGTTTCTGATTTATTTCTGATGATGTGAAATTACATTTCACCAAGCCTCTCTGTGGCATTCACCCAATGTCATTTCCAGAAATAGCTTAAGATCAATATTTCCACCATTTTTGCTACATTTCCTCAATGTAACATTATCAGCTTGCACATATTTTCCAGTACTAGACTAGAATGATGCTCTTGTAGTGCACTTGACTCACTGACTCCCTGAGCCTGAGCTATCGCTTTGGAGTTAATAGCCAAACACCCTCAGTGGGGAGTGAATTCTGGGTATAATGGGAGCTCCATTGTTGAGCTGCTGATTCCAGACTTTTAAGCGAACACTCTGGATTCAGGCTTTTGGAGAAGAATCTTTGATCTGAAGTTGTAAAGCTGCAATTTGCTCTGCCTTAAAAGAACCCTTTATTTTATTATAAAAGATTAAATGATCCTGTAATCCCGGTCCTTTTAACTCTTTGTTGTACTGAAGGGCTTTATCTCTGTCCTCCTTTTCAGACTGTCCCTCCTCTGAGGGGGCATGTGAGGTGAGCGAGTACAGTTTGGAAATGAGGGAGGGAGAATCTGAGCCCGCAGAGGTCTATCACGGCTCTGATCTGGAGTGCACTGTGGGCAGTCTGCTCCCCGGCGCCACCTACAGCTTCCGCCTGCGTGCTGCCAACGAGGCAGGGGTGAGTGACAAATTAGGAATCTAATATCAAGAGTCACTGACACCCAGTGCTTAGTAACATAATGGGTTGTCATAACTAGTTGACTAGTCTGTCCTACTGCCAGGCTAGCATAGCAGTCTTAACAGCATGCTAAAACTTTCTCAGAGCTTATTTGTTTTTTAAAGCACCACCACTAATAATATATCTATAATATACCTGGAATTAGAGGATTCTGAGATACTAAGACATAATTATAAGATAAATATGACATAAAAGTTGAAATTGACAAATAGTTGTAATTATGAGATGAGTTGAAATTTAAGGAGTCATACTTGTAAGTAAATTTCGAACGTCCTAACTTATTTTTTGCCTCTTAATTTCAGTTGTTTGTGTCATAAATGGGACTTCTAATGTCATAATGTCAACTTTATCATAATTATGACTTTTGATCTTATGATTGTGACTTTTTATGTCAATTATTTCGGCTTTTATCTTACCGTTTCAATTTTGTGTGTCATAATTTTGATGTTAGATCTCCTAATTGTGTCCGTTTATGTCATTATGGATCACCAAAGCATGATTTTTTTATTTCTTATGTGGCAGAAATGGGCTTTCATAGATGCATCTCTCCAGCTTCCCCAAGGATTTCTCTTTCTGTCAGTATAACAGGGTTTAATCCATCAGTGTTCAGGGAGGCAGAGATCAGCCCTAGCTGTCTAACTTTTTCTTTGATCGAATTAAGTACCATTCCCTGTCTCTTTTCCAGGAGTACAGCATTCAGAGTAAGCACTAGAGCCTGAGGAGAGAATTTAATCCTCTTCTCTGTTTACTTTTCATTGTTTGCTTGAGACAAACTCCCACAAGTGAAGAATCAATGTGTCTCACATCAGATCGCAGTACTGGAAACATGCTTTGATTTCACAAGGATATAATGCAATATTGTTTTTGGGTCTTATGTTTCGGTCTTGTTTGTTTTCCACGTTTTATTTGGATAGAAATAAACTTAGTTGCATATGAAACATTTCATATCATGTAGTGAATGTTAATTTGCACTTCTTTGTCTCTCTTTTCTTATGCTTACAGTATGGGCAATACTCTGAACCAACAGAAATAACAACCGCAGCTGGTCCTCCTAGTCAGTGTGTGGCGCCATCCCTCACCCTAATGTCCAATACCTGTGTGCTGGTCAGCTGGGAGGTAATTTATCATATTTAAAGCAGACCCATCATTAAAAGTATATGGGTTTTACATAAACGCACTCAACAAAACTGTCAGTATTGAAGTTCAGATGAGCTGAAGTACCTTTTTGATTCAAACTATCAGTCAATAATTACTTTACGCCTCTTTCAGAGTCCAGAGAGCTCAGGGGCCGACATCTCTGAGTACCGTCTGGAGTGGGGCCGAGAGGAAGAGCCCATGGAGCTGATCTACTGCGGCCCTGACACGCAGTGCGAGATCTCAGACCTGACACCTGCTACTCATTACTACTGCAGACTACAGGTAGTACTGTCACTTAACAGTTCTTTTAATTTGTTTGACAAGTGTGGAACAATTTATTGTTAATGAGAAGAGTTTTGTTGAGGCAATTTGACAAATTTCACCTTTCTTTTACTTTCATAATGCCTTTTTTAATGCCTGCTTTTGTTTATATGTTTCAGTGCCCTGGGAGTAGGAAAGTGTAAATAACTGATTACCGCATGCTGTGATTTGATTATATTTTACAATTTATAGTGCATCATTCTAGTGCAGCCTGAATCCCAAATTAGAAAACTTGAATAAACTTTGAATAGATTTTTGTGCCATTTTTAACGTAATTAGCATTTGCTCTCGTCTATTTTAGCGTATTTAATTGAGTAGAGTAGTAAAAGTGTGACAGGAAAATTTGAAAAGTACAATGAAAGTTGCCACTTCATTAACTGTATCATCATGTGCAGTGAGGCTATAAAAATGTTTGAGTCATTATGCTTTAAATAAATGAGCTGGTGACACTCATGTCGAGATGACATTATATGGCGAGTTTAATAAGAGGTTCAACAGCGTAATTATTACTATAATCGTTTTTATTTATTAGGAAATGTAGTCATGCAGCTCAAAATGTTATATAGATATATAAATATGTGTTTATTAATATATATTTAAAAAATGTTGGTTGATGAACTAAAACAGATGAAGTTTCTGTTAATAAATCAGTCGGTTTAATCCAAAAATGTTTTACATCTTTTATTTTTTTAGGTGACATTTATCATTATTGCACAACACATTAGCGTTGTCAGTGGATTAAAATATTTAATTGTGATTAACTATGAAAAATTAATGTATTAATGCACTAACACATTTAGTTCCTTTTTAGAGAAAGGCATTAAAATAACATTAGGCATTAAATAACAGGTGTGTGTGTAATTACTAACTTTGGCAATTTGTGAGGATGCCACTATACAATGTCGTTATTTGTCATTTACTGATCTTTTTTTTTTTTTTTTTTTAGAAATGAATAAACCAGTCATAACTATGAATTAAATAAATGTGAAAAACTTTGACAGCAGTTTCAGTTTGTTGAACTTTGTCCCCTGTTTCAAGGCGGCGAATCAGGCAGGTGCAGGACCATACAGTGATCATGTGAGCTGTCAGACCCCCGCCACCGTGCCTGACCCGATCTCAGTGTTGTGTGTACTTGAGCACGACACCACAGACAGTGGCGTCTACACACCTTCCACTTGCCTGGCTTTGAAATGGGACGAGCCCTGCAACAATGGAGCGGAGATCACATCTTACACTCTTAAACTGGGAGAGCAGCTCATCAGCCTGGGCACCAGCACCTGCTATGTGCTACAGAACCTACAGCCTGACAGTGAATACAGGTATGTACACACACATTGTGACACCAGCATTCTGTCCATTAGATCACATTCATCTGGTGATTCACATAAGCACTTCTGAGATATGGGAAAACAGTGTTAACTAATAACTACTTAGCTTTCCGATTCCCTCTGAGCCAAAACTGTGTCCTGCGGGGAGTAGTTACACTCCATCTCAGGTCTCATTTGCATTTTGCAAAGTTGTCCATTTCAGCGAAGCGTGACGCCACAACCGCGTCACCCCCGCTGCCTGTTTCCTCCCCCTGCCCAGGAGAACAGTGGGTAAACAGCAGCGTGTTAATGATGCTAATCGGAAGCTAATGAAAAGAGAAGGCCAGAGGGCAGAGTTTGTGTGTGTATCTACGAAGTGGCGACCATAACAGGACATCTATCCCTGCATGGGGCCTCCACAGCGCACATATAAGTGTCTTCATCAGCCAGCTTATGCAACTCATGTTTACGTCTGGCAGCTTTGATTATGGCCTTTAAATTAGAGATCTGCGTGGGACTGATTTTTCTAGTTTCATCCCACTTTCCTCTGACTCCTGCAGATTTTTACTCGTCGTTCACCTGCTCCTCACTTAACGATTTTCTTCCTGTCTACTCCCACTCAATTTACACTGCCATTTAAAAGTTTGGGGTCGGAAAGTTTTTTTTCAGAAGAAATATATACTTTTATTCAGCGAGGATGCATTGAGTTGTTAAAATTTAGGGTAAAGACTTTTATGTTACCAAATAAATGCTGTTCTTTTGAGCTTTCTATTCGTTAAAGAATCAATGCAACTGTTTTCAACATTGATAATAATAAGAAATGTTTCTTGAGCACCATATCAGCATATTAGAATGATTTCTGAAGGATCATGTGACACTGAAAACTGGAGTAATTCAACTTTACCATCAGAAAAAAATATTTTTATAATATAGTAACATAGAAGATCATTTTTAATTGTGATATTTCACAATATTACAGTTTTTATGGTAAGTTTGATTTTAAAAAGGCAGCTTTCATGAGCATAGGAGACTTTCAAAAAAAAAAATCTTGCTGACCCTAAACTTTTGAACTCTACTGTAGGTCTTGTCAGAGATTCTCAATATTCTCATTAATAAAACAGAGAAAATAAAGCATGGCTGCATTTACACTGTCTAAGCACCATAAATTTAAATCTTGAAACAAAAATCACTGCTTCTTAAATTTACAATAAATGACAAACTTTACTTTTTTGCTCAAATCTAAATTTGTAAATGTAAATTTGAACTATATGGTGGACTATTAAACTACTTAAATGTTGCTTACACAGATTAAACTCTGTTTTGAAAATCTGGGTTGTAAATATTCTTTCAGAAAGAGATTGGACCTTTCTGTAGATTAGATTTTTAATACATCTCTACAATTTTTTTTGTGTGTGTGTGTTTTACATTTAATTTAGTATTCCCGCCAGTATTCAGTATTCATGTGCAGGGAAGATCAGGGTTTATTTTCTAGTTATGGTTGACCTTTCCATTTCCGTGTTGTCCATCTGTCGCATTTGTCTGCTGTTGGACTTCCTCTTCATTAGCATTCTCAGCCATGCATCATACCCAACTGTTTTATTTTTCCGACACTGCTCATGGAACAGTAATTTTTTTAATTATTTATTCATTTAGATTTAAAAAAAAAAAAAAAAATGTATTGTTCATTTTTATTCGTTGATTGTTTTGGATTTTAGAAGCAAAACCGAAGGCAGGAGTCCACTGTGCAGATTTCATTATCTGATAGCAGACTATCTCAGTAATCTCCTGCCAGTGTTCTGACTGGTCTAATAGCATTGTAACCTCTGTTATTTACCCTGCTCATACAAAGAAGCTGAGTTTCTTTATGCTCAGTATATTTAATAGATCTTATTCAAACAAATGGGTTAGGGTAGTAATGTCACAAATTTGCTTTGTGATCAGTGACTTTAAATAATGAGAATCTTAAATATGGTTCCAGGTCGAAGTGAAAATAAGATTTTGAATCTCAGATTTTTGATGTGGCAAAGACTTTCGAACCCCACTGTATATGAATCAGAACCAGATATTTTTGAGCCGGGCCCGGCGTGAAGCAGACTGTATGGTCATTTGATCTCTTCTAGATCGATTATGTCTTTAGTCATTAGGGGCGTACAGACTAATGAAATCTCTTGAAAGGTTAAAGTATGTTTTGTTTTCAGTTAAATGTCAACCAAACAGTCTGGTGTTGTGGAAGAGCTGCTGTTAATTCCAGTCCAGACTCCCCAACTCTCCAGTTTTTTTTTAAACCCAGAAATTGATTTTGGTTCTATTTGATTTAATAATATGACAAGGCATTATCCTTGAATGATGGGCTTCTACACAAAGCACTTTCAGCCGACAAATATAAATTTGATTGAGTTTAGCAAGGTGAAAGTTAAGGAAGTTATTTGCATCCCCAAGTGAGTGAAACTCAGCATGACGTGGCAGTGAGTGAAGAGATCGACCACATCTCATTTCACATCAAGGCTGAGTCAGGTGAAGCTGGGTAAAACGAGCTGCAATTTCAAAGAGAAAAGCCCATTTTAGCTGGATTTTGTAGTTGTTGTAATAAATGCAAGTAATATCATATATTTAAAATTGTGTTTATGTACATATGTGTGTGTAAATATATTTGTGTTGTGCCATGGAAATACCATGAAGTGTTTCACATGGTTAACAGCAAAGCAAGGGCACATCTGTTGGCCTGTTGATAAACATATGTGAAACCTTTTGCACTCCATTGATACATTCATATTCAGATGAAGTTGCTCATATGAGCGTCATCTGCTCACCTCCTGCATGAACGGCAGCTGTAAGCAAAGGTGAATATTGTGTTCTTAGCACATGAACATAAATGAGTCCAGTACGGTGAGTCACATTAACTTTGTTATTGATGTTATTGGATGATTGTTTTCGTTTTGAAAACAAATGCAAATCCACATGCTGTAATGTTGCAGTGCAGTTGCTTTACACTATACAGTTCAGCGGTGACATGAAGTAAACAAGTTTCTTGGCTTTCTTGCTTTTGGAAACAACATAAGTACCTGATTGTTTAGCTGTTCTGAACTGCCCTGGTTGAGTTCGTAGCCATCATGTCTTTAAAGACTCAGTGCTGTTCTTCTGAAAAGAATGGCTACTCAATTTAATGGCGACATTGAGTTGTTTTGTTTGTTTCGTTGTGTTTTGCTGTTTTGTTTTGTTTTGTTGTGATTTTTGTTTGTTTTTATTTTTTGTTTTGTTGAATCTCTGAAATGAGTCAGACTTCCCAAATGCTACTGAGTGAGGACTTCTAGGGAAATGTGTGTAATTATTGTCTCTGCTCACTCAAAGCTTGCAATACAATGTGTGACATACACCATGTTGTTGAAAGGTTTTGATGAACGAGCAGGTTTACGTTCTTAATGAGTTATTGATTTACACGTCAAAGCCGCTTTGTCTCAATCAGGAGGTCTTGTGGTAAAGGTTAGGTAAAGTCTATCATGACTTCTGATCCTTGAAGCTTAATATCACCTTGCTGCTGGCTCTCGTAATGCCATAACTGTTGTTAGGTTTTTTTTTTTGTGACACGAAATGAACAAAATGTAATTTTATAGTGACCAAATTGAAATATTACTTTTGAGGAGTAAGGAAGAATTTCCTACTGAGCCCATCCATCACATTGCTCTGTGTTATTACTCTCTATCTGATGGTAGTCAGATGTTTTCAGTCTCAGGCTTCGTCTTTCTATATAGGATTAGTAGGAGTGACCAAAATCTTATTTACTGTGATTTATAAAATGACTATAGACAGTAATTGTGATTTATATCATGGTAGTTTTGGAAGAAATTCAGCAGAAATAAACGGATGTTTTTATAATCCAGTAGATAAAATACTTTTACATAACATAAGGCAGTCCTGCTCACCAATAGCAGCACAAATAGAAACGCTATATCAGCAGCAGTTTACACATTTCTAGCTCTGCACCATATACAGGTCAAATCACCCAGCCCTGAAGATCACCTGATGTGCAAGTTTTAAATGAGACTCTCTGTGCTGTGTCAGTTTGCAGATTCAGGCAGTGAACGAGATTGGTGCCAGTCCCTTCTGCCCTCCCCTGCTGGCCCGCACCAGGCCGCTGCCCCCTGTCCCGCCCCGACTGGAGTGCACTGCCGCTGGACCCCAGAGCCTCAAACTCAAGTGGGGAGACAGCAGCAATGCCAAGAGCCTGCTTGGAGAAGAGATGGTCTACAACTTGCAGATGGAGGACAAGAACAGAAGGTCAGTTCATCTCGAATACACCTCATAAACGACAATAGATGCACCGCTAAGAGGGAAATTGAATAAATTTTGAAAGCACACTGTGAGCAATAATGTAATTTAGTCAAGGTGAACTGTCATTAGATGGCAGCCATATTTTGGCATTACAGGTACATCATTTTATGTTTAAACTTTTTAGCTTGTATAGTTTTTTTTTTTTTAGTTGTTTATAGCTCAACACCTGAAAGCTATAGAAATTAGTGCTTTGAGGTGTAATTAGTGTTATTGGTCTTTAAGCCTTACTATTATAGACATACCTGTAGATTGGCCAGGCCACTGCATTTTTAACCTCCCGAGTTTCCGTTTGGCTCACATCCTAATTTAATTGTGGCTGTTGATTGTTTTCTTTGGCAGAGCGGCATTTTGGCTGTATTTGTGAGCGGGCAACAGGCCTGACAGATGGGCATTTAATAGAAAATATAATGAATTCCCCAACCGACACTGTCGGAAATCCTTTTAGTGTTAGACTGCTTAATTTTCTAATTATTCTAATGATTCTCTTTAGCCAGTAACAGTTTTCTACAAGGGGAGAGAGATGATTAAAGCATTCATCTTTTAACAAACATGTACCAAAGGTGTATATAGTTTATAACTACTCTAACTCTAACGTTATATAGTTTACATATGCTCTTAACTTTCAAAAGTTTAGAGTCAGTATGATTTTTTATATTTTTTTTATATTTGAGCATAGGAAGTCTCTTGATGCTCACCAAGGCTGTATTTATTCGATGAAAAATACAGAAAAAAAGTCATATTGTGAATTATTATTATTATTATTATTATTATTATTACAATTTAAAATAACTAGTTTTCTAGTTTAATATATTTTTAAATGTTATATATTCTTGTGTTGGCAATTACTCCAGTCTTCAGTGTCACATGATCCTTCAGAAATGATTCTAATGTGCTGATTTGCTGCTCGAGAAACATTTCTTAATGTTTTTACATTTTAAATTGTTCTTAAACAACTTAATGCATCCTTTCTGAATGAAAGTATTACTTAAACTTCTGGGATTCATTTGTCTATTGCATCTTACTCATGTGAAAAGACTAAAAGTTACGGTAACACTTTACAATAAGGTGTCATTTGTTAACATTAGTTAATGTATTAACTAACATGAACAAACGATGAACAATGCATTTATTACACTATTTATTCATCTTTGTTAATGTTAGTTAATGAAAATACAGTTGTTCTTTGTTTATTCGTGTTAGTTCACAGTGCATTAACTAATGTTAACAAGCACGACTTATGATTTTAATAATGCATTAGTAAATGCTGAAATTAACATGAACTAAGATTAATAAATGCTGTAGAAGTATTTTTTATTCTTAGTTCATGTTTACTAATGTTAACTAATGAACCTTATTGTAAAGTGTTACCAAAGTTACGAAATGAAATGTCATAGTCATAAACCGAGGGCTAACAATTGGTAGTATAATGTCCCCTTGACTTTGTGTGTTAGTCCTGAACAAATTATAGCACAAAGGCCTAAGATCCAATTGCCATCATCGGTGTGCATTAGAGTGTTCTTTTTTTTTTTTTTTTTTGCTATGTTAACAATGATTGATTCAGCTGCTTAATCAAAATTAGATGCCAACTGCACAGTTGGGACAGATTCAGCATGGCTCTGAAATAGACTCGTAATCGTTCTGCTATTACACGTTTTATTTCTGGTGAGATTGCCATAGTAACCATAGATGTACTATCCAACCAACAATAGCAGCTATTGTATCAGAGCACTTCTCTGTGGACTTGTTCTTGTTTTCTTACTCTTTGAAAACCCCTTTTTCAGGAGTTTATTTTATAATTCAGTAGGTGATCTGTTACTGCGTGTTGGAGCTGGACTTGCACAAAAGACTGCGCTTAGTACTATTCCTTTATATGCACATAAAAGTCTATCAATCCAAGCCAGGATTCCAACACAGACTTGGATGAAAAGAACATGAAGAGAGTTTGACAGGCTAAAGTGAGAATATTAAGTACGAACTGCTGGTCAATGGTCTGTTACCTTCATCTCATTATTCAGACATCGAGCTGGCAGGAATTTCTTGAGATTGGCAAAATATCTCTGGAAGCAGTCATTAAATAGCAGCTGCTGCTTTGTTCTCTGTTTTGACCTGAGTTGTTTGTGTAAAGACTGATGGTGTTGCGCTAGGACAGGACATGGCATGAGGATACCCAGAGCTCACTGCAAATACCTGAAATTTCTACCTAATTTATTGTAATCGAGACCAAAAAAAGGTTCAATTAAATTTTGAAAGTCTGGGGCTGGTCTACAATGTCATTATGTCTTTTGTTTGTCTTAGAAACACATAAATGGGCATAAAAGTGCATTCTTTAGTATTTTGTGGTTGTTATTTTGACTTTTTTGGGGTTTTGGACAAATATAGCTCATCATTAAAACTGTTAACAATTGTCAACTAAAATGTACAAAGCAGTTAATAAAATAAATTGTTTGGATGTTAAAAATGGACACACACTATCATTCAAAACTTAAGTAGGTTTTTTTTCAGAAATTAATATTTTTTCAGCAAGGATGTATTAGATTGATCATAAACAATAAAGACTTGTACATTATTACAAAAAAATCTATTTAACATAAATCACATGCTTTTGAACTTTCCATTCATAAAAGAATCCTAAAAATAATAACAGTTTACTAACAGTTTACACAAATATTAAGCAGCACAACTGTCTTCAACATTGATGATAATTAAAAATTCTGAAGAATGATTTCTGAAGGATCATGTGATACTAAATGCTGGAGTAACAGCTGCTGAAAATTCAGCTTTGTCATAACAGGAATAAACTATATATTAACATAGAAAATAGTTATTTTTTATATTGTATTGATATTACGGTGATCGAATAAATGCAGCCTTAATTGGAGCAAGAGAATCTTTCAAAAACACTTACCAACTTACCAACCCTAAACATTTGATTGGTGCCAAGTTTAAATAACACACCATTAACATAAATGAAATGTTTATGTTTTAGGTTCGTCACAATCTACAGAGGCCCAAGCCACACATATAAGGTACAGAGACTGAATGAGTCGAGCAGCTACTGTCTCAGGATTCAAGCTGTGAGTGAGGCAGGAGAAGGTCTTTTCTCTGAAGTACACACCTTCCATACGACCAAGTCTGTTCCTCCAGCTCTCAAGGGTAAAGTAATTTATACAAGAATATTTGCACATTGTTTCACGCCACGTGTTCATGTACTGGATGGCCATTTATTTGATGCTTATACAGCTAAACTTGTGTATTATCTTTTAGCTCCCAAAGTGGTACAGATGGAAGGGAATGTGTGTGAGGTGAGCTGGGAGAGCATTCCACCAATGAGAGGAGACCCCATCATCTACATCCTACAGGTGCTGGTAGGCCGGGAGTCTGATTACAAACAGGTGAGATTCCATTTTTCATACCTGAATTGTCTGTACTGTAGATTATGACTGTCTATTAGCCAGTGATTAATCTCATAACTTTTATAATTTGTCTAAACACTGCATTGAATTCATAGTAAAATGTAGATATTATGAAACAGAGATATCATATGCAACAGTGAGTGAAGATTTAGTGATCTCATTTGCATAAAAAACATACATTCTATATTTCTATGAAAATTAAATTAGAATTCTGTTACATATAATTCGATAGTCCTTTTAGATCATTGTATAAAAATTGCATTTAGTTTGAGACAACTATTTAGTTTGTATTGCAGAAAATTAAAACAATAGTTCACACAAAAATGAAAACTTGCAGAAAATTGACTCAAGATTTAGATGAGTTTTTTCTTCTTCAGAACAGACTTGGAGAAATTTAGCATCACTTGCTCACCAATCCTCTGCAGTGAATGGGTGCCGTCAGAATAAGAGTCAAACAGCTGATAAAAACATCACAATAATCCAAAAGTAATCCACATGACTTGAGTCCATCAGTTAATGTCTTGTGAAATGAAAAGCTGTGTGTTTGTAAGAAACAAATCCATCATGAAGACATTTTCCCCATCAAATCATTTCCCTTCAAATCAAGAAAACAGAGGATGGACCTGTTCACTGAAGGAATCATGCTCACCAATACAGCATGATGCTAAATTTCTCCAAATCTGTTCAGATGAAGAAACATATTCATATACAGTATATTTTGGATGGTCTGAGGGTTAATTTTCAGCAAATTGTTGGTGAACTATGCCTTCAACAATCATATGTGATTTATTTTTTTAATTTAATTTAAATTTACTTGAATTTTTATTAATATATCCACACCTATAAACAAAACAGAAAATGCATGAAGTTTCATGAAGTAGTCTTTGCAGTGCATTGTTATTCAAGGAAAGGGAAAAATATCAAGATGTCATCCCCACAGACTAAGTCTGAGATAGAAGCAGTATAATAGGTCTGTATCCTCTGCCTGAGACTCTTAGTATTCTGCAACTGATGTTGATGCCACTGCTGATGGCTTGATAGAGACCAACACCCAGCTCATCTATCAAACTTCATACAACTGAAGGAAACAGCATGCATTTAAAATTAGTCTTTAATCTGTTTCAGGTTATTTTTCATTCCTGGTTGTTGTGATTTGGAGAAATTCTAATAATACAGGAAAACAGGATACAAGTTTAACCTGATGAAACTATTGAACTTGCCTTTTTAAGAATCAGTGACTTTTGTGACAGTTGAGTGCGAGTCCCTGGTTTGTCTCAGAGAGAGCATTATCATTATTCACTGCACAAGTGACATTATTGCACACATTTTTGTCAGTTCGCTTATAAATGTGCCATCATTTTGCATTTAATGGCCACATTAGTAGATCGGCCTGTGAATCATAAATCCACCGACTGGTTGTGAAGGCCACAAGGTCTCTCTAGGGAGTTGGCCAGAGCAAGCCAATCAGATCCCTTCCTTCACTGGGATATTTTTCTGTTAGGGGCACAAATGCTGCTGTTCTAATGTCTAATGGTAGCTGGCATGGCTCCTATTACTGTGTTAATGTGCTCCTTGTCCTGTGAGCTGTTAAAATGGATGTGAGAAGTGAGGACTGTGTTGTTTGCATGTAAAGAGAAGCAAGGGTTTAATGGCAGCAGATGCCATCTTCTGTTTGCTTTGGTTCTAGGGTGTCTGTGTGAACTCGTAACTAATGTAGGTCTCCATTTTGCCATCTTATTTATAAAACATGTAAAAGTTACAGAACAAGCAGGCAGGGACCCAGTACAAATCCTGTGTGCATCTCAGATCATTTTCACCCAGATAATGCCTTAACCATACCTTTTTTTTTTCTACATTCAACACTTTTTTCCTCTATATAAATTAAAAAAAATAAAATAAAACACTTAAATCAACTGTTTTAAATGCTACAAGTGAAATTAGGCATCACTGCGATGAAGCGGTTATTCTAACAGAAAAACGGTGAGCAGCAAAAAAATATAGATTACTTTCACTAAAACACAGCAGAAAACAACAATGCTGCAAATATAGTTATTTTTCTTTCTATCTATAACCGATGACTCTGAGTATTCAAGCCAGATTTAACAAGACGTTTCTGATCTACATTTAGCGTTATTAATCTGTAGGCTAAGAACATTTAAATATATGAATAAATATATATAATTGTTGTTAGATGGCTAGGTTGAAATTTAAACTTTGAAACTGTTATCTTTCTTTCCTGCTCAAGATGAGGACGGTTTGATTATCCATGTTATGCATGTTAGAGAGAGGACAAAATAAATGGAAACATTTAAACTCCAACATGGCGAAGTCTAATGTAACTCATAAGGTTTAATACTGTCCAATAAGACTGAAGAGGAAAAAGAACTAGAAACATTTAAACTACTGAAAGAACAAAACGGAGTAGTTATATCCACGGGCGATGCGGATAATCCGCGGGTCGGGTAATAAAAAAATGCATTCGGATTATTTGCGGGTGGATAAAATAAATCATAAATGATGCAAATATTAACTTTTTTTTTTTTTTTTTAAATACATTTTTCATCAAGCAGACGATTTAATTTGTGTGTGTTTTCGCCTGATCGGGAGTTGCAGTGACAGAAACGGTGACATTACAGATAAAGTTTGAAAGGAGTAAAGCCTGTGTTAATGCTATTAAGTGGGCTAATATGCCCAAAGATGATGTTTTTGTTTTATAAATAAATGTTCATTTAAAAACAGCCCACGATCAACGTATTATGTTACCGTTACCCCTTACGCCTCCGACGAGGTTTTGTTCAGTCCTCCACTCTGTGACAACTCACAAGAGACTATTTTTAGCCAAGCAGCGAGGAGAGCAGCTTCAGAATCGCGCCGCGCCGCGATCATATATATATATATATATATATATATATGAAATATTGAAAACATAAAGCTAAGTAATACAAATAGTGAAGCCTTTTTATGCTGTTATATAAAATATCATCTCTCATGGACCTGAATAAACTGTTGTTTTATTTTATGTTCTATATTAGATTCAGTTTTATTTTGTCTGCTCATAAGTAATTGGCTTGTTTTTGGCAACTTTCATTAACGGGAACCATTGCCATCTCAGTTTTACATGTTCTTCGGAGCTCAAATGGCATCTGTTTCATTCCTCTCTGCAAATGGAAAAATGAAATAGTAGCTGTCAAAAGGGGTTGCTAGAAACAGCTTATATTAAGTTTATCTTTTTTTAATGCATTATACTGCTGAGAGGGACAGTTTCTAAATGTATTTGCTTAGTATATGTATTTCTTTGATACATTAGTGTTTTTTCGTCGGTCAAATCAAAAGCAGCCTGAGTCTGGTGTGCACTGTAAGCTGAAGTTCTCCTTTTCCTTATTGAAAGTATTTAGTCCTCTGTGGACCTTTTGTACAGGCAATAGGTATTTGGAGGGGAAAAAAGATTAAAATATTCAGTGCAACTTTTCTAAACCGACCGTGCCGTGGCACTTTATCCATGCATCTGGAATAAACAATGAAGGACTTAATGTTTAACTCCTGGTCTGGCTGTGCTATTAGAGCTGCATGGTGATATGAAGCTCAGGCACGTTTTGGCTTAGAGTGATTTTTCTCTGTTTCATTTGTGTCAACAAAAGAAAACGTGTCCATCATCTTAGCTGTGAATAAGGAAGGTTACAAATTGTGGGTGGCTTTTTATTGAAATTGAACAGCTGTTGTTTGGCAGCAAAAAGCAGCCACATGTGAAAAGCCTCATCCATAGGAAGTGCTCTGTGTTATAGGGACTTTTCTTCCCACACATGACCTATTTTGCATTTTAATGAAACTTCCATGATGTTTGTTAAATGTTTCCTGTTAGTAACATTGTTTCATGCATGTGATGTAATTAGAAGGTTTGTTTTCCTTGTGAAAAGCATCTTTTCTGTTCAAATTTCTTATCTAGACTCTTTTTCAAACCTTTAGAGGTTTGTGGCATTTGTCGACACTACAGGATATGAGAGCTCTGACTTATATTAGGAATGCACCATACTAAACACTATCTGTGATATTGGCATAGCAAGACAATAAATAATCCATCCAAAGCCTTCCCATGCCCTTCTTTAATAAATGTTGAGATCTCTCCAATATAAATGCTGATAGATTGAATCACTGGTTATAGCCAATCTTTCCAATTAATTAATTTAATTTAAAAGCAATTACATTTATTTGTATTGAATCCTAATAGCATTAATAATATTAGTAATCTTACTATTAATAATATTTATTATTATTGAATGCAAATGCTTTAATAAAAATATAAGCTTAGCATTTATGCAATGAGCTGAAGTTGTAAAGAGCCTGGAACATAATCAGTTCTTGATGGTGTCCAGTTGGACATGTTTTACTTAGTTTAAGAATACGAAGCTATATTTTTCACGAACGTTCTCTTTCTCTTTCAGTTATATAAGGGAGAAGACACAAGCTTCCAGATATCTGGCCTGCAGAACAACACAGACTATCGCTTCCGCGTGTACGTGTGTCGGCGGTGTCAGGACAGCACACAGGAGCTGTGCGGCCCGCTCAGCCCATCCTCGCTCTTCACCCTGCGACGTACAGAGCTCACCCTACCCGGAGAGCTCAACTCCCCCGAGACCCTGAAGCCCAGCGGCATGTTCGCCACGGACGAACGCTTCGCAGCGGTCTTAGTCGGGGCTTTCGCGGCCCTGTCTTTCCTCATCGCTTTTGTGGTGGAATACTTCTTCATGAAGTGAAAATACCGAAATGAACGCAGAACCAGCAGCCAGCCAAGAAAAAAAAAAAAAAAAAACGTTCTGAGAAACACACGAACACTTAAAGTATACATCCGACGCGACGTACTGTAGGCTGAGTATGTTATACAGGCTCTCTTCTTGTCTTTCATTCTCTTTTCTCTTTCTCTGATGCCTTCCAGCCTGCCTGTGCATCGCTGTGTCACTCACTCTTTTACAGCGTGTGGATTTCGCTCTGAACTCTTCGGGGAAGCGAAACCACATTATCAAGCCTTACGAAGAGTTGCGCGACAGCCTGTTTTTGCATGCTTCGTTTTTTTGTATCCCTTTAAGTGTACGTATATGTTGGGAGGAAAATGTATCGGTATTTTCTCCGCATTCATGGCCTTACTTGTTTTATCCGAGTGTGCATTTGTTTCACAGCCATATATATACAAGTTACATAGCTTTATCATGACGTAACACCCACAGTTCACCCAGTGCTGTTTTTTGATATTCATAATCGCGTGATGTTCACATTTTGCTTGTACGTCACAGCACGCATCACCACGATCCTTCTCAGAAACACGAAATACTGTTACCGTAGTAAGGCTGTTGTAAAGCCCCCTGCATTTAAGCTGCCAAAGCAAGTTGCAATCCAAGTGTGGTTCAAGTGATGCTGCTATTGTGTGTTTATTTTTCCTACGAACGGAATCGGTTATCTAATATATAGAGATATAAATATAAATCTATAAGAGCTATTGTAATATAAGTAACAATGAGTTTGAAGTAGATCTCTCTGTTCACAATCTATGGTGCTTTATCTGTGGTCAGTAGTGGTGGCGGACGAGGGTAAGGGAAGTTAAACGCCGCCCTTTGCCACCACACACCCTCTTTCTCTGGCCATCTAGTCCTTAAGGTGCAGTGACACAGGGCTCTTTCCTCGCCTTCCCGCCCCCCGGATGACTTTGGCTAGGCTAACGTCGCCCTCTCAGACTGACCGTCTGTAGATCCAGGGAGTCACAATAGCCAGTGCGTAGCTGTGAAACCGAAATGGCCTGTTTCGTCGCTCTGTGAATGGCATTGGTCCTCGGGACTTCGCCCGTCGCGTTCCTGTCGCCCGTCGTTGAATGTTTCATCTTCTCTGAATCCGTGAAAGCCAGTTGGACATTTCTAAGGTGCTTCATATCAAGGTTATTGTCAAAAGCAGCAGTGAGTTCCTCCACCCGCTGCGCCATGCCAAAACAGCCTGATGTGCTTGCAGTGCATCTTTAGCCAAGTAAAAGGTACAAACCAGCAGTTCCCATCGATCCAAAGAGTTTCTCCCACGTTACACTTGCAGAACAGTTAGGAGGTTTCTAAAAAGGAGAACTACATGGGGAAGGGCTTCTTCTCCTTGACTGACAGCCTGTATTGTACCTCAGGGACATGGACTTTTTAGAGGCGAAGGAGTAAATACTATGTTTCTGAGAGGGTGCTGCGAAAACACTAAACGTTGCCGAATGATTCTGATATTGCTGTCATCTGTAGCGTCATTCCGTTGTATCTGCTTCTGCAGTTTTAAATGCATTTATTTGATCTGTTTTCTCACCTAAGCTGTGCCTTGCTCCAGTTGTTCATAAGCAAATCGTTTACTAGCTCAGAATACCTTTGCCAAAGTTAATGGGAAAGTAAGGTATCATTCTTTAGGGTTATTTATACTATCTATTGCATACAGTACTTTAAATGGCAATTAAAGTGCAATCTTCATTTATTTATTTTTCAAGAAATTAAGAGATGTAGTTATGTACTATTTTTTTTTTCGCTCTCTCTATCTCTCTCGTAGCATGTTTTTTTTTTTTTTTCAGTTAATTGTATTGTAGATTAACGATTAAGGCCAGCATTCCTTTCATTCATAATTCTGGTTATGTTTATGTCTTTTCATTAATTGGGAACATGTAGCATGTACCATGCTGAAACATTTATGTATAACCAAATGCCTGTTCATCTCCTATCAGAAAGTGCCGAACTCCAGCTAGTTGTCTTTTCATAGAGAACTGTAGCAAATGTTTAATCTGTTTTCTTCTTTATTTTGTGAGCGTGTAATGGGACATACATACAGTAGTTACATTTGGCATTGCTAAAAAGAGTGTTATGACGCTTATGTTATCTTACTGTTTGCCAAAGCGGAGGCTTGTCCACTTTTATGTTGCTTTTTATTGTTATTTAAAGGGTTACTTGAGAAATCCTTCGTGACACTAGAACATCATTTCTTGAAAAGGAAAAACATACGTTTAAGTTAAACTTCATCTGTGACTACAATTTTTTTTTTAGTAGTGAAAATTGTGCCATTTATTTGAATAATCCTTCTGAGGTGAAATCTTACATGCCGTTTCACACCGAAAAGAAAGCAAAACAATCAAACTGTTTTGAGGCAAGTGATATTTCTCGTTTCCTTTTGTTTTCCAGACATGTCATTGCGCAATAGTGAATTTATTCCAGTATTTTTGCTAAGGAATTATATATAGAGATATATAAATATATAGTATGACAACTAACAGAAATGAAGCACTTTTTAAAGCGAAACATTAATCTTTATTAGATTTATCTTGATAAAACTGTATTTCCTAGTCATTGTTGCTATTGCTTTCAAATCAAGAGTATCATTCAGTCAGAAAACTGGCCCACACAGGCTTGAACACATTTAGTTAAAAGTCTGAAAGTCCATTGGCGTCCTTTTAATGTTAGTGTTTTTTGTTTTGTTTTTTTGCCCATCTTATATATATATATATATATATATACACACACAAGTAGTATTGGGGTCCTAACCAGTGAACTCAATTATTTTATTTTTTTGTTTTCATATTGGTCCTTGTAAAATTTCAAAAGAACCCTTTTTTTTTTTTGTGGCCCAACTACAGTTTTGTATTTTTATATTGTATTTTATTTCATTTTAATTCTGTTTTATTTGTGCTCTGTTTTAAATATAAAAATGAATTTGAACATGATGTTTGGAGATCGATCAGCTCTCAGTCATCCCAGAGAAATGTATAGAACCATAAGTGTATTCAACTATTTTCCAAAAAAAAGTATGTATTTTTACCTCACAGTTTAAAGAAAAGAGAAAAAAAAAAGAAAAGGAAAGATATACAAAACATTCCAGGCTTGTCATGATCTACAATTTTTAAAGTCATAAATTTTTCTCGTATTGTAAATGTTAGACAATTTCATATGCATATATATAAAAGAAACTGCCATATCAATGTTAATGTATAGATTTTTGCAAATACTACCCTATGTATGTAAGACTTAACTGTATCTGTAGCGTGTATGTAATATATTTATACCCAATAAATGTTTAAATTTTTTCTGACAAATTGTATTTTGTACTGGAGATGTTAATCTTTCATATGATTGAAGTCACTCATTGGTTCTTGTCTGTTGCATGTCATGAATATTCAAACTCTTGCAATGAGTACAAATACTTATCGTGGCCCAATATTTGACATTGCTAAAATTCAGATTATGTTCTTATTCTCAAAAACCCACCAAGTAGGAAATATTTAAAGGCTGTTCAACAATAGTTCTGAGGTGTTTGACGTAGAAGGATGTTGTTCATTGAAGCTGCTAGTCCAATTTCATCCACCACCAAAATTGCTTCATATGAACCTGTTGAAGCAGATACTTATTCATACAGAAAGTCAGTGTAAAGATTAATAGCTTTTTAATGAATAATAAATCATAAATCCTGAACAACTTGAATGGTATCAGATTGCCTGAAAAGCAGAGCATTTATTTTTATCAATTTCCATTAATTACAGATGCCTACCTTCTTGCTATGCTTTGCTTTAATGCTTCTCAGTGTTTGTGTTACATTATGTTGGTGTATTTTTTTTTTTTTTTTTTTGTGGTAAGTACTTGTTGCTGGTTAGAGCTGACACTTCAAAGCCACAAAATATCAATTTTCTTTCAATTTCTCAATTTTCCTTTTTGCTTTTCAGGTTTTCTCTATTGGCGTGACCAGTCACACTACATTTGTATTGCCAAAGCAGTTGCAGCTACAACTGTCTTGCAAGTGAAGACATTTAGTGATATGTTTGTGGAAATTGAGTGCAATCACTTATTAAAATCTGACTTTTATTAGCCTGTACTTTTAATGCGAGAGTCTTTTAATTGAAGTTGATCATTAAAAGCGTCCAGGTATGGTGCTCATTTATTTGAAATTGACCTGTAATTGACACTTTGAAGAGTGTTTACACTCCCCTTCTCCATCAGGCCTGTGGTATTTTTCTTTTTTATATGTTTTATGGTGAGGGAAGGCAGGAGTGGCATGTGTGAATGGACAATCTCATTTTGCAGCATCACCTTCTGCCTCATAAGGAGATCGGACTGATTTATGAAAGTGCTATCCTCTTTAATTCTTTCTCTCCAGTCTGGAGGCTCTGACCTTCATTTGACTTCAATAAAACACCAACAGTCAGACTTTGCACATGGAAACAGGACAGAAGAAAGCAGGTTTTGTAACAGGATCTCATGAAATCAAAAATCCGCTGATCCAGATGAATAAGAGCATCTCAAATCAACATTGCATCACTTTTCCCCTTATTATTTAAGAACGCATTATAGTTTCTGTAAATATATAATATATATATATATAAATAATAGTTAGAGTATATCATATGTAGTATATCAACTTATTTGTCATTGTTCTTAAACTAAAGAATGATTTTGAAGTTGTAAATAAGAGATTACTAGAGTGTTTTACAAGAAAATAATATTTTAGGCTTTCTACTCTAAAATATCATTTTTAATTCACTATTACGTGTTGTTTCTTTGTAATTGTAAAATTTCCTAGCAATTTTTTGAGGGAAAATATACACTATTTTTAGTGCATTGTCAAAAAAACATCATTTGCAAGAGAAAACCTCCAACACAACAGATATCCAATGGAACATGGGTATATTTACATATTTTACAATATACAAATATGTACGTTTCTATACTGTACATCATTTAGAACACAAGACACATGCAGTTTCCACAAAAGATACTACTGGATGTAACATACAAATATACTGTCACAACATTTATTGCAGTGGTTTTAAATAAAACTCTTCTGTATAACTGGGTAATTCAGTACATTTAGCACATGAAACACTGAGTACAAAAAAGCAAGCTTTTATGATGTTTGAGTACTTCAATGCACCAATGCAATGCAAACTTTTGTTTCTTTGTTTTTAATTAACGTTCCTCAGAAGCTTTTGAATTCTGTGTATTGCTTCAGGTCTGGAGACAAGCCTTATGAACACACAAAGAATGTGACAACACTTGCTGAAGGAGCGTGACGTGCATTCAGGCACAATGCAAATGAACGGCATCGCCTTTGCAGTCCCTGTCATTGGGTGCATAAGGTTGCTGTATCTACAGTGCTAATCTTGTCTTCCAGATTTCATTTAGATTTAAGGCAACTGAAGTTATCTTTTTCCTCTCCCTTTTTGTGTCTCTATTTACAAGCATATTTTTATAAAACCTCAAGGCATCTAATGAAATGTTGAGCTTGGAATGGACGAATGGCTGTTAATGAATCAAATCTTTCTAAACTACTCCCTGATCTGTTTGAAAATGTATGAGATATCCATGTGGATTTTTGAGAAACTAGTATCTTACAAAATGGTGGCAGCAGTAGATGAGGTCTGAAATGGCTGTTAATGGTAAAGTCAGTCTGTCAGAGTCACAGGCTGGCAGTGGATTCCGTCCAGCACGGGGAACTCTCTCCCTTGACCACTGATGTGCTTCTTCGTGGGGTATGATGCAGTCCGAAAAGTTTGCAAGCTGCCATCCTATACTTCTTGGACATGATGTTGTACAGGATAGGGTTGATTGCGGCACTCAGGTAAAAGAGTACAAAGGAGATGAGATTACAGTAATGGCTGATGACGGACATGACAGGAGAGCCCATCTCTGTGGATTTGGAGATCAGGTAACGTCCAACGTGAAAGGGAAGCCAGCAGAGCACGAAGGCAAACACCACCACAGCTGTTAGAGAGAGGGAATGAAAGTTACTGAATGGTGAAATAGCAGTTCCCTCAGCTCGTTGCAGAAAGCAAATATTATTAGTAAGAAAAAAAATGTCATGCATACACAAATATTTTACACATCAAAAGAGCCATGAACATGTGTTTGACTTAAACCTCAAAATTATAAGCATTTTTCTTAACATACAAAAATGTTTCTAAATAATAAAATATATATTTGTGTAGATTCTAGTGGTCACATTTTCATAAATAAATAAACAACATCACCCCTACAGAACACAAAAGGACAAGTGTCTCCTGTTTTTTCCCCTTTATCTTAGTTTGTTCTTAGTTTGTTCTTAAAGACCTTGTTACCTGGATTTCGTATGATAAAAGAACTACTTAATGAAAACTGGATACATTTTTTTTTTTTCCAGAAATTTTCTTTCTAATATAAACTGTTTTATTTATATGGCACATGGCACAGCACATTTCAATTATTAATTAAAGAGATGCCAGTTAAAGTAAAAAATCACCTTTTCGACATGGAAAGGTGTAAAATCAGCCTTTTTTACTTTAATAAACCATTTAATTTAGGTGTTACCACATAAAGTACATTTTTAAGCTCCCTAACAAAACAGTTTTAATGTATGCAGGACTGTGCTGTTGTTTTGTGCCAAGCGCATCCCGTGCGTAATGGGTGCGCTTGTGCGTAAAGTGCGCAAATGATAAACATCTTAATCGCGGTTACCTGAGAACGTGGTGAAACCGAGCACTTACCCAGCATTTTCACTGTCTGTCTATTGTTTTTATCACGACTCGAAGCGTTTTCCCCAATCGTCTCCCTCTTTCTCTTCCACAGCTTTCGCCCGATGAGACTATACAGTACAGTCAAGCAGAACACAGGCAAGAAGAAAAAGATGCTGGAGACCCAAACCATAATGGTTAAGAGACCAGACCTAATGGCATATTCCGTCGCTTTGCATTCGTTTGTATCCCACGAGTTTGTCCCGTTTTCATGCTCAACCCCGACGAGCACAAACACAGGTCCTGCACTAAAGAAAGATACTATCCAAAGGACCAAAATGACCCCGCGCACGCGACCCTTGGTCACGACTACCTTTGCCCTAAGAGGAAAACAAATAGCAAAGTATCTCTCCACACTGAGTGCAGTGATGTTCAGAATAGTCGAGTACGTGCAACACTCGCTCACAAACTGAAAGAGTTTACAAAGTACGTTGCCAAAATTCCAAGGTCGGTACCTCCAGATTCTGTACAAGTCCAGAGGCATGCAGAGAAAAATTAGTAAATCCGAAAAGGCCATGCTTGACAGGTACAAGTTGGTGGTGGTTCGCATGTCCTTGTATTTGGTCACCACCAAAATTGTCATGAGATTCCCCGTTACACCTACAAAGAAGAAGAGCGCGCAGGTGACGGTGACCCCGGTTAGCACTGGAACGGGGAAAAGGTTGACCGGGTGCTCAAATCCCCAGTATGTCGCGTTCTCGTCCCAACTGCAGTTGAAGGAACAGTTGGACCGGTTCGTCCAGGTAGGCATGCTGAGAGATCATGGAGCGTCTAGATTCTCCTGTGAGAGAGAGCTCGGGGAGGACAGTCTCCCCACCGACTCCCCATCGTGCTGCGCTCAGGGCTGCCCAACATTTACAATTGAACTTACACAACCTGTACCGCAGGATGCGAATTATGGTAGCTTTAGAGGGTCTGACCTTCCTAATTACGGATTGAAGTCCCCCTAAAAGTCTTCAAAACAATCAGTATAATAAATCTTCAAAGTAGGTTCTTCTGCATATATACTATGTGTTTCAAAAACGGTTTCTAACAACGTTTCTGAAGCCACACATTAGCGCGCGAAATAAAAGTTGGCTAACTGAAATTGCATCCCGCTTGTAAAAGTAACCATAGCAACAGTACGCTGATCTCTCTGTTCAGTATTGTGCGTGAAAACGACAAAACGGCCATGAATTAATATAAAGGGTTACATACCAAATTCACTCTCACAAATGTTATTGTCTTAAAAGTCTTTATGATACTTGACGGCTAACTTTCAGAGGCGCAATTTTAGTTGCGTTCGAGCAGAATAGAACGCGCCCTGACAGAGATTCCTTTAAGAAGTCGACTCCTCTGAAGGTCGTTCAGTATTTCGCACCTTGTTGTACTCTATTTGTGGCTGTCAAATAAATGTCCTCGTGACACATCCTACCATCCGTTCCACATCTAAAAATGGTTCCAACTGATGGGAAAACTCAGAGCATTTTTTAACTCAAGAAGTTATCTGTCCACATTGGACAGAAAATCGTTAGTCTTGAAGCTATTTAAGGCATCTTTGGTGTAGGAAGAAAGATACGTGTACAAGGTGAGAGTCGGAGAGATGAAATCACCTCGCGGAGGATGTGAGACACGCGCAATGCGCAATGCTGAGGGACTCTTTCATCAATGATGTCATTGATTCACTATTGATTGAGTAAGTGGATGCGGAATATGAGTAGAGAGTTTCGTAAGAGCTTGGAAAGTATACATTCACGTTATTTAAATGACAAAAGTAGGGAATGTATTGAGTATGGATACTTGTTGAACACTGCCATCGTGGGGTGTTAGGATAGAATGCAGTGCAACCGGTGCTGGATGGGGATGGGGCGGGGCGGGGCGGGTCCTGCTCCTCACAGCACAGACCATGAAAGCAGACTGCAGTTGTTGTCATTCATTGTAACAAACAAAGTGTAGAGAGGATGTAAATAATATATTCAGGGTGCAGTGTAGAGCGCTTCATTCATTAAAATGGAAGTTTGTGAGATATAGCGATGAATGGAGGGTAACAGCTTTTTAATGATTGTATAGAGTTTGCAAATGTAAAATTGAATTTATAGAACAGTTTATACATTTTTGATTTTATACAAAAGTTAATATTAAGTGACTTACATTTTAGGAACACTGTTGTCTATTTTGCTCTATTTCGTCAACAAAAATATAGTTAAAAAACAAAGGCACAGCTTTTATCAGGATTATGAGATGCATTAATGCCACCTCTGAGTCTTGTCAAAAATTTCTTAAATTCTGTAAATATTCCTTAATGCCACATTTGTGCTCTTCTGTGCCATGCAAAGATGAATTGTTGATGCTGATTTCATTTGACTGGAAACTTATTCTTCCTGATTGTTATTGTTATAACTTATTTTAATTGAATTTATTGTATAGTTAAAATGTTTTGATAAAAGCTTATAAATCAAATTTTTTTGGCAGAAAAGATGACAGACATTTAATAAAGTTAGAAAAATGGCATTACAAAGGTTTAAAAAATATATATATATATTTTTGGGTCATTCCTAGGATATTTCAGTCCCCCAAAGTGGTGGTTCACCAAAATTAATTGTTAGAAGCTTTTCACAAAACTTTGGGATGCCCGAATAATTATTGCATTTTTATATTTTTAGCATAAAATAATGTCTTATATCTATCTTGAACCAAGCTTTTTGTAATGTCCCTGAGTTTGTACTTAGAAAATTATTAACAAAATGTGCATAGTGTCTGTGATTTTTGGCAACAATGTAAGCATTTACTTGTGTTCCTTTCTTGTAAAAAATATTTTTCTAAAAAAAATACAATATTTGATAAAAAAACAGACTTTAAAGTTATGTCTCTCAGTCTGAACTCAACCCCGTCACACTAACCATTCTACGCCCATAATAATTTAGTCTCCATATGTGGCTTCATTCAGGTCTCTTAATAGTGGTGCAGAAAATTCTTAGTAGTATCATACTTTTTATTCATATTTTTGAGGCAAGTTATAGTCAGGGGGGTACTGTCAAACTTAACAACTCAACCCCGTCATATAAAATTAAGATGGAAAATTACTACTTTTTCAACATTATAGTTTAATTCATAAGTATATACAATGTGTTTATTTTATTGCTGCCATATATGGTCTACTCTCCTATGCTACATGAGCAGCAGTGGCCACAACCTCGTCACACTCAACCCCATCACAAATATATGTATTTCTCATTGTTACAGGGTTGTAAACTTGTGACAGGGTTGAGTTATTTGCTTCATTTATTAATAATTTTAATGAAAAAATATAAAATAGTCATGGTTTCAGTAAATATATATACTCCAAAATCATGACAACTCATATTTTTGTTTTAAATAGAATTTTTGACATAATATGCCCACTTAAATGTTGACAAGCATCATACATCAGAAATTGCACCCATATTTGCAGCAGAAAGACAATGTTGGCCATGCAGATATGTTGACCCAGAAACAAGGGGACAATACGACAGAAACAAAACCAAAAATTTAAGGCAATGTACCCTTCAAATGTGTTACAGTCTTCAACCCCATCACACCTTATCACATTAATATATATTTTTTAAATATAGGGAAGACAATTAAGAACAAAAGTATTTCTTGCTGATTACCATCTGACATGTTAATGGCTAAAACAATAAAATTGTGGTTTTAGTTAAAATTTTAAATTAAAAATATTTTTTTACAAAAATAAAGAGACTGTAGACACAATTTGTGTATTTTTAGCTTCAGTCCTATAAAAATTAGAAAATTATGATAATGTTACATTTTTTATCATTAAATTGTTATCAGGGACACAAGAGCAGTAGGTAGATGTTTGTTTTATAGCGATTTCTGTGTAAAATACTTTTTAAACCAATCCCATTTTGTCCGTTACGGGTTTAAGAAAAAAAAAAAGCTGGAAAAAACCTGAAAATAATGCCTGAGGTGGTAGTGCTCCTGAAAAGAAATGTAAGCATAGAGTCCTCAAGAATGTAATATTAAAAACTAACTGCAAACATTTTTTGCAAAGTAATATGTGCAAATCCATACACAACGTATCTTTAATTTGGCCAGAATTGCAGGTGCTTGTCTAAATATACAAGAAGGTTTAGAGAAAATATTAAATAAGTTGTTAATAAATGTTATTATAGATTATAAAGTGTTTTATAATTAAATACATCCAAAAGGTCATCTAAAATTACCATTATAAGAGTCCACTTCATAGAAACAAGACCAGACACTGAGTAAAGTGAGGTGTGTGCTTATGAAGGAGTCCTGATGAGCGTGGTGATTCCAAACAGGTGCGTACAGTTAATACTCAGGTGATGGCGTGCGCTGTGATTGGGTGGTGGATGAGCCTGTCCGATCTGTGACACATATGAGCAGGGTAGGGCAATGTCTATGGTAAACTATTAAACTGTAAAATGACTGTAAAAAGCATGATTTACAGTTCAGATAGAAGTTTTCACAAAAACAAAAAGTTTTATAAAATGATACACTTCACATTTCAGGCATTAAACCATTTTTTAAGAAAATGGATGAGTCAAAATGATTAATTATTATATTAATTTAAACAATTATCATCAATAAATTATTATATTAATTAAATAACATACAGACACATTTTACTGTTTAGATTTTTATAATGAATTATCTTCTTATCGATCCACCAGTTCACATTTAAAGCTCTGCGTGTTTGCAGGGTAAAAACATGGGTCGATTTTCACATTGGTCTGAACAAAAAAACAACCCAATGTTCCTGCAATACTGGAGGCTGCAGTTCTAGGACTGCATAGTACCCTATTTTTTGGGACAGCGCTATCTACTCCAATGGAGGAGACCTGATTCAAACATCAAACAAACAGATGTAAAGACTAGATCCATGGAAACTATTCATTTTTTATCTTTCCATCTTATTTTTAATGTAAGAGCTAGCGTGAACTGTTTGAGGGGGAGTCAGCAATCTCCATTTAGCCTATTTAGCTGTGCAAAACAATTCATTGTGCTGCTGGATGTTGTAAATTAGTATTTGTATTTAAATTATTTTACATTTATTAAAGTACTAATAATCACACTAATTTGCACCGCAATTCTTTTACTGTTTACTGCACTTTAAGTGTGTCACACATCAGACGTGAAAGTCTTTCTTTCCAAGAAAACTGAATTTAAAACCTGAATATATTGAAATAAATCAGGTTAAATATTTCAAGAGGGTTACCATTGGGTATGTTTAGGGTTAGGAGTTGGTTAGGACAATAATTAAGTGTATACAATTAAACAACTACATAATTCCTTAAAAATAATAATATACAGAATTGAATAGCAAGTGCTATAAAATAGTATGAGCCACTAATATTTAGTCATTTAGCAGATGCTTTTATCCAACGCGACTTACAAATGAGGACAATGGAAGCAATCAAAATCAACAAAAGAGCAACGATATGCAAGTGCTATAACAAGTCTAATTTAGCCTAATGCAGTATATGTAGCAAGGGATTTTTTTTTAAATTATATAATAAATAAAAGGAAAACAGATAGAATAGAAAAAGAATAGAGCAAGCTAGTGTTAGAGGTCTTTTTTGCTTTTGTTAATTGTATAATAAATAAAAAGAAAACAGATAGAATACAGAAAGATTAGAAAAGCTAGTGTTGGTTTTTCTTCTTCTTTTTTTCCCAAGCAGTAGAATTGAATAGAGTGCAAGTCTAAAAGGGACAGGTCTTTGGGCAGGTCATTCCACCAGGAGGGAACAGTTAATGTAAAAGTCTGTGAGAGTGATTTTGTGCCTCTTTGGGATGAACAATAATGTGTCGTTCACTTGCAGAACGCAAGCTTCTAGAGGGTACATAAGTCTGAAGTTATTAATTTAGGTGAAGGGGTGCAGAGCCAGCGGTGCTTTTGTAGGCAAACATTAATGCCTTGAATTTAATGCGAGCAGCTATTGGTTGCTAGCCTGGTAATACCAAACTCTGCTACTTCGCTTTGCTTCGTAGACAGAGTCTGGAAGGGCGTAATTGACAAGTGTTTACTTTCTCGTTGGCGGGCGCTTGTCTGAAGTTTAAATCATTGATGTACCCTAAGCCAATCACATAACGTTTGGTTATGATATATGTTATGCGCTGGCTCAGCCGCCTCGAACTTCCGCTGTAAACACAGGTATGCGGCGAAAACAAAACCATCGAGTGAAATACCAGAATGAAGACGGCTGTGAACAACTTTTGCAGATTATGTGAAGTAAATCTAAGCATCCACAATTACCGCCTTGCCGGACTTTGGCCTCCCCAGTTTCTCGCTGAAGATAGGTAACAGTTGGTAAATTAAACTTTAGGGCCACAACATCATCATGTGAACCAAACACTCTTCTTGTTCGG
Source organism: Onychostoma macrolepis (assembly GCF_012432095.1). Lineage (NCBI taxonomy): Eukaryota > Metazoa > Chordata > Actinopteri > Cypriniformes > Cyprinidae > Onychostoma > Onychostoma macrolepis. Next base: position 17,150,014 of record NC_081156.1, read on the forward strand.
GCTTCGGTTGGCAAATGCCGGGAATATTCTCCACAACAGAGCGAATAGCATCCCGTGTCTCCATGTCCGCTGTCGTTTTATATTTCCCCTCACCTAAACCTAAACTACAATCTTAAATTTGGCGCTCAGCGTCTACGTCACGGCTCTCAGCCCGCCCTCTGTTCGTTGATTGGCCGGCTGCTGCGAGCCGGAGATAAACTGGGAGCTGGTTTGCTATCAGACTGAGTACAGCATAGACACAATATACGTAGACGCCTCATAAACTGACGCTGCCTATTGGAGCTGACGTGGCCGCCACCTTGGATGGGTCCCCAATGCGCCCCTGCATTTATTTCTACTGAGGAAGGTGTACCCCCAACTACAATTAGGGATGTCACGGTACCAAAATTTCAGTATTCGGTACCGATACCAGTGAAAATCCACGGTTCTCGGTACCAATTTCGGTACCAAAGCAAAACACAAAAACATGCTAATTAAACACACATTTTTTTTTTTATTAATAAAGTCAAACAAAAATAAAATGTATAAAAATCAATGCCATTCTTTATACCTATTTAAAATTGTGTTTCAAGTTTTTCCGCAAGTAATAAAAGTATGAAAAACAGTAAACAAATTTCACTCAAATTTAATTTGTCTTTTAATTAATTAAATTTAAACATTTTATTTTTTGGTAAATAAAGGGGATTTACTATTAAAATTAAAACATGGAATAAATATTGAGTGATTATTTCTTAAAAAATTTAGTTTTATTAATTTTTTCAACAGTAGTAGTAGTAGCCTATCACATACATTCTACTAAATAATAGTAGCCTAATGGTACAATGTCTTTAGATAAACCGAACTTTTATTTTGACGGGGGTGCCGTGAATACATTTAAATTGACGCTGGTTTTACTCAATGAAACGGTAAAATGCTCGTGAAGTGACTCTCAGAGCAGTTCTGGAGATGTTGTTTATGTATTTATGTCCTCACTGAGAAGGCAGATGCTGAAATCACCGCGAGCGTCACACATAGTAAACAAAACCGCGCGCCATTCATTCACTCACACAGAGACTCGCAGAACATACAGGATTCACACTTGAATCGACTTTTGCGGCTTAATATTTGCAGATACTGGTCCATATCGCGATTTGATCTAAGTGAAATTACCTACTTTTGATTAAATGTGCTAAACTATAAATTCCGTTTTTATAACTGGATTCTGAGATTCCGTCCGCGTTTTCTGCATCGCGGAAATCATACGCCAAGAACAGGTGTCCTGACATTTTATCCTACCCGTCAGAATTTCCTACCAGGGCTTACTGCGCATGCGCAAATCAATATTGCGTCTTTTTTCTCACGCTGAAGAACAATATTTAATGTATCTGCATTACTGTATGGGTAGGTTTAGGGTTGGGGTAGGTGTAGACATTAATAAAACACAATCTAATAGGTAGAAAAAATTATTTATTGTTAGTTTCCGGTAGCTGTATCCCTTCTAGCCACAACCGCGAATATAACACACTGTATTTATAACACACACCTTGTAATTACTGTATTTGCATTACTGCAAGGGTAGGTTTAGGGTTGTGGTAGGTGTAGACATTAATAAGTCATAATTTGACAGGTAGCATTTTTCGTTGCCGAATTGTACTATCTAGTGTTTTAATGGGAGGTAGGAAAATCTGACAGGGTAGCACAAATCGACAGAACACCGGGTTGACCGGGTACTCGGTACCACCGGTACTTAAAACAACTTGGTACCGTGACGTTTTCATTTCTTTAGTACCGACTTGGTACCGAAGTACCGGGTCTTTTGACAACACTAACTACAATAATCATAACTCCCTGAATTTTTACTGGATTTTCACAGGGTTTGGTTTGTTATAAACGGCAGAGATTTAGTTATGATACAGGACGCTGCCACACATTGAAAAATACGTGCTTTCATGCTAAAAGACTTTGTATTATGCTCTTTAACAAAGACATATCGTAGGCTATGGCATATTGATAAATGTATAAATGAATACATTTTATATTTTAATAAAGAAACAAGTTTGATTGTTCATTTTAATTCATTTCTCTCTCTCTCTCTCTCTCTCTCTCACTCACACACACACACACACAAGCTCCCATATATACTGTACCAGCTCAGTACTTTTTTTTTTAAAGGCCTGGAAAAGTAAGCGTTATAATTCCAGGTCATTCCAGCATCTTACACTACCCTGTCAGGCTTGCAACTGGGGCTGGGGAGCTAAAACCCTTGAAAAAGAACTGTTTTGCACAGCTTCTTGCGTATGCTGGCACTCTGTAACTCCAGGGTAGTTAATTTTGCAATGTGGTGCAGCCTTACTTTGTGAAATACAGACGCCACAAATGACACAAGCATGAAATGATGGTTCTCAATTCCGAGTTGGGTTTCTGCAATGTGCTCCCCGAGTAAGAACACATCCTCTGAACCTATCTCCGCCCGAACGAAACGGTTGACGAAGGACACACTGACACCTTGTTCTTTTGAGTTTTGTCGAATCACACGCTCTGCTGCTCTGATCACCTTCACTGATGAATCAGGTAGTAGTGATGTGACGTTCGACACCGAGGCTTCGAAGCCTGTATCAAAAAAACGAATCATCTGGCAGTGAAGCACTGTACCGGAGCTTGATTCATTTTGCCAAAACCACGTGATCTGTGACGTCCGAAGCTTCGTTTTCGCACACAACCACGTGACTGCTTCGTATTCTGTTTCAAATAACGCGAACCACTTGCGCAGTTTGAAGTGTCACTCACTTCTTTGATAAGAATGAAACAATATACGAATAAATGTATGCATGTGTAGTTTTGTGCATGTTCATTTCGTATTAATTCCCGCTTCACAATCACTTCAGCTGACCATTCTGATAATCTTCTTTTATTTTGATAATTTATGCATATCATATATTCTTGCCTATTTTTTCCACACATTTATTCACAGACTCATTTATTCATATATTGTGTAAAACAATGACTGACATGTAAAAGATTAATTTATACAGAGTTAATACTTTCTTTGCTTTATTTTCATAGCACAAAAACTGATTTATTATCTGAAACAATCCAAAAATGTCTGGGTCGTCTGGGACGCAAAGGCAGCTATTTCCACCTTTTGACCACAAGATGTCGTTAGTGTGCGCAGTGTTGGAAAGCTTCGAGTAATGAACCTTTTTACGATACACTTGAGGGGAAAGCCTTGGTGCTTTGAAAAGCTTCCTTTCACCATCACTATCAGGTAGCCCCACGCTATCTGGTATCAATACTGCGCCGGTTATTGCAACCGTAAGATGCACAAAATACGGGCATAGTTGCTCGCTCTCCGTTGACTCCGATTGACTCCGGTGCTAGCGTAGAGTGAGGACACCCAACCGATTCTGTAGACCCAACCAGTCTACAGAAGCGAACTGAAATTGAGCGGAAGTACGACGTCTGACCTAGTCAGGCTAATTGGTTGCCAGTGCAAATTGATAAAGAGAGGTGTGACGTTCTTCATTCTTTCTTACATTCTTTTTGGCTCATTGAAAATTAATCTATATTAATAATAAATAAATAAAATAAAATAATAATAAAAAAACAAACAAAACAACTATAGTGTCCTAGAAATCTATTTCTTTTTTTAATGAAAACAGCAACAATAAAGACAAACTCGCTTATAATTAACAAATTAAACAAAAGTTGCGCTTTTGGATCATAGGGTTAGTGTCTATAGTGTTTCGGACTCGCATCATTCTTGTCACGTGACAACCCCCTCCGGTTTTATTTCTCAGCCCCCCTGCTCAAAATACTTTCCCGCGGCTATGCCTGCTGGTAAATGACATGCAAACTGACAAATTCAAAGCAGAAATGCATCTCATACAAATGAGATTTTGATGTTTACTGAACATTGTGGAGAAGGGAATTAAGGCAGAGATCATTAACCAGTTTTATGACTGGAAAGGACTGAGCTGCCATTGAGCTGATATTGAGCCTTCAGTAAAGTGCCAGCATGAGTGTGTAGTAGAAGAACTAACCTGAGGCTGCAGCAACACATTTAACTATTGGCTGGATAACAGAGAGGTAATTTCCTTCTTTTTTTTTTTTTTCTTTCTTTCTTTCTTTCTTTCTTTCTTTCCTTATAGTGTCTGAGTAACTCAGCAGTATTACTCTTTCTTCTTTCTTATGAAAGATTCAAGGTATTCAGTGTGCAAACAGTTTGTGTATTTGTGTATGCAATGTGTAACTGAGTGTTTTAACGTGATTTAAACCAGTGTTGCTGTTGTTAATTTGAGGTGTGGTGTTTCAGTGGCCTCTGGTCAAAGTCTCCATTATATGTGTGTTTTCTTCCCCAATCTCAGTAGCTACATATCAACAGCTGTGCCATTTGCAGTAATATTGCACCCAGCGATCAAGTGATCACAATCAACATACAATCTTTATAGCACAGGGCAATGAGAGGCTTGGGAGGAAGTGTAGATCCAAATTGTAGCTATATTTGGTAGTTTTATCTGTTGCCCTTTAGAAGGGATTTGAGGTGCGTAAATGATTGAGATAGCAAACATCCTGTCTTTTAGATACTTGCTTGCCTGTATCCACACACATCAATGTGGTCAGCATGAAAAATGAAGTTTCAAAGGGGCAGAGAAATTGTTTTTCTAATACTGTCCACTAGAGGGCAAGAGCGCTATATGTAATACTGTTCTGACCCTTAAAGTAAAAATACGATGCATTATCATGTCTATTATAGCATCAAAACTACAGGTTGTAGCTTTAAAAAACTATAATGTTTTAAAATTCTCTGTCCACTATTGTTCACTAAAATGATTTTTACATTTCAAAACATCGTCACAAATTTAACCTACTTGTAATGAAAACCCTGGGGGGCTAGTTCACCCCCCCAAAAAATCTGTCATCATTTACTCAGTAACTTCCCTAGTAACCAAACTGTTGATGGTAGCCATTGACTTCCATAGTGTTTTTCCCATATGAAAGAGGATGGCTTGCAACATTCAACTGTTGGTAACATTGTAACATTCTTCAGAATATCTTCTTTTGTGCTCAAGAAAGAAACTCTTACAGGTTTGGAACACCTTGAGGGCGAGTAAATGATGATAGAACTTTCATTTTTGGGTGAACTATACATTTAAGTTATCATTTTGTTGTCGAAGAGGTTTCGAATTAGTGCAGTGTGGTTACTAGCAGATGGGTCGATGTGACAGTAATGAAACTAGCTGCCATTAAAAGCCATTAAACTCTGTCACTTTTCTGTTAATCTCTGTTATTCTTACATTGCACAGTCTCTCTTTTTATTTCTTACCTCACTTTTCCTCATGCACTTGAAGCTCTGTGGTTAAGCTGATATTGTTTTGTGTGTGTGAGAAAGACAGAGATGTTTGCTTGCAGCTGTGATAAATGGCAATGGCTGCCATTTGAGCAAAGGTACGGCCGCTCTGGCACACCCTGCCGTGGTAATTATTACAGACTCCATAGACCAGAGGTCCTGCGTCAGACAAGGCGGAAAATTGAAAACATAAATGATTTATGGTGCTCAGAAGTCTATCTTCTCCTCTGTCTTTGTTGTTGGCTACAAAGCGTCAGATACGCTGGGACGTCCTTTAGTGTGGCGTCTTGCTCTTGTTCTTCAGTGATTAATCCATTTAGACACAGTGGAGTGGAACTCTCCTCACCATGGAAAATAGATGGATTGTTGGAGAGGAAGGGCTTCAGGAAAGTGCTTGCAGTTTGTTTGAAGAGCAGAACAAACTGCTCCAAGGGTAAACTATGGCCCTGACTGCTGAGCAGCCTGGAGATAAGTTGGTTTGACATTTCCACCTCTGAATCTTGGAGATGTTGCTTGTCATTTTAGTATCCTGCTGCTGCAGCAATGTCAGAGCTCTAGCATGAGACCATAAACAGTACTTTACACAGCTGTTACTGTAAAAATACTGGTTGTCTAATATAATGTCATTTTAAAATAATAATTTATATATATATATATATATATATATATATATATATATATATATATATTATTATTGTGTATAATAATGTATTAAATATATATATATATATATATATATAATATTATTATTGTGTATAATAATGTATTAAATATATTATATATATATATATATATATATATATATATATATAAATACTTTACATTGATCAAGTGACAGTGAAAATTTAAAGAAATTTACAATGTTACTAAAGATTTCTAGCTCTAAAAAGGTTGTTTTGAACATCAAAAATTCCTGTTCCATGGTTTCCACAAAACTATTAAGCAGCACAACTGTTTTCAACATTCCTTGATCATAATAAGAAGAAGAAGAAAAAGAGGAAAACTATTTCTTGAGCATCAAATCAGCATATTAGAATGATTTATGAAGGATCATGTGACACTGAAGACTGGAGTAATGATGCTAAAAATTCAGCTTTTCCTTCACAAAAATAAATAACATTTTACAATATATTAAAATAGATAACAGTTATTTTAAATTGTAATATTATTGCAACAGTTTTTTGATTTTGAAAAACATTTAAAAAAATCGTACAGACCCCAAACTGTTGAATGGAAGTCTGTATATAAATGCATCTATCCATTTTCCAGACGGCTTGAAGTTTTATTTTGTGTTTTGGCAAGCCTGAGCACAGTGCAGACGTTGTTGAGATCTCTTCTTGAACTCTGGAAGAGACATATGCAATTACTATATATTCTCAAAAGAAAATCTAAACAAGGTATTTAAACAAAAGTCTCCATTTGGTCTTTGTTTAATCTCATTGATGTCTTGGAGAAACAACTGACCCATTATAAACATCTAACTTGTGCTGCTTATATCCCATGGGGAGATATCAGTCCATCTAAATGCATCTAACAGCTGAGGAGAGGAGGAGCATGTTGTGACTTGCTGCACTTGATTGGCTGAGCGACTGTGACTGACACTTCAGAACCCAGAGAAGGCCCCGCCCCCTTCAAACACATTGGCCTATGACTGATCTCTCCACTGCCCCCTTGTTTAGTCTGTTTGGAGTCACAGAAAGGGAGAGGGACTCTTTTAACGCTGCAAAACTATGAGTTAGTCTTTCATTGTTGTGGGAGTCAAACAGCTGATTTATCATGTGGGAATTACGTCTACCAAGGCAGGTCAGTAAAACTTTGCACTGTTTGTTGTTTCTTGCTCTGTTCCAAACTTGTATCCCAGCTTGCAGAGTTAAAAAGAGTGAACACTTGAACATTTCTAGCAACAGTTATGGATGTATGTGTTTGTGTGTAACTGAAAAGTGAAAGTCTTTCTGGTGCCGATATGTCTTGGCTCCTGTCTCACCCCAGTGTGAGAGGCTTTTGTATCTGTGGTGGAATGTGTGACCAGTGCACAAGAGAGGAAAGCCAACTTGGTTTTGCCCAGGCTCCAAAATCCCTGTCTTGTTTTTTCAGCTGTACACAAGGGCTGGATAACTGAATAAATTACATTTTAACTCAGTTTGCAATAAACACCCTTTATTCTGGCACTTTCTCAGCTTTGGCTAATTGTGTTTTCACTAGCTTGTGTTTTAAATGTCCCTGTGTTCTTTGCTTATTTCTTACATTCTAATCATGTCATTCATTAATCAGAACGCAAGAGACTTCTGACCCTGAACTTCGTGCTATCACTAACACGCCTCACAGACAGACAGGCATGTAAAAAGGCACACGATCGAACAAGTGTGGTGCTGTTTTGTTTGATGAACAACACCCTGCCATAAATTGGCTTCAGGTGCAAAGTGCATTTGCTCTGAAAATCTTGAAACAGTAGTAACAAGTCCTGCTAAACTTAACGGGATGGCAAAAACTTTTCGAAACTGACATGGAGACTGTCTTTCCCTGGCACCTACAAAACCCAACTTAATATTAAAGATGAATGGATTACTTTTATTGGTGGCTGCCTCACTAAGTCCTCTGTTTATAATACTAACATGAACCTACGATGATATTTAGAGTGAGTTTGCAGTAGTTTCATCCACACGGCTTCACGTCTTTCCCACAGTTCTTTTATTTGCATGTATGCCCCAGCACACACAAGTGATTCAAGTGTCTATAACACATTTTCTCGTAAATCTCTAACGTACATGGTTGCATAATAATTTTTTTTTTTCTCCTCCCAAAGGCACTGAGCCTTGTCTCCATGACGAATTATAATGGGCAGGAACTTGTTGGCAGGAAGCAACAGCTGATATCCCATCCACACTAACTTTTCATTCCCCCTCATTATCTGTGTATTGCTGTAGTTCAGTACGCAAACTGATGTTGAACGGGTTTGTTCAGAAGGAAGGAAATTAGTACACTGCAAAAAGTAACTTTTTAATCAGTATTTATAGAATGCTATAAATTACTACTTTAATAATTAAAATCTAAAATTAAAAACTCTTTCATTATGTAATCTGTAAAAATGCATTTCTCTCTAAAGGCACGTCCAATGAGGACATAAGGGGAGTCAGGATCGTCAACTTCATACAATTTTTTACTTTATTGTTTTGTTTTTTGGGCCGCTGTGCCAAGATTGTGTTTGCATGCAGTACAAACAGCCTACAGTGGCATGTTAGTGTCACGCTGAAAAATAACTAACTAAATAAATAAGATTAACGTCATACTATTTTAAGAAAAAGTCAAAATTACGATAAAATCATGTTATATTGTGTGAAGTTAATGTGAAAATTACACCTAAAGCCTACTCCGCAAAAAAAGGCTTACAGATGTTTTTGAAACTCTTAATTGATCGATTTCATGAGACATTCCTTATTCAGATGTTTTTTTCAATATGCATTCAAATATTTATTCATGTTTATTTCGTGCTGCAAATATTAAAGAGGAAAATATCATTGATTCACATACCACTTGAACTGAGACGAATATAGTTATCGCACTACAAATTAAAAAAAAATCTTAAAATTGACAGAAGGATGAGACTTTGTGTTATTATAAAAGTAACAAAGCTTATTGCAATTATTGGGTGGCTTGCGTGCTACAATGAATGGACTTGAAAATGTTAAATATTATTTCCAAGCATTTATACCGTAATTAAAACAGCTTGTGAATAGTCACGTAACGTTATTTACGTCAGAAAAATCAACAATAAGTTAACTGAGTTTGAGCCCATATCGTTTGAGGGGGCCTGTACAAATTTTTTGCATATAGGCCCAGGGCTGACTTGCTACGCCACCGAGTTCAGATCAGTAGCAGTGTGAACATAATCAATCAGCTATAAGCAGTTCTACAAAAGGCAGCAGTGTCGTTATTCAGCTCGAGTCAGTTCAGTGTTTATTCAATTCAGTTCAATACCAGTGTTGATGTTGCAAGATACAACTCTGCTGTAAATCAGCTCTACAGAAGATAGTAGTGCCATCATCCGTTTAATTGAGTTCAAGTTTTGTTCTCATCTAGTCAATGTGGTCATATCGATATATTACTAAAATTGAAAGTCTTTCAGACCCCAATTAAGGAAGCCAGAAGGCAAACTATTCCCTGTGGAAAAGTAAATGGAAGTTCCCATAATGAGAGCTTATCATGATTGTATGTTTGGCTGCTTTGAAACGGTGTATGTTTTGGGTTTAGATTGGTTCCTAAATAGATTCAATTCCAGTATATGAGGAATTAACCTAGTCTTTCTCTTTGTGTGCCGTACAGCACACATAACAGAGCTTTGTCTGTAAAGTCACATGTATATATCGATAAATACTGTACATGCACCCTTACTCAGGAATGGTCCATTCTGAGATTGTAGTGTTTGGGCAAGATGATATCTAAGAATCATAAAAATGCAATATTGTGCCAATGGTGTGATAGCTGACGTGTCTGATTCACTGCCTCTCTTTGACCTGTACACCTCTTTAAAGCTGGTTGTAAAGGTCACTGCACAGGTGGGAGACATGCATGAGATACCACAGTCATAAGCGTTCACCCGCACAGAGAGAATGAATGAGTCCCTCCGTTAGGAACCTCTCTACCAGCACTTCTGTTGTTTAAACTACCAGCTAGGTAGACTGTCCTGTATATTTATAGTAAATACGGCCACCAGAGACAATGAAGTAAAGCCTACACATTTTATTACCATTCTGTGATGTATTTCTGAGTGAAACAGGGCTGCAGATGAATCGATTAGATTTGGAGAATAGACAATTGGAGTTCAGTGCCAGAATGGAGAGATTAGTTAGATAGAAATAGAGTATTTTACAATAATACTTACGGGTCAAAGACAAGACGTCCCATTTCTGTGTCCACATCAAATTAAATTTACAAAAAAAATTTATATGGATAAAAGCAAGTTTCAAATCATTTAAAAAAAAAAAAAAAAAGTCAAAATATGGGTGAAATAATGTCCCATAATCAGCGTAACAGATATATATATATATATATATACGGTATATATATGGTATATATATATATACGGTATATATATATATATATATATATATATATATATATATATATATACGGTATATAATTTGTAAAATGAAAAAAATTTTTTATTCTGACCTGTCCTTATTAAAATATGTTAAAAAAAAATGACAACACTAAATTTATTATATTTTAAATTAATACAAATGTCAAAGTTAATTAGTTTTTGGTGGCTGCACTTAGTGCACTATGATCCTTAAATACAGTCTTTTAATGTCATCAAGATTCTCTCTGTAAATATGCCTGGCAAGATTGCTTGGTATATGAACTATTGTTACACTAAATTACATTTTAGTGGGTGTCTTCTGCAAATCGTTGTAAGAATGTATGATCATCATTATTTTTTTGCTCAGGAAAAAATCAAATTGAACAGGATACAGGTGTGTATGTGTGGGGTGGGGTGGTAAAACTATATTAAATTTTTATTGTTTTGATGCTCAAACCTCTTTCTGTCTTTGATTCATTTATATAACCCGAGTGGCCAAGTGATGTCAGTGGAAAAGGGAAGTCATTATATTTTCTCTTCGGAACAATATGCAGTAATCAGAAGATTAGGAACATTAAGCAAGGAAAACAGAATTCAAATTTCATGTTGACTTTGAGAAAAAAATAATCTCTGGTGAACAATGAAAAGAATTTACGATATAAATATTGTGAGATGTTTTGAAACATGCCAGCCTCTTTGTTTGTGAAAGATTTAATGACTTTCAGTCTCCTACGACTGAGGATTGAAGGTCTAAGTTTGTTTCTCTGAGTTTAGCAAAGCTTCCAAAGGTAGCCGGACTGGAAAAGGTGATGTCATATCGAGTTCAGATTATAGAGTTGCCAAAGAGCCACACCTCACCGTTAGACTTGGGTTACGTAAGATGGGAAGTTTAAACGTTTCAGCTTCTCTCTAGCACACATTATTCCTCGCTCACACATTTTAAATGGTCATTAAGTGATCAGACTGAATAGACCAGCCAGTATCTACACGCTGCAGCCCACCGCAAGCAGCCAATGGGAGGAGAAAATGTTCCATTATGTTTAATAGAAGGTTTTGTGGGGTAGTTATAGAGCGAACATGCACTTGGCAGCAAAATTACTGCAGTCTAAAGGAAAGCAACTAGACTCTTTGTGAGAGAAATCGAGAAAGCAGCCCTCTGTTTTTTTCTTATTTGCTCTAATAATGAAATTGTTGTTTTAACAGCACAAATGTCGACTTTATGTTGTGTGAAAGGCTTGAGAATAGAGTTGGTGCTCACGTTTTAGTTTAATGAACTTGTGGCAGTGTGAATTGTGTTGTGTTGGGAACAATTGGTGACTCAGCTGCTCAGTTTCAGCATTTTTCTGTAATCTCTTCCACTGTCATTCTTTCTTTTTCCGTTGTACTTTATGTCCTGTTGCTTTGTATTGTTTCCTCCACATACTGTGTGAAACTTCCTACTTTAGATCTAAAACCCACATCTGTGATTGTCAAGCTATTAAAGCACTCCTCCATTCTGCCGCACATCCATTAACTGTGTTGGTGATGATTTTTCAGTATGTTTAAGGGCTTCGTGGCTTATGTTATTTCTCTGTTGTGGTATCATCTCACCTCTCTCTTTATAGTCTACCTGTATTTATTGTTTCAGATGGGTCACCAGTCTTGTCATTTACCTTTATATTCATCCTTTCGATCATGCCACTAACTGACAAATGAATTTCAGAGGAATAGTGTGAAGGCATGAACAATGAACAGCTTCTTGGATTTTGCATTTCTGTGAAAGCAATTCTCAGTGTGATTCTGGTGCTGCTTTAGGGAATTTTCTTGTATTTTCTCCCAGAGATATCGAAGAAAACAGGATGTGATCTCTTTTTTTAATAGCGTTTTTAAATAAGGGAATGACACTGATGTGATCTTGTGTGTATTATTAGTTTAATATTGATTGGAGGGATTCCATGCTCCACAGTAGAAGACATTGACCTCTGACTTTTGGCCTGACTAAAAGAGGAAATGTTTTAAATAGAAATGAGCAAACTAAGGAGTCAAGGTATGGCTAGCTAGTTAATAATATATTATATACGCTATTGATTTGTTTTATGTTTTTGAAAGATGTTTGTTATGCTCACCAAGGTTGCGCTTATTTGATCAAAAATACAGTAAAAACAATAATTTTGTGAAATATTATTACTTTTTAAAATAGCTGATTTCTGTTAAACTTCATTTAGTTTAAAATGAAACTTATTTCTGTGGTGAATTTTCAGCAGCCGTTACTCCAGTCTTCAGTATCAAATGACCCTTGATTTGGTTCTCAAGAAATATTTATGGTAAACATTGTGCTGCTTAATATTTTTTGGTCAAGATTCCTTTATAAATAGAAAGTTTGAAAGAACAGCATTTATTTGAAAGAGCCGTTTTTTGTAACTATGTAAAATACTTAACTGTTACTTGTTGATCATTTTAATGCATTCGCTGAATAAAAGTATTAATTTCTTATAATATAATAGAATTACAAAGCTTTCTAAAACTAAAGGATATTTGATTTATGATGCTGCACAGACGTTCCAAGTACAATGCAAACATGGCACACATGTTAATTTCTGAATGAAAAAGAATATGAAAAAGACATATTGGTTACTTTACCAGCTAATCAAAGCTAATTAGATTAGAGCTGGTTTTGCTGTAGGACTCAGAATTTAAATTGGACATCAAGTGGTAAGACAACACTGCACTAGACTTGTTTATCATACAAAATTGAATTTCAATGTTTTATGCTCTTGGCAGCCAATCGTTGTTGGCACAATCCAACTTTATCCTCATTGCTAGTGAACCAGTATTTAATATTCATGATTTTCAAACATGAGTGCATGTCATGCAACCTGTCTATGATGGAATCTACCTAATTTTAATAGCTTCTGCCGAGTCACACATCAGTCTGAGCTAAAACCTTTCTCCTTTCTTTTTTAAAAGTTGCTAAACAGATTTAGTTTGCTCTTCTAATTATGTCAAATTGCGATCATTTAGTTAATTACATTTTAATTTGGGTGTATTGTATTTGGGTGTGTTTTTTTTCGTCCTAGAGTAGTTGAGCACCATTGCTTAAGTTTAGGGTATTGACTCGATGTGTGTGTTTGTGTGTTCAAACAGGCAATGCTTGACCTTCAGGCTGAAGAGTGCTAAATATGCTTCGGCGAGTCCATAAGAAGTAACTCAATCTGATAAAAGCAGACATGAGTGACACAGTAGAGAACCTGGACACCAGGGACCTGGGCTTCTCAGATGCTGAGGATGAACCTGAAGAGGTGGACAGCGAGTTCAACCCTTCAGGTAAGTGATTATTAATAACATCAGATCCAAAACATTCGTTTGTTTTAGTAGTATTGTTTTTTTAGAGGTGCTTGTCTCATTTTTGATGAAGTTTGCAGCATTGATTCTGTTATTTTCCTGTTTATTACTGTGAAGCTGCTTTGAAGCAATCTGTATCGTATAAAGCACTATTTAAATAAAGGTGGCTCTTCTAATTTCAAAATGACTGGATACAAGTTAGACTTGAAGAACAGGATTTATTTTGCCAGTAGTTTTTCAGAGAGGAAGTGACAGCAGGTCTGTCTAATCAGACATCTGGACTATATGGGACGTGTGTTAAAAGGATTAATGTGAGGACAACTGCGTAACATGATGCAGCATGTCACAAACAAGCATTCAGCACACACACAAGAGCTCACATTCCCTGCAGGCATTCCTCAGTCCGCCCTGTCTTTTCTTACAGGAGTATCCCGTATCCCATTCTCTGCCGTGTACAGGACAATTGGCTTTAAAGAGACGGAAGCACAGGTCTATCTTAACGCTGCCCCTGTCAGTGCCAAGATCCTAGATGTGGAACGCTTCACCAGGGCCCCGGACCGCTTCATGTCCAAACACAGGAGTGTGTCCAAGGTCTGTGAAGCACATGCTAGTTAAAAGCAATGGTGGAAAGATGTCACAGATCTCACCAGTGATGGGAATAACGGCGTTATTTTTTTCAGTAACGAGTAATCAAACGAATTACTGTTTCCCCCGTTACAACGCCGTTACCGTTACTGACAATAAAATGTGGCGTTACTATATTATATTATTAGAATAAAATTTTTCAGTTCAATCTGAATGGATGCGCAGTGTACCTTTATTTGACGTAACATAAACTCTAGTGTGAAGGCGCTCGACTCGCCGTCGCTTTCTCTCACATACACGCACGCAAAGAAAGATACAGAGCAAGAGAGTCTTTCATAACATGCAGAATTGACGCGCTACATGTAAACGATATTCTTTGTTGTATTTTCCTGTTAAAATAACGGAGTTCCTTTGGAATTCTTCAGCTTTTAAGAACTGCCGGTTTCTCTGATAGTGGGCGGAACTAATGCGCAAATCTCATTGGCTGGCGCTCACCTATTATCGTCCCTGTTTTGATTTCAGCAAATCAATTCGAGCGAACGCAGACAACGTGATTAATATTCATGAACCCAGCAGCTCATTAATCCTTAGTGCGTTTTATATTGTTATTAGTAGTAGAATTCGTAGTAGTTTTGTTATCTTATCAATTTTTTCTCGCTTTTTTTTTATAGAAACACTAAATGACAAACAATATCTTAAGCAGCAGCACCACCAGTCCCAAGTTCAGTCAACATGACAAATATGCATTCATACTTGGTTATTCTAATTACTAAAGTTCTATCATCATATAATATTAAATTATCATAATATCATATTATAATGCTTGACTGACTGATGCTAAGAGTCAGTAGATAAATAGTGTAGATTACATTTACATTTATGCATTTAGCAGACGCTTTTATCCAAAGCGACTTACATTGCATTCAAGTTACAGTTTTTTTACATTTTATCAGCTCTTGCTTTCCCTGGGAATCGAACCCATGATCTTGGCGTTGCTAGCGCCATGCTCTACTATTTGAGCTACAGGAAAGCTCAGGAAAGATTAATTGGCATCCAAGTTATTTGACATTTGAAATTTCTTTAAAAAAAGTAACGCAATAGTTACTTTCCCTGGTAATTAGTTACTTTTATAATGATGTAACTCAGTTACTATTTGTGAGAAGTAACTCCTAACTATAACTAATTACTTTTTTTAAGTAACGTGCCCAACACTGGATGAGGGTCATTCTACAGAAACGTCCACTTTTGGTATGGCAAAATGTCTTTTTTGCATTTAAACTTAGACCACATTATTAGATTACTTTTTGACTTTATGAATACATATAAATGACAGCTTAATTATATATATATTTTTTTTTAGCTTTTTTGTGCAATTATTTCAAGACCATATGTATCATTTTTTTGTCACTGGTGTTACCTTCTTTAGCAATATTAAAGTTTTTATGAAATATTATTTCTAAAAAAAAAAATTCAGCACATGTAGTCAGAGTTACAGAAAAATAATGAAAATGCAAGAAATAAGGAGATTATTTTTTATTTATTTAATGTGACAGACAAAAACAGCACAGTAACACAGCACAGTAACACCAGTGACAGTAACACCAGTGACATACATAAGACCTGATATACTGATTGTCACTGGTGTTATCCATAAGGAAGGTAACACCAGTGACCATTTTCATGAAAAATGCATTTTACAAAATGTCTGCTGCAAGGTATTAAGCCACATGTTGTCAATCATGGTATACTCACTAAATTAAGTAGATTAATCCATTTGTATTATAGTTTTTTTTACATTTCCCTAACAATAAATAGGTCTCACCAGTGACATCAACTAAAAGCTTCATATGAAATCATGAGATAAATGAGAAAAAACTGAAAAGAAACCGTGGACTAAACATGGGCCTTTTTTCATAGATGTTTAGAAAATAGGAAGGAGGAAGTCGAGTGATGTCATCAGTGTGATTTTTTTTTTTTTTTTTTTTTTTTTCTTTCTTTCTTTATTCCAAAATAAAAGACTTTTGTGTCACTGGTGTTACCGCTTAACAACTCCAGGGGACCACTATTTTCATTATACATTTTATAATATTTATTTGGAATTTTGTTTTATTATGCCATTTATATCATATATTTGATAGTTATGAATAGACTTTTGTATTTTATATGGTAGAAAATCCTGTTTTTGACCTCAAAATAAAGCACTTTCCTGCTGTACATGGCTGTGGGGACGAGCAGTTTTGTGGTACTTGGAATTCTATATAATTAATAAAAAAATAATAATGCCACATTGATGGCTCAGGAAGGTGTAATTGTTCGAATAACATATTGTTTCATTTTAAAATATAAAATTTTTTTAACCCTAATATGCATTTCAATTGTAATATTTCTTTAAAGTCTAGGGACAGAAAAGTGGACGTTTCTGTAGAATGACCCATCTCACATCATTGCTGTGTTCACAGGCAATGCCAGCCGTGTTTAAGATAGAGCTCAAACACGGGAACTTCACCTGGATAGTCAAGAGAAAAGAGAAGCACTTCATGGATCTACACAGAGAGCTTCTGCGATACAAGACCCTCATGAGGATCCCACTGCCCACCCGAAGGTCAGATCCCTGCCCTACAGATAAACTTACTCCATGATCTTTTACTCCTGGTATAGAGTAGATCATGGCACTAAATACAAAACATTTTGTATTATGTTCACACAAACCACTTGGAAATGCATGTGGTTGCATCACATTTGTACTGTAAATACTACATGCACACCAGACAACATAAAAAGCAGGAACAAGTCTTTTAAAGTTTGAAAAAAGAAAATAACTATTTGATTGAAAGAGCTGGAAGCCCGTACAGATTTCACAGAACATTATAAGTATACAGTAGGGCTGCATGATTGACAAAAATCATAATTGTCGATTATTCCCTTGAGATTGTAATTGCGATTATTAATAAAGATTATTTTGAACAGATTTATGCCATTGTTTGAAGCTGAATGCCATATTTATATATATATATATATAAGGCTGAAAACACTCTTCCTGAACTCTTATTGCTTTTCTATAGCATTGAGCCTCAAATGTCAACTATACATTGGTTTGGTTTCTTCTTTAAACAAAAAAGGTAAAATTATGCTAAAACCTTCGAAATTTCAAATTACAGTAACATTTTACAGTACAATTTATATTATCAGGGCTCCAGACTAACATTCGAGAGCAGTGGCACCAGCACCTGATCTGGTAGCACTGAACATATCATATTACAAGTTTTGTCTCTTAGAAATGCACATTAGATCAGGAGCTTGAGTTGGGATGCAGATGTACATTTGACAGTACCATTGTGAAAACTGTAACAGCCTCATCTTTTATACATAATCAAAAGTACAGCACCTCATTACCATGGTAAAAAAGTAGCCTAACTACACTGAACAAAATTATAAAAGCAACACTTTTGTTTTTGCCCCCATTTTTCATGAGCTGAACTCAAAAATCTAAGACTTTTTCTATGTACACAAAAGGCCTATTTCTCTCAAATATTGTTCACAAATCTGTCTAAATCTGTGTTAGTGAGCACTTCTCCTTGGCAGAGATAATCCATCCACCTCAGAGGTGTGGCATATCAAGATGCTGATTAGACAGCATGATTATTGCACAGGTGTGCCTTAGGCTGACCACAATAAAAGGCCACTCTAAAGTGTGCAGTTTTACTGTATTGGGGGGGTCCGAAAACCAGTCAGTATCTGGTGTGACCACCATTTGCCTCACGCAGTGCAACACATCTCCTTCGCATAGAGTTGATTAGGTTGTTGAGTGTGGCCTGTGAAATGTTGGTCCACTCTTCAATGACTGTGTGAAGTTGCTGGATATTGGCAGGAACTGGAACACGCTGTCGTATACGCCGATCCAGAGCATCCCAAACATGCTCAATGGGTGACATGTCCGGTGAATATGCTGACCATGCAAGAACTGGGATGTTTTCAGCTTCCAGGAATTGTGTACAGATCATGAGGTGATGGTCGTGGATGAATGGCACAACAATGGGCCTCAGGATCTCGTCACGGTATCTCTGTGCATTCAAAATGCCATCAATAAAATGCACCTGTGTTCGTTGTCCATAATATATGCCTGCCCATACCATAACCCCAACGCCACCATGGGCCACTCGATCCACAAAGTTGACATCAGCAAACCGCTCTCCCACACGACGCCATACACGCTGTCTGCCATCTGCCCTGTACAGTGAAAACCGGGATTCATCCGTGAAGAGAACACCTCTCCAAAGTGCCAGATGCCATCGAATGTGAGCATTTGCCCACTCAAGTCGATTATGACGACGAACTGCAGTCAGGTCGAGACCCCGATGAGGACGACGAGCATGCAAATGAGCTTCCCTGAGACGGTTTCTGACAGTTTGTGCAGAAATTCTTTGGTTATGCAAACCGATTGTTGCAGCAGCTGTTCGGGTGGCTGGTCTCAGACGATCTTGGAGGCGAAGATGCTGGATGTGGAGGTCCTGGGCTGGTGTGGTTACATGTGGTCTGTGGTTGTGAGGCCGGTTGGATGTACTGCCAAATTCTCTGAAACACCTTTGGAGATGGCTTATGGTAGAGAAATGAACATTCAATTCACGGGCAACAGCTCTGGTGGACATTCCTGCAGTCAGCATGCCAATTGCATGCTCCCTTAAAACTTGCGACATCTGTGGCATTGTGCTGTGTGATAAAACTGCACATTTTAGAGTGGCCTTTTATTGTGGCCAGCCTAAGGCACACCTGTGCAATAATCATGCTGTCTAATCAGCATCTTGATATGCCACACCTGTGAGGTGGATGGATTATCTCGACAAAGAAGTGCTCACTAACACAGATTTAGACAGATTTGTGAACAATATTTGAGAGAAATAGGCCTTTTGTGTACATAGAAAGTCTTAGATCTTTGAGTTCAGCTCATGAAAAATGGGGGCAAAAACAAAAGTGTTGCGTTTATAATTTTTGTTCAGTGTATATGGTGTTTGCATTGAAAAACAGTAGCCTAAAGACATTCATTCATTCATTCATTCATTCATCAACTGATAGAATAATTAACAAAATAATGTAGGCCTAATTATATTCCATTACTCCTTTAACATATTTAGTATATTAATAATACTCAATATGAATGTCCTACTTTTCTGCCACCGTACCATTGTTACCGTTAGTGTTACTACAGTAAAACTATGGTAAATGTGGGTGATTTGTGGATTTGAAACGTCTTCTAACTGTATCGTTGTTGCACTGTTTCATCAGTGTTGATGAGAATAACAGCTCTGATTTATTTGGCTTTGAACTAGTTTAAATGAAAGAGAAGTGATTTGTACTGGAGAACTTTGCGCTGAACTCGAGTGCGTCTTACTGAATTTCACAGCGTTGTTTAGTGCGTGATCGTAACTGGTCACTGTAATAAACGCATACGCTCTAAGCTCGCACTGCGAATAAATTAATGATTTAGAATAGGCCTAAATTAAAATAGAAACGTTTGATTGTTGTATTTGATTTTGCATCAAATACAATCTCTTTGTGTCTTTAAATTATATTTATTTTGGCTTATGTACTGATTGGTAAAGGTGCTGTATGTAATTATTCTTTTTTTTGACTGTACTTGCATAAAAATACAATAATGTGTTTGCAGATATTTAGAAAACATGCTAAGTTCACATTCTTGTTTCTCCAAAAAAGCTTGTTTTGGTCTGTGTGATCTGCTCACCGACAATTTGACCAACAGTATTTTGAAAACCTGGATTGTTCAGTTGCTTGCAGTACTTTAATTTGTAAAATCCCTTTTAGTAGCATTCTCTTCTCGCTGTGCCTGTCTGAAATTCACTCCTCTTCACAAGTGGTCACAGGAGATGTGATGCAGATGCATGTCACTGCTTGCTGTAAGCGGTAATCTGTCTCAACTGACCACTTGTGATTCAATGGCCCTAGACGGATTTAAATACCAGGTGTAGAGGATCAGTTACTACTCTTCTCATTCTTAAAGAAGCTATAATAATTCTCCCTTCTTCTACACTCCTTTTCACAGTTTTTGTCCTCTAAGTATCAATTTTTTCTCTGTTTTCCCCATTCTCTCTCGTCTCTTCCCCACTCTTTTTCGTTCTCTTCTCAGATTTCATGGCTATTCTTTTTCTCCACAAACTCTTTGCTTTTTTCATTCTTCTTTTTTCTGTCTCAGACTGTGATATCTTTGTCTTTCTTTCAGCCACACAGAGAGAAGAAAGAGCATAAAGAGGAGCGAGGTGAGGCAGATGCCCGCACTGCCTCGGGGAGGTGGAGATGAGTTGGCACGAGAGGAACAAGTGTCTAGTCGGAGAGTGAGTCACCCCAACATGCTTACTGCAGTACTAGCCCTGGATCACATGACAGGAAGTGATCACATACACTGTTGAGCATGACGTGATCTTGATCGTCCCAAGGCCAGGCGTGTGAGTCTGTGGGCAGGTCTCTCCCACACAACGTCACTGACATGATTCAGTAGTCTCTGAGTGTGTGTGTAGTAACAGCACACTGCTTGTCGTGTCATTAGTGTGAGTCACATGGGAACATGAGAACATCACATAATCTGCTGATGAAATTCTGAAGATTCGAGCTGTTGAATAGAGCTTAATATCGATTGACCACTTTTTCAATGGCCTGACATTCAGAAGTATATTTCCTGGTAATTTTCTATATAGGTATTTAAAGAAAACCGTACAGCTCTTCCTTTCAGTCAAAAAATTAGGCCTAATAGGCAAACATCACTTTCCTAATTAATATTTTAGTGTCTCAGAAAGTACTGTATATTCTTAATAACTTTCATTAAAGACATTTAAGGAACATTATGTAATGCTATATTTCTATGTTATGTAATATTGATCAGATATTTAAAGTTCACTTGCATAAGTAAAATTATAGTAAAGTTAGATTCTTTATAGGAGGTATATTCATGATTATGATAAATATAATGAAAACATTGCATTACAACATAACTAACATTGTTAGCTAGATAGCGAAATAACATTACATTAAACTAAAAAAACAAATCCTGGCTTCACTGCAAAATAAAAATCCTCATTTTTTGTCTTAGTTTTTGTCTCAAGTGATTTTATGCTTAATATCAAATAGTTATTGTTTTAAGCATAAAAGTCAGTGGGGTAAGAAAATAAACTAAATTCAAAAGGAAAACATGACTGACAGACTTTATTTTTTCTTTTTTAATCAAAAACTCACTTAATTTTGGTGCATTTCTCAGAAACCAAGACTTGTGTCATTTTGCATGTCTAGTAAATGTGTATTGATTTAAGAATGTTATGATATCTGTACTGGAAAACAACGCAAAAATGCTGAGAAATAACTTTTTGTTTTGTTTTGTTTTGTTTTTTGTGCTGTGTTGATAACTGCAACTTTCCAGCAAATTAAACAATTTAAAACAATTTTAAGAAAATGACATTGAAATCATGCTGATGTCTATGGAAAGGTTTAAATGTCATCACCAAAAAAATATTTTGCATTTTTACTTTCTGAGTTTTACTGTTATCTATCATGGAACAGAACCGGTGCCACAGAATCAAACTTTTAAATCCAACTAACAAACGTATTTTCCTTTTTCAGAAACAACTGGAAGACTACCTAAACAAGCTGCTGAGGATGGCAATGTACCGAAAATACTACGCAACCGTAAGCTCACTCTTGATTATGGAGTTCAGGCCCTGATAGAGCTCACGCTGAGTTATCTTTAATGAAGCAGCAGCATGAGGATCAATATTAGAGATGGAGACAACGTGTCCTGAGTGTGTTAATGTGCATCTCTCTCTCTCTCTCTCTCTCTCTCACACTCACTCTCAGCGCTATTCAAGCAGCTTTAATCAAGGACATCTGTAATTCTCTCTCTTTCTCCCTCACATTCCTTTTTTCGTTCTCTCTCTTCCTCTTTAATACCCTGCAGGGGTCAATATAGCTGAGGATTTAGTGTAACTTCTTTTAATTGAAGCTACGTCTCTGTCTCACTGGTTTTAAGCAGAATTGTTTCTCTTTTGCAGATGGAGTTTATTGATGTGAGCCAGTTGTCCTTCATTCAGGACTTGGGCCCCAAAGGCTTGTAAGGACACACTCTATTTGTATTATTTAGTGAACTATATTGCCAACTTTATTTATTCAGGGTTTATTTATTTATTTACTTTTGCATTGTGACAGTAATGTCAACCAAGCAACACATTTTTAAGCATACGTTCTCATTATTACCGTATAATAATGTTATTTTTTATAATTTTGTATTATATTACAAAAAAGTATTGCAATGTTGTTTTAAATCAAATGTATAGCAGTATGTTGTACTATACTGTATTTTGTTTGAATTCAGTTTTATGGCAATATGACATATAAATACCCTAAAGGTCATGGAAATTTGGGAGGTGATGTGTTTTTTTATAAATGTTATGATGGAATACATGTCATGGTTCTAAAATGTGCTTAATTTTATGCAACATACTGTATAATTTATTATCTCATTTCTTATCTGACATATTTACATTTACATTGAGTCATGTAGCAGATGCTTTTATCCAAAGTGACTTACAAATGAGGAACATTATGACATATTACAGAGACATGTTATTAATGGGCTTCATGAGATTCACTTTTGCTCATACAAACCTGTATCTTTCAGAGAAGGCATTGTTTATAAAAGGTCAGGAGGTCACCGTATCCCAGGCATGAACTGCTGTGGCCACAATGAAGTCTGCTACCGCTGGTCCAAGAGGTAATTATTCATAAAACACAAAATCTATTGCTCAATTCCTCAAGTAAACCCCTTAAATGCATTCATGCAGTGAGGCTGTGCCCTTCACTTTGAGCTTTAACATTTGTGAGACTATTTAAAGCAGTGTTATCTGTAAAAATGCACAGTTCAGATAGAGCTGACAACCGTGCACACACACCGTACATTCTCTTTGAGTCTAGCGAGCTGTTTATCTCTGCTCCTCTGATAATGTGCTACTTTCATTCTCTGATTAAACCGACACTGTATCACTGCATTTCACTGCTGTCTGTATAATAATGCTTTAGAAATGCACACATTGACCTCATGGTTGTGATGGAGTCTAATGATGAAGTCTTTTGTGCTTTGTTTAGGTGGCTTGTTGTGAAGGACTCTTTTCTGCTGTACATGAAGCCGGACACAGGTGCCATTTCATTTGTCCTGCTGGTGGACAATGAGTTCAGTATCAAAATGGACTCCAAATACACAGATACCAAGCATGGAGTGAGCATAGAGAACTTGTCCAGGTGTGTTCACATAAACGAATACTTCACATCTAAAAATGAAAAATTGCTGAAAATTGACTCACCCTTAGGTCATCCAAGATGTAGATGAGTTTGTTTCTTCTTTGGAGCAGATTTGGAGAAATTACACAACTTGCTCCCCAATAGATCCGCTGCAGCGAATGGGTGCCGTCAGAATGTCCCAGTCCAACAGCTGATAAAAATATCACAATAATCCACAAGTAATCCACATGACTCGAGTCCATTAATTAACATCTTGTGAAGTGAAAAGCTGCATGTTTGTTAGACCTTAGTGTCCATCTAAAATACACATCCTCTATACATAATATTGATTTCTACAGTGAAAAAGTCATCTTGTCTGAATCAGGAGAGAAATATGTACAGATCAAGCAGCATTTACATGTGAAAACAGTCCAAAGCAGCTTTAAACAAATATGTTGGTGGATTTTGATGTGAACGAACAGAGATGATCTTTTTCACTAGAGGAAGACTTATTATGGATTATAGACTCGTATTTTGGCCAGAAGCAACAGTTTAAGTTAAAACAACGTAATGATGGATTGGTTCCTTACAAGACTTTAATTAATGGGCTGGAGTCATGTGGAGTCACATTACTTGTTGATTATAGAGATGATTTTATCAGCTTTTAAGAGTGCATTCCGACGGCACCCATTCACTGCGGAGGATCCACTGGTGAGCAAGAGATGTAATGCTAAATTTCTCAATATCTCTTTTGATGAAGAAACAAACTCAGCTACATCCTGGATTTTCATTTTGGGTAAATTCCTGTGAACTCAAACATATTGTCACTTATACAATATGTCTCTCTCAGTTTGCAGACAATTTGTGTTTATGTCTTGTGCAGGAAACTAGTGCTGAAATTCACTAGTTACAGACATGCACGGTGGTGGGGTCAGGCCATTGAAAGCTTTGCCCGGAAACATGGCAAAGCCTTTTTAAGGGCCCACCGCTTTGGATCATTCGCCAGAGAGGAGGAAAACATACCCTCTAAATGGTATATTTAATGATGATCTTCTTATTTAATCTAAGATCTAAGAGATCTTCTAACATGTAATATCTGCCAACTAAAAAAAATGAATGTCCAGGTATGTTAATGGAAAAACCTACATGGAGGATGTCGCAAATGCACTGGAGGAGGCCAAAGAGGAGATCTTCATCACAGACTGGTGGTATGTGCTCACCGTTTACCCTCCAACAAGAAAACATGTTCAGGCAGACAGACAGTCTCAGCCCAGCTCACACTATTGCTTGAGCCAATGTTGCTATCACAGGCTGGACAGATTGCTTTCACAAACAGAGCAATGTTTTGATAGCTCCACAGTGTTTACATTTTTTCTAGGAAATCAACCTAGAAATAGTGTACGTATAGTTGTGTGTGCGTATCAGCTGTGAAAAAGAAAGCAGAGATGACATGCCTTTCTCTTTTTTTTGTGGCACCAGTGGCAGTCTTGGCTTATTTGAGTGAGACAACATGGCCAGAGAAAAAAACCATTGTAACTATTTTGAAGTACTTTGAACTAGTTCTTTGTACAAGTTTAAAACGGAATAGTGTAGTGGATAAGTTTTTGTTTTTTGTGCAAAATGAGGATGAACAACAAAGTCTCCAGGTAGTATAAGTAAGAGCCTCAAACATCGACTAAAAGCAAGGCTGAATTGATTTTATGGTCTTCTTTAAATGAAAAATGTACTCTTTAATCTGATATGAAATGTTCTTTTGTTTTGTGTTAGTTTCTCATTGTTTGGTAATGCACTGTAGTGGAGTTGCTGCAGAATGTGTGGATGCGTGTATCAGGGGCTCAGAGTGGGAGGTGTATGTTACACAGCAAGACCAGTATCTCTCACTTCGCAGGTGTTGAGTTTCAGCGCTCCTTATTTCAAAAATATCTCTCATCGAATTGACTCAATGGTCTGATCCTCCATGTGTGAGGGAGTGGGTGGTTAAATGAGAAATCGCTGCATATTTTAATGTATTTTTGATGTAGTTGCACATGTAGAATATGAAATATCAAACATTCATTTGATGTAAACCCACAAGAAAACCTTTTTAATGCCATTTAGTATGAAAATGGTGTCAGATCTGAATGCATGTTTGCAATTAATTGTGGACGACTATTCCTTTCCTACACTTCATGCCCACTGGTTGAAACTTAAACCGCAGATAATATAGATACACTATTTGGATTAAAATATTATTTCACTTTTATTAATTAATTTATTTACATTTACATTTAATCATTTAGCAGATGCTTTTATTCAAAGCGACTTACAAATGAAGGCAATAATTATTAGGCAAGTTAATATTCTGATCTTTTTTTGTTTTTTTCAAGCACATTTTACCAATTCCAAACCACGTCAATCTTAATAACTACTATTAATTTTGTATTTAATCATTTATAAGCGATATATAATTGTCCATGAAGGCTGTAAGGGAAAAACTCCTCTAATATTCAGGTGTGCATAATTAATAAGCAGTTTTTCCTTTACAGAAAAAATTAGCCAAAAAAGAGATTTAACTCAGACTGAAAGTCAAAAATTATGAAATGCCCATGAGAAGGATGCAATACTAATGCAACATTAGAATTTGCAAAGTTAATGCATGACTATTGGACAGCGAAATGCTCATTGGGTCAGGCACGGTCAGAAAAAACGGGTGGAGAAGAAAAGACACATTAACTGCAAAAGAATTAAGAATTAAGGTGAAGAATTAGGTGTGACACCATCAGGAACCCTTTAGTCTCCTGTGCCACCATTTTCCAAAACTGCAACCTAACTGCAGTCTCCTAATAATTATGCATGCACTGTAGAAGCAATCAAAACAGCAAAAGAGCAACAATATATAAGTGTTGTGACAAGTCCTGGTTAGTCTTTTCTGTTCAATTTATAATAATGTTCACAGTAAGACCCAGGAACATATATTAAGAAATTAATTTATGTCCATTTTAATTTAATCAGTGTGCTTGTGGTATGCTGTATGTGCTATATGATTGTATTTGTAATGTGCAGGCTGAGCCCTGAGATCTTTCTGAAGAGGCCTGTAGTGGAAGGCGATCGCTGGAGGCTCGACTGCATTTTGAAGCGCAAGGCTGTAAGTCCTCTGAATGTTATTCAAGTGCATTTGTCCCTGGTGCCATGCTTATAATTTAACATGAATATTAAGTGGGATATACAGTAACATATTCAGGTTCAAAGTAAGGTTATTTAATTTACTTATTTAATTTATTTTCCATCTGTTTAACTTTATTTTATTTATTGATTTACTTACAGTATGCATTTACTATGTATGTTTACTTTTTAATTTATTCATTTGCTTGTTTTTCACTTAAATATTAACTTATTTAATGATTTTATTTACTTATTTAGCAACAAGGAGTGAGGATCTTTGTTATGCTGTATAAGGAAGTGGAGTTGGCACTTGGCATCAACAGTGAATACAGCAAAAGAACACTAGTGCATCTTCACCCAAATATTAAAGTAAGCTATTTGTGATTTGATATGCTTTTGCATCTTATGTGACGACTTATGCGATTGTAACTGTTCTTTTCTCTTTACAGGTGATGAGGCACCCTGATCACGTGTCCTCCTCTGTCTACTTATGGGCACATCACGAGAAGATTGTAGTCATCGACCAATCGGTTGCTTTCGTTGGGGGAATTGACCTTGCGTATGGCCGCTGGGATGACCGTGAGCACCGACTAACCGACGTGGGAAGTGTAACACGCTCTGTCGCTCAAGCCATGGAGCAGGTTCGAGACATCATCATGTCAATGCTACATTAATTGTGCCACACCCATGGATAATGCTCATTTTGGCTTTGAAGTTTGCAGTTATAGACTGTGATTTCATGTTTCTGCCGGTTATAATGAAGTGGAATTATGTCTGTTTTGGGACTCAGGGACTGGATTCATCCACACCCAGGAAAAAAGTGTCCACCAGTGGAAACAGCAGCCGGTCGATGGCTGGTGACTCAGTGGACCTGCCCAAACTAAAAGGCATTGGCCGCACTCGCAAAACACGTTTCAGTCTGTACCATCACATCCAACGAGGCCTTCACCACGCTGACAGCATCAGTAGCATCGACAGCACAAACAGTAAGAGTCTCTTTCATGACCAAACTCTAAATGATTCCACAATACAGTTTGTGTTTGGATCATTTCTGTGATGTTCTCTGAGTCTGCTGATGACTAATTCCTCTATGACCTTAACAACTAAAAAAAAAAGAATTCTTAAAGGGATAGTTGACTGAAAAATGAATAGTGTCATTGTTTACACTCCCTCGTGTCGACTAACTTTCCAAGTACTGGTCACATTTTTTTTCCAGTTACAGTAATTATAATACATGGGATTGGACTGGACTGTCACTTTTTTGTTTATAGGTGTTCAGATCCACATTGCAATTTTTTGGCAACCTGCTTGTTTCACTTGTCAATCACATGAATTCTTCTGTAAAGCTACAGTACTGTGAAAAGTTTTAGGCACTTGTGTAAAAATGCTGTAAAGTGTGGATGCTTTCAAAATAGATTTTATTTATCAATTAACTTCTATCACATTGATTTAAATAGGATAATATTGTACAATTTTTATATTAAAATGCAAAGAAAATGTATTCCATTAGTTGTTATTAACAACATAAGTGAATTAAGCATTACATTATGTTAGGGTTTCCCAAACTGGGGTTTGTGAGTTTAATGGAAAAACTAATAATTTATTAATTTATTCATTTAGTCATTCATTTTTATAATTTAGTCATAAAAATGTAAAATTTAAAATATCATCAATCAAAATGAAACCCTAACTAAAAAATGAGTTTACCTGCATGTCATGTAGGCATTTTAGAAAGGAAAAATTTTAAAGGTTAAATAATTAATTGCTATTGGTTGAATATATGTAATCAAGCAATCAATAAAAAAGTAATTGCAGTCTGATAACGAGTATTTTAAAATGTAATTTAATCTAATTACAGGTACTTCATTTTTAAAAATATGATTTTGTAATCCAGATCCAGACCCAGCTCTGTCCTTGTGCATATAAATATATGTGCATATCACTGGATTATTACAATAGGTAGCAAATGGAATATTTGTAAATGTAAACTGTTATTTCCTACTGACGAACTATAGCAAAAGATAGAAATAACTGGCTTAAAACTAAAACTTTTATTTTTGGGGGGGGTGAAAATGGACTTTTGCACAGTACTGTGTGTATATATGTGTGTGTGTATATATATATCTATATATATAATTTTAATGATATTTTTTCACTTCATCCAGCTTGCAATTTTCTTAATCCAATTTTCACGAAATACTGAAATTCTGTTATAGCTCTAGATTATCTGAATCAGTAAATGGGGAAAAAGGTCAAAAATTCTGTTACTTGTCAATGTCAGTCAGTCTGTGGATCTTGTCTGTATTTTTCTTCTCTGTTGGATGTGCAGTGATGCTTATCCTCTCTGGCTGATGGTAGGTGTAGCTTTAGACACCCTGCCCAGGCTCGAGCGATTGCCCTATCCTTTTTTTTTTTTGCTTTAGCTCTTTCTGTTTGTTCTCCCTGCCATAGAAGACACACACATAGATTGGTTTGCAGTCTGTCTGAGAGAGGATTAAGTGTATTTGAGACTGGCTTAAAGACTAGACAGCAGAGATATGCTTTAATGAAATTACTTTGACCTCAGGGTAGATTTCATTTGTCGCTGATTCTTACACTAAAATCATATTAATTTGCTATTAAGATAACCAGTCCTTTGTTTCCCACAAATTTTTCAGTTCTAAATTATGGTGTGACGTTGTGGATAAATGTAAAATATTACTACACGTGCAGTGGCTATCAATGTCAGTAATCTGATGTTTGTTTGGACTGATGTCAGCTATTTAACTATTGCTGAACTGTTACTAAAACTCTTTTCATTTGCAACATGTACGTTTCAGCGTACACGGTGGGGTTTCAGAAGAGACCGCACTAAAATTATAAGCAGCATAATTTTTAAATCTAAATACATTTACTGAAATATTCAGAATTCTGCATTGTTTTAGGTAAATGATAGCTCCTAATATATAATGAGTTATAGGAGTATAGGAATTATATTCGATTAAAACATTTTAAGTAATTTATATTTAAGTAAAACTATATTTAAATGATTTTCACTATTTTATTTTTTTAAATATTGTAATATAATTTTAATATACATAAATAATTTCATAAAAATACAATTTAATCATTCATCATGCATTTTGAATCATATATATATATATATATATATATTGTATTCTGTATATCTTTTATTCTTTTGCATATGGTGTGTATTTGTCTATAGTATGCCTGTGGTTACACTATTCATGAAAAAAGAATAAGTAGATTTGAAAGTAACTCGCAAGTCATTTTATTTCAAAAGCTCCTTTGACTTGTATAGCTGTTTTGTTTGTCTTGTGTGTTGTTCAGAGAGTGGCTCAGTGCACAGTCTTCAGACAGGAGTGGGAGAGCTGATGGGAAACACGCGCTTTTGGCACGGCAAAGACTACTGCAACTTTGTCTACAAAGACTGGGTTCAGCTGGACAAGCCTTTTGACGGTGAGCCACACGCTTTATTGCCTGGCCGCTTTTTGTTTTCTTAATTTCAATGATCATTAATCCAGGTAGTCCAAGGTTAATTGTGTTATTAAATGCAGTCTTTTCAATGCATTTCAGATGTTTACGATCCTCCTTTTTAACAATGTGCTCGACTATAGATTTTATTGACAGGTACACAACCCCCAGAATGCCCTGGCATGACATCTCTTCAGTGGTGCATGGGAAAGCAGCCAGAGATGTGGCCAGGCATTTTATACAGCGCTGGAACTTCACCAAGGTGAGAATACTTTAAATTTATGTTTGACAAGCTTTTGAATTTTCTTCTGTGTGTTTCCTGAACTTTACCTTTAGCTGTGACATTTTTAGGAAGCATTATTAACAGATTTTTTTTCTCCTTTAGATAATGAAGCCAAAGTACAGATCACTCTCCTACCCATTTCTCCTCCCCAAATCTCACAGCACTGCCAATGATATAAAGTACCAAGTGCCAAACTGTGTCCAGACCAAAGTCCAGGTGAGAACGCATTAATGGCTGTATGGTAGCTGTAGCTCTTAGAGCGTGAAACTAGGAACATCATAGACCTGCTGATAAAAATGGATACCTTGCATGCACACTAAGTAACTTTGCCATAAATGCCCATAAAAATGGCTATAAATGTAAATGGTCTCTCAGGTTCTGCGGTCAGCTGCAGACTGGTCGGCGGGAATCAAGCACCATGAGGAGTCAATTCATAATGCCTATATTCAGGTCATTGCCAAGAGCAAGCACTTCATCTACATCGAGGTACACAATCCCCCATTTTTACTTTGTCTGTCTGTCAGCGTTCAGTGATGTGATTCAAATGTGCTGACAGCTATTTAGTAGTTTAGATGCAAAATGTGTAATAAGTTATAAAACACCGTTGACATTTCAGTTGCTTCATATTATTGGTAAATGACATGCAGCAGTGGTTGTCAGAGCATATCAGGGGAGATGCCAAGAATGATTCAGTGGAAATTCTAGAAGAACCATGACTTGGATATTCGCCAAGTAAAAACAAACAAATAAAATCTATACAATTGGAAATGTATTTTAAGAGGACTTTATAGTAAGAGATGATACGAAAACTTAAATAATCATATTTTTTTTCTGTGGAAATGCACTGTAGCCTCTCAGAAGTAAAATGTGTTCACCTCTGTAACATGCCTGATGAATTAAACTGATTGTTCTTGTTTCATTGCATCATTTCAGAACCAGTTCTTCATCAGCTGTGCCGATAACAAACATGTTTACAACAAGATTGGTGACGCCATTATTGAGCGAATCATCAGAGCTCACAAGTAAGTGTGAGAATCCTAATGCATTAACACTGATTGTTGATCATTGCTGTTAATTGGACCAGAGTTCAGTTCATTTCATATCATTTAATTTCATTTCAAACTGGAATTGCTAGGAATTTTGCCCCGAAACATGTTTAACACAATTTGTACAGTATAACTGTATTATCATGTTGGGTTATTCAAAAATTTTTGTTACTCCCTCAAAAATATGACACCTTTGTGCATGCATTTCAACACATGCAAACAAACCCATCCTTTCTGCATATATCCTTATCACCCAAACATATTAGTAGAGCTTCACTTCTTCAATAAAATCAACAGTAAATTACCACCTTCTCCCATACTAATGCAGTCCTGGCAACTGCAGTTCCTTGTGAAGTATGTGATTTACAGGAGACACAAGTCTCTCTCCACTGCTGTCATACTC
The DNA here is from genome assembly GCF_012432095.1 of Onychostoma macrolepis. Classification (NCBI taxonomy): domain Eukaryota; kingdom Metazoa; phylum Chordata; class Actinopteri; order Cypriniformes; family Cyprinidae; genus Onychostoma; species Onychostoma macrolepis. Next base: position 17,181,940 of record NC_081156.1, read on the forward strand.
ATAGTCTCAGCTGCAGAGACAGGCCTGTCTTTAACGCACACTGACAGCTAATGAGAAGCCAGCACCTGCCACGGCACTGATGTGAGCCAGACATGGGCTGTGGACACGCCACTCTTCATTTAGTCATTCCAAGCATTGCCCCCAATACTGAAATACTGCACTGTTGTTTGTGCTGTAACAATGCTGGCATGTGCTTAAAGAGCTCTCTGGGAGAAGAGCCATTCGTAATGACTTTATAATCATGGAGGCAGCACACAGAATGAACAAAAGGAAATGCCGCTAAAGAGAAATGGGTTGGAAAGGATGTTTTGCCATTTAATAGCAATGGAAGTGAGGATATTTGATTTAAGAATAAGCATGTGTGTATTTACATGGATTTATTGGATTGATGTTTGCTGTAATGTGTCGCAGGGAGAAGAAGTCGTTCCGTGTGTATGTGGTGACTCCCCTGCTGCCTGGATTCGAGGGAGACATTTCCACAGGAGGAGGAAATGCACTCCAGGCTGTTATGCATTTCAACTACAGGTAGGAATGAATCCGCTGCTGTGCACGTGTCTTTGAGCAAAAAAAAGGGCAGCTCAGGTCAGACAGTAAAAATCGCACCACCTGAGTCTCATACAGAGTTTGGGGCTCCAAAAAATTGAATGGTATTGTGATCCCACATGAATCTTTTTTGAATTATTATTTTGCAGTATAAAAAAATAAAACAATAGTTAATTTTAGGCAGGGTGAGGCATGTTTAATTAAATAGCTCATTTCATACATAGATTCATTTCTTTTCACTGCAGGGGATTATTTATTATTATAAAATCAGATTGACTGTTCAAAAAAATCTGGCCAGATCTAATTGTTCATTGGTTTTGATGGTAATGGTGCAAAGGTGCATGAGACTTTAGCAATAGATGTTTTACTATTAATGATTATTTTTCTGAGGGCAGTATCAAAATTTGAGCACTTAGAACGTTAAAAATCTGGAAAGGGCAAAAAAAAAAACACCAAAAAAAAAAAACACATGAAATCTTATCTTGTCTATCCATCTGATCTGTCTGATCTCAGTAAATGGTGTCGTATTTAAATATTTATATTTAAAACCACTTTTGAAGGTAGATGTCAAGTGGTGTTTGTTTTTCTGCAAAAGTTTGAAAAGACTGCGATTATTTTCAGTGCAATTTAGTCAGTGACATCAACAGTAACAGTAAGACTATAATGACACAAAAAAATTCAGTTTCAAATAAATGCTATACTTTTGAAATTTCTATTCATCAAAGAATCTTATATTGAAAAAATATATCGCAGATCTAACACTGATAATACGTAATGTTACTTGGGCAGCAAATCAGCATATTAGAATGATTTCGAACGGGTCACGTGACACTGAAGACTGCAGTAATGATGCTGAAAATTCAGCTTTGCCAACAGAGGAATTAATTACTTTTTTAAATATATTAAAATTGAAAACAGTTATTTGAAATGTAATATTTCACAATATTACTCCTTTTTTTTTTTTTTTTTTGCACTGTATTCTTAATCAAATAAATGCAGCCTTGATGAGCATAAGAAATGTCAAAAAACTTTTTGAACATTAAGAAAAACTTAAATTGTATTGTTTTTTTTTTTTTTTATAGTTGAAGACAAAAAGAAAGGAAAAAAAAGTAATGTACTCTATGGGAGAACTTGATTGCTTTCATGATAATCTGTTTGGGCCATGTAGATGTGGAATATGTTATACTATAATTATTTTGCCTAAAATTATTTTTTCATTTGCAGAAAATAATATAGTTTCAGTGACCGACAATGCTCTTACATTACATTGGCTTGTTTTCTTTCTCAGTACCATTTACTGAGAAATCATTCACATTCCAGGGACATTTATTAACATTTATTATTTATTAAGTAAATGTGGTCGGTGTTGTTTTCAAGTGGAAAACCAAGCGTGTCATGTACACAGAGCTCGACTTGACCGTCTGTTTCTGTTTCTGCAGTGTCATTCATGAGTTCACAGCAGTAGTTGGGTTCCCAGTGACGCAGTTAGTGCTTCCTCTTTAGTGAACTCAGGCACATTCTCTCCTCTCCTCCCCTGATTAAGTTTTAATGAGTCTGACAACACGCTAAACAGCTTCTTTCAACTCTATCAGAGAGGCAGCGCGAGCAGCCCTGATCTACCAGACGAGCCTGCTTTCATCCTGCAGTCAGGCATGATCATCATCATCTCCACGATAACCTTCCGATCACGCTCTCTGCATATCATTTGGATGAAAGCAGGAATTTGTCAAAGAAAATTGTAAATGTCGCTGATGTGAGGATAATGACCCGTGTTAGACAGTGCACCTTTTGTTTTCCAGTGCCAGCTTACCAATTCATTCCATTACACACGTAAGAGGCACAGCCAAGTGTTAAAAGCTTGTTTCACTCGTCTGGAAAATAAATGGAAATAAGCAGTGCTTCAGTGTCACAGTAAAAATGGAAAACTGCTGCAAGGTTTATTTATTAATTTATTAGGGGGTTTTATGCCAGTAAATTTCCTTTTCTGCAGCTCCGTGTTACATTTTACATGGCAAGACAGGTTTAGTGTATGAGCTTGCTTTTTGTTAGAGAATGATAATGTCAAGTTATTGAGAGAACACAATGAGCTGTCATAACGGTACGATTGCATTTGAAAAAAAAAACATGTAATCATGGCCTGAATGTCTGCTTTTGTAGGACCATGAACAGAGGAGAGCACTCCATAATCGCTCAGCTGAAGAAAGAAAGTAAGTCTGAGTGTTTCCATCCCTCTTCTTTCTCTTTCTCTCTCTGTACGTGTCAGATGTTGGGGAAGGAATGGTAAGCTGACGTGATTGTGACATAATTTAATGTGAACCTGACTCTGTGGTGGTAATGAGTTCTCTTCTGTGGTTTACCACAACATTGCAACATACTGTATAAGACAAGTGAACACAATTTTCAAAATGTGCTAAATGGTTGCATACAGTGGATGACACCAGTAATTGATTGTCTGCTTGCGCCAATAATGAGTTGAGGTGGAATTTATGAAACTGTTGCGCTAAACTCGTAGATTTACACTTGCTTATGAAGGATTTATGATGGAAGGAACACCCAGTGTTTAGTGTTGGCCTTCATTTTATTTTTTATTTCTTTCTTTCCTTTTTAGTTTATTTATTTGCAAAGCTTAAACAAAAATGCAACATTATAGAACAAGAGGATGAATACAGAGAGAAAGAAAATACAATTATTTAAAATTGTATATAATATGGGAAGTTTTAAAGCTTTTTTTTTATTGGAGATGATGATAGTAAACACAAATCTGAAGGTTTGTGAGTTACTGAAAAGATAATTAAATCTTAAAAATGAAAATTGAAATTTAACATTTTAAAATCAAAACAATTTTTACTTGCATAAAAAAATGAAATTATATATACAATATATCACTATTGTGACCGGTGGGATTAAATGAGTTAATAACTTAAAATATTATATTATAATTTGAAATATTAACTTAAAATCTCAAGGTTAAATAGCGTGTCAAACGGATTCGATTTGGAAAACATTTGTCAAACCCTCAGGTAACATTCTGTCTTTCTAAAATCTAAAGTCTAAATGGCAAGAGACACCTTTGTTTTCATTGGATTGGTGTTCATTCTGTTTTTCACCCAATTCTCTCTCTTTATACCCCCACAGTGGATGACCAATGGATGAACTACATCTCTATTTGTGGTCTGAGGACTCATGCGGAACTGGAAGGCAGACTGGTGACTGAGCTCATCTATGTTCATAGCAAACTGCTCATTGCTGATGACAACACTGTCATTATTGGTGAGTTAACAATGTTACATCCCCATGCCTGCTTTTCTCTGTAATTGTTAAGCAGCTCGCTGTGCATAATTTCTTTATGGCTAGAGCTTTATACTGCCCCCTTGTGGAGGACTGTGGTAATTTTGAAGGACAGACGGTGAGGCCACACATAATCATTGACCTGGCAAATAAATAGCTGGTTTTCACGTTTGCCCACTCATTTCCCTAAAATAGTATATTTAGATTGACGTCAACAGATTTTGCATCCAGTTTTAATGAGGAAAATATTGTGGTCTGTGTAGTTTACACATGACTGCACTGCCAGATGTGCAGTATTGACATTTGCTCTGCTGCTAAAACTAAAAACTATCTTCATGTCTCTGTTTTCTGAAAGACTTGTCACATCTGTAAAAACAAAAAAAAAAGTTCAAATAATACTTTGTACAAGGAGCGGAGGAAACTCATAAAAGATAAGCGAGTGTCATTTCAGATAAAGCTTTAGATTTCTGTCAAAGATACAAGAAATCAAATGAAGAAAGCCATAGATCAGGAGGCGGCAGATGGGAACATTTAGCCGCACACTGGAATTGAGTTATCTCTGATTCTGTAGGTGGAAGGATTCGTGTGCTATTGAATTAAATGCCTCGAGATCCAATCACTTATAAAACAATGAATAAAATTGAATCGCAGAGTATTAAAAAAATCTTTTGTTGTCTGTGATTTATTATTCGTCTTGATATTTTAGATTAAGCGAGTCATGTCCAGTGTGTGTTTCCTTTTAGCACACTGTATTTGTTTTTTTTTGTATTTTATAGTTATTGCAATTTATGAGACAAGTCAGACTTGTTTTGCTTTTAAAGCTACTAGGCATTTTTATATATTCATTTAAAATTTTTACCAGGATTTTTTATTTATTTTTCTTAATAAAATGTTCAATTACATTTGTATAGGTTTGATTGAATATATATATATATATATATATATATATATATAAATATAAATATAAATATATATTTATTTATTTATTTTTATTTTTTTTTTTTAATTGATTTAGTGTTAAATCACCATAAACAAAATCCAAATATTGTTTATTTTTAATTTATTTATTTTACAGGCTCTGCCAACATCAATGACCGCAGCATGTTGGGGAAAAGGGACAGCGAGGTAGCAGTGATTTTTGAAGATTCAGAAACGACGCCATCAGTGATGGATGGTCAAGTGTACCAGGCTGGCAAGTTTGCTCTGCAGCTCAGACTGGAGTGCTTCAAGTAAGATCTGGGGGAAGCCAACCATCCTAGTGTTAGCAAAACAACTGAGTCACAGCTGAAACTCTTTGTTTTGTCATAAACCAGAACCATTCTTGGTGCCTTTGATGATCCAACCATTGATGTCAGTGACCCCATCAGCAACGGATTCTACAAAGACGTCTGGATGAGCATTTCGGGTCGGAACGCCACCATCTACGAGAAGGTGCGTGCGATTCCTTGTGTCTTTCTCCACTCGCTCCTGGGCATGTAATGGAATGGCTACTTTCTATCTTCCTATTACGTGGAGCATTTGAATGATGATTTAGAGGTGTTGCTCGGTCATTTGTCAGATAGGTATTGCTCTCAATCACCGCTGAGGCTCTCAGACTCAGTTGGCTGTTTGGCAGTCTCATTGCAGGCCAGTAATAATGAGGCTTAATGGAATGAGAGAATCTTATTCTGAGCCGCCATTGTAGTGTGGCAATTTCAGTAAATACCTCTCACACATCAGCAACGCAACCAAATGTTTCACACGTATACACACACAATTAGGCCTCTATTCTATTCCATTCCATTCCATAAAATAAAAAAGTTTATTTTGAATTAATTATTTTGAAAATGATTTTGTCATTAAAAAATACAAAGGTTTTTTTATGTAAGGTTTGAGTAAAAACAACTCCCTTTATCATGGTAATCTTCATAACCTTCTATCATCAGACTTTTTTTTAAAACATTTTATTATATATATTTATTAATGGTGATAATTACACCTGCATATTTCTAATATGCCATTACCATATGGAACCTAGGTTTTGCATAGTAATAGAACACTGCAAAATTGGTTTATGGTTATGAAGATGAATAAAAGCCCAACAACAAATACTTTCTGCACTTTTACTTTTATAAATAAAAGTAAATAAAATCTTTAGATACAACCATTTGTTTTTTAGTTTGTGTGCACTTTAATATTATTTTAGTATTATTTATATATTATTATAATTTTTAATAGTATTTTGAATGAGCTTTAATACCTAATTTTTATGTTTTAGTTATTTATATTTATATTTACGTTTTAGTAATTTTGTTTTGTGCTTTAGCCATGTATTTTTTTTTTTTTCAGGTTTAGTTTTAGTTATTTTAATACTTCAATTTTAGTTCCTATAGTTGCCAAAAAAATTGTCATGATCATAATAAAATGAATTTCTCATCTGTTCTGAATTTCCAAATACAATGTAAGCAGCAAAAAAAACAACAACTGAGAACTGTTGATGTGGTGGCATTGCAGGTTTTCCGCTGTCTGCCCTCAAGTCTGGTAAGGAACAACCAGGAGCTCATGAACTTCCAGTTCAAACAAGGTCTTGATAAAGAGGACCCTGTTAAAGCTCAGGAGCTGCTGATGAAGATTAGAGGCTTCCTGGTCCAGTTCCCACTGGAGTTCCTCTGTGAGGAGAACCTCATGCCCTCAGTAGGTACCAAAGAAGCCATGGTGCCCACTGAGATCTGGACCTGATGGCACCAAATGAGAAGCACAAAAACGACAATCCACTTCCAACATGAGGGGTAAAACAAAGGCACCACTGTGGTGGACACAACTTCTCCAGTCGATATGAAGGAGCAAAGGATATTAAGACAAACTGTCCGTCCATTGTCAGACAATTTCATATATATAAATGTACATAATGATATTTTATAAGTGATTATCAGCACATATTGTGCTTTTATACTATAATGTATTTAATGAAAGTCGCCTCTCTGAGATACCAAACAGAAGGGCTTTTTAAATAAATATTTTAATTCTAATGGATTTGATTTTTATTGCTATAGCTGGCTCATTTTTAGAGGCAGCACTCAAAGTGAAGGGCAAAATGGAGAGTGGAAGGCCTGTCAGATATAATTTTGTCACTGCAGCCCATTCTTCAGTACGGCGTCCCCAGTGGAAGCGCATCCATGACAGGCTGAGTACAGTGATATGTGTTTCGTGTCTGGTGAACCTGCTCTTAGACCGAGTCTGCAGAGGCTTTTACTGTCCAGCCTCGCTGCCTGTGTCTAAGTGTCAGTGCTCTGGGGAGACCAGACAATCTGTCTGTGAATTAAAGTGCTGAGTAACTGAGGGAAATTATTGCCTCTCAACACCAAACAGCGACACGTGGCGTCAAATCTTACATTTTCCCCTTCACAAATGTGGCAGAGGTCTTTTTTCACGAGTCAGCGCTTGTTGCCATTTCAAATTGTCCCTTGGTGTTTGAATATCATTGGGTCAGCCATTTTCTACAGTTTGCCACTCTTATTCTTGGTGATATTTTGATATGTTTTTAGTTCTTGTGATTTATATCTGTTCTTTTTTTCCCCTGAAATAAAAAGTACAGGTGCTGGTCATATAAATAGAATATCATCAAAAAGTTGATTTTATTTCACTAATTCCATTCAAAAAGTGAAACTTGTATATTATATTCATTCATTACACACAGACTGATATATTTCAAACGTAGAGCTTACAGCTCATGAAAGTCAAAAATCAGTATCTCAAAATATTATAATATTTACATTTGAGTTTGAATAAATGACCATCCCTACAGTATAAATTCTGGGTATCTCTTGTTCTTTGAAACCACAATAATGGGGAAGACTGCTGACTTGGCAATGATCCCGAAGACAAACATTAGCCCCTTTCACATAGTAATACCAGTAAATTGCCGTAAAATTACCAGAACGACTTTACCGGTAAATTCAAAACTGCGCTGTTCACACAGGCAACAGCATTCCGTCTTTTTTCCGGTAAAGCACCATTCACACATCGGTTTTAAATTACCGGTAAATTCTGTGACATCATAAAACGGAAATGACCTCTAAACGGCTGCGCCTCACGGTGTTGTGTTTGTAAACATGGAGGGGTAAACGCGATCAGTGTTTTTGTTGATGTTTTCATTTGTGTGCCAAATGTTCACGTTCATGCTGCTTCTTTTGGCCCAAAGATATCGCACGACTTCAAACACAGCGCAGAGTAAATGCGTCATCTGCATCAGAATGTTATGATTGGCCCAGAGCCGTTGAATTTTGAATTCTTACGTCACCGCGTTCTGAACTCGTACGTGCTCATACCGGTAATTTTCCTTCTGCGTTCACACACAGCAGAATTCCGGCAATTAACTGGTAATGTTACAACTTCTCATACCGGTAAATTGCCGGAACGAATTTACTGGTATTTTTGAAAAGGTCCTGTTCACACATGATCTCTTTACGGCAATTTACCGGTAATTTTCCGGAAAAGTCTGTATGTGTGAAAGGGGTTATTGACACCCTCCACAAAGAGGGTAAGTCACAGAAGGTCATTACTGAAAGGTGTGGCTGTTTACAGAGTGCTGTATCAAAGCATATTAAATGCAAAGTTGACTGGAAGGAAGAATTTGGGTAGGAAAAGGTGCACAAGCAACAGGGATGACCGCAAGCTTGAGAATACTGTCAAGCAAAGCCGATTCAAACACTTGTGAGAGCTTCACAAGGAGTGAACTGAAGCTGGAGTCAGTGCATCAAGAGTCACCACGCTCAGACGTCTTCAGGAAAAGGGCTACCAAGCCACTTCTGAACCAGAGACAACGTCAGAAGCATCTTACCTGGGCTGTGGAGAAAAATCACTGGACTGTTGCTCAGTGGTCCAAAGTCCTCTTTTCAGATGAAAGTAAATTTTACATTTCATTTGGAAATCAAGGTCCTAGAGCCTGGAGGAAGAGTGGAGAGGCACAGAAATCCATGTTGCTTGAAGTCCAGTGTGAAGTTTCCACAGTCTGTGATGATTTGGGCTGCCATGTCATCTGCTGGTGTTGGTCCACTGTGTTTTCTGAAGTCCACAGTCAACGCAGCCATCTACCAGGAAATTTTAGAGCACTTCATGCTTCCTTCTGTTGACAAGCTTTATGGAGATGCTGATTTCATTTTCCAGCAGGACTTGGCACCTGCCCACACTGCCAAAGGTACCAAAAGCTGGTTCAATGACCATAGTGTTACTGTGCTTGATTGGCCAGCAAACTCACCTGACCTGAACCCCATAGAGAATCTATGGGGTATTGTCAAGAGTAAGATGAGAGACACCAGACCCAACAATGCAGATGAGCTGAAGGCCACTATCAGAGCAACCTGGGCTCTCATAACACCTGAGCAGTGCCACAGACTGATCGACTCCATGCCACGCCGCATTGCTGCAGTAATTCAGGCAAAAGGAGCCCCAACTAAGTATTGAGTGCTGTACATGCTCATACTTTTCATTTTCATACTTTTCAGTTGGCCAAGATTTCTAAAAATCCTTTCTTTGTATTGGTCTTAAGTAATATTCTAATATTTTGAGATACTGATTTTTGACTTTCATGAGCTGTAAGCTCTAATCATCAAAATTAAAAGAAATAAACATTTGAAATATATCAGTCTGTGTGTAATGAATGAATATAATATACAAGTTTCACTTTTTGAATGGAATTAGTGAAATAAATCAACTTTTTGATGATATTCTAATTATATGACCAGCACCTGTACTGTATGGGAATACACTACCATTCAAAGTTTGGGATCAGTAAGAGTTTTTAATGTCTTTAAAGACGTCTGTTATGCTCACCATGGCTTCATTTAACTGTAATTACAGTAAAACAGTAATCTTGTGAAATATTATACAATTTTAAAACAGTTTTCTGTTTTAATATATTTTAAACAGTAATTTCTTACTGTTATGTTAATACAAAATTTTCAGCAGTCATTACTCCAGTTTTTAGTCACATGATCCTTTAGAAATCATTCTAATATGCCAATTTGGTGCAGAAACAAGAAACATTTCCTATTAATGTTGAAAACAGCTATGCTATTTATTATTTTTCTGGAAACTTGATACATTTTTACAGGATATAAGACATTTATTTGAAATAAAAAATCTTAAATGTGTTTACTGACCCCAAACTTTTGAATGTTAGTTTTTCAAAATTTGCAACCGATTTTACTGCCATAATGCGACTCGTTTCTCATTTCTGTGACTCATTTCTAGTTGGAGAAAATGTGCATTATAAATCTGAATGTAGCCAAATCAAAAGTGGGCACACTAAAATAATGATAGTCTAAAAAATAAATAGTCTATTTTGTTTAAAATCAAGACTTTTTTTTCTTTGAAAAAGATGCTCTTATTATGTTTGATTTGTGCAAGACTTCAAGTTCACAAAATCATCTAGCATAGCTTCTGAATCTGTTATAATAGAAGAGATGAGAATGTTGTTCAGCATTCATCAACATGTTATTTCTGTTTATTTCAACATGTATCACTGGGTTTGAAGATTCAAGCTTGCCGCATCTGCCCTCAGTTGGTGACCGCAAAGCCAAACCCGACTGAATTACATGGAGCTCACTGGGAGAAACAACTCCTGTGCCACCTTTTCTAGCACATTTCATAACCAGCATGTTGTCTGTAGTTTTGTTAACTGTGAATTTGGGTTGTGACAGACAAGGTATCTTTAGCCGTGACTCCAGTGTAAATGCATTTGTTCAGAAATTTGCACTAAATAAATTTCAAATAAATTGTAAAAACTGTTAGTTGTGTGAATGGTTTCCTTGGGGTGTTTTACTGCAATAGATGATCTTAAATCATATTCTAATGTTGTCTTATTTTCCATTTTAACACCAAAATGCAATCAAAACATGCCCTTTAGGCACCAACGGCTGGGACAGAGGTTTAAAAATATGAGTTGTATCCTCGTGAACATTAGTTTGAACGCCGTCGTTTCGCAGGGGAACTGGCTCTGATGCGTGCCCAAACCTGGAAGTCTTGAAACACAATCATTATGAAGCAATTTAAATGCAAATCTGGCCACTGGCTCGTCCCCAAACGTGCCTCATTGGACGAGACACCTGATAGAGAGCGGCCAACGTTACGTTAATGACATCCTCTGAGTGGAATCATGTTCGGAGGTATTGAAATCAAGAGTGAAAAGAGTTGATGGATTATCTCTGTGACCTTAATGGCTTCGTATCATTTATGGTCTAAAAGCCTTCAACCGACACAACACCATCCAGACCCTGAGCATTTGGTTTCTTCAAGAGATATCTGGTCAATTGCTGAGCTGTCATGCCTCACTAACTACATGTCATTTGAAAACAGGATCACTGTCTCAATTACTGTGTACTGTAGTTCTATGGTATTGTGCAATGGCTCATTAAACAGATTGTCCTCTTCTGAAATGAGAAAAGCAGTCTCTGGCAAATTTGCAGTGATGTTCATAAGTATTCAGAGTCCATATGTTAATAATTATGCATTTTCGCACTGCTCATTATTCTCATAATATAAACCGATACAGTATTGCTATTGAAGTCTGCGATGCAGTACAATGCTTTGTCTAGTATTGAAGCTTTCTAATTAAGCAAAATCACACAAGCAAGAATGTTGATATTCATACCAGAACAGGACGACTGAGATATGATGCTGCTTTTATAAAAGAATTGAAAAATTAATTTGAAGCAGCTTGCATTTTAGAGACATAATATTGTCCAGTTACTTGGTCACAAAGCCACATCAGAATCAACTGACTCTTTACATCACACAACCATAGAGGCATTTTGTTCTTGAATCAGTCAGTTTTTAATGAATAGTTAAGTGAATGATTGAAAGCAACTGTATGTGTTTTGCTATTTTGGAAGCCCCTACAGTTAAGTGAGTGAAAAATAGACCACATTTTGGTGAAAACTATGTGAACATTTAATTACTGTGATAGTAGGCCTAATTCCTAGCAAGAAATAACATCAAAATGGAAAAAGTTGGTCAAAAACATATACAACGCACAAACTCGCCCTCAACCGCAACTAAGTCGCCATCTTTATTTTTAGCTTAGCTGTCACGGAATGGAACGCACAGGATTGTTCGATATCAAAGGCAGCGAAAGATATGTCTATGCTGTCTTCAAAAGTTGATCAGATGAAGGTACCTCAGGAGACAGGAAGTGAAGCATTTTTTGTAAAGCACACAGATTTTACCACTCATCAAACTAAAATACTCCAATGGGAGTCATTCTGGTACTTATTGGAAGTCAGTGATCCACCAGAATGATTTTAGGTAAAAAAAGGGAAAGGGTAAAAAAAAAAAAAAACTTATTGTTGCTTTAATGAATCACTCTACTGGTGTACGATATAAGAAGTCACTCAAAAAAGGCCCACCACACGTGTAATAGTAAAAAGCTGCTCATCCAAATATCCAAATCTATTGTAGGCTTATGCATAGAACATAAAATATGTGAAAATGTTTCTGAATATCTTTTGAGTGAAAAGGTATACTTTTAAAGGGGTGGTTTACTGTTTTTTTTCTAGGCTTGATTGTGTTTATGGGGTGCAGTCTAACATGTGTTCATGCTTAGTTTTCTTAAAAACGCCTCTATTATTTCCTGTCTTTAAGAAGCCCCTCCCTCAGAAATAAGTGATGGGCTCTGATTGGTTAGCTGGCTCAGTGTGTTGTGATTCACTAAACCGCCGAGCGTGCGTCTAAATGTCCCGCCCCTCAGCTCAGCGGCATGTGCTCTGGTTGTATTGTAAACAATGGCGTCGTCTATATTGCTTATCAATTTGAGCCCGATTGAGACACAGAGGATATTAGTGAAGAGGATCATGCAGAACCTGTGCAAGCACGGCTCTTAATGGTATGTTTGTTTGTTGTCTCATACTTTTAGATATGCTATTATGCTACTGCTTATGTTAGCTTTTAATATACGGTTTTATTCTGATTAAAGCTTTAATACAGTACGGCAACCGCACACGCCTCCATGTATAAGGCTTCTCATTGCTATGTGAAAATGTATAATTGGTACAGTTTGTTGGAGCTGATCTGAATGAGAGAGAGAGAGAGAGAGATGCAGAGCAGGGCTACGCAAGGAACAGTATTAAGAAGGGCTGTTTTAGAACATTAATTTTGAAACTTGTGAATCCATTAGAATCGTTAGGAGACAGAATCGCGATTCATATATGAATAGATTTTTACCTGCACCCCTAGTTTTCTCTTCCTCTTCTCTAAAGCAGCACAGCATGGCCTCGCCCCCTTCCTTACATGTTCCCGAGGGCGGGGTTTATCTGGGTCCGTGACATATCAGACCCGGGAAGTAGTTCGTTGTAGTCCGTTACCAGGCCGTTTTTATAGGCATTAAACTGCCAGAATTTTAAAAGACGATATCTCTGACTCTGTTTGCATTTAACTTTCAATGCTGCAACTTTGCAGATATTGTTTATGCTCAAACAGCAACATTACACACTAACTAACTTTAAAAAAGTGAAATTGCAATCAACCACCCCTTTAAACAGCTAAGCAAAGCCAAATTTTGCTAGACCCAAACTTCCAAAATTCGTCAGGATTACTTAAAAGTGCTTACAGTAAATTAATAAATTATTGTTAATTCATTAAAATAATCGAATTAAATCTAACCTAAATAAATAAGTAAACTGAAATCATATTTCTTTTTCATCCTTCAATTACGATTGAAGAACATACAATTCTTGAAACATCCGTGCTGATCACTACTGGATCATGTGCTCCACCCCATTCAGGCCCATGCACGTATGTGCTTATATTTAAGCTTTTCCTGTTCCCCATTCCAGTTTTATGTAAGAAAACAAGAAAACATACCTCTTAACCCCAGGGCATACCTTCAGCTGTGCCTTGAAGTTTTCTTTCTTTTCTTTTTTGCATATCGAATTATTCATGTTTCTCTAAATGAGTCATTTTAAAATGTAATGCCAATCTCTAAGGCTTGTCACAGGCAGCCTGCTGGTGGTTTGCTCTTTTTCCTGCCTAAAAGAGTTTTTTTCTTTCATTTGTTACATTAGACCAGGTCTTTTTGTGGATTATAGTTAGTTTCTTTTTTTGGTAAAGCATAATAACACTGTTTAAAAAGTGTAAATTGAATTTAAATCGAACTGAACCAATGAATCTTTTAGGCTTCAGTTAATCTTCCTCTCAGTTAAACGAGTAATCATCCACGGTTTTTAAAAGCTTATATTAAAAGCTTATATTATCTTCGGCTGAGACAAATGACAAAATCTTTCAATTCAATCAGTTAAACTCAAGCATGAGTTATAACTTGAATCTGCAAATCAAAAATTTTTCATCACTTTGTGTATCACATTTGCTTCTTTGTTGGTCCCTAGAGTCTCAATTTAACTTCACACAGTTTGCAGTGACTCTACTCTCCTCTGTGTGATGTGTGGTGATTCACTGTAACATTGCAATGCTATATCTCAGTTTACAGTAACGGCCAGAGGGCAGAATAATGCTCCTGACAGCAAACAGGATCCCTTTCAAAACTTGTTTTTACAAGGAAATAAAATGCTGCAGCTAATCCACAGGTAGATTACAAGAAAATGTAAAAAGTTGTTAAACAGGAAATATTTCTGAATTTTAAGATAACATCAAAACTAGGAATGTGCGCTACGACTAATTTGACTCGTTTAAACGAAAGTTTTGTATGCGACTAGTCTAAAAGCTAGAACACCCCAAAAAACAAACAAACAAAACTGTGCGTGTCTATATAACAGCCTACACTTGAAATACTTAATCTTTGAATCACACTAAATCCCTCAATGAAATCTGCTAAAAATAGGTCACGATTATGCCGTATGCTTGCCTCCTATTACCATCATTTAATTTTAGGCGGTCGTTAAACAGAAAAAAAGGAAGAGCATACACTCAACATAAACCAGTGAACATTAGCCAACATATTAAGTTTATCAAGGAATAGCATTAAAATGGCTTTTGAAAATGTACTTCATGTTGGCTATATTGTCTAAAAACAAAACAATGCTCGTTTTACCTACTCAGACCATGCACATTTGTTCAGTGAATTTAACATGTTAACATGGTCTGGCGAAAGACTGGACTAGAGGCGATTCTGCTCTTGAAAAAAAAACACGCTCGGCAGGAACTGAAGTCACAGGCACGCAGAGAGATGACTACAAGCAAGCAGACAGTTTCGAAAAGAGCCTGGAAATCCCGCACCACCACCGAAGTGCAGGGCTGGACTGGTAATCTGGCATACCGGGCATTTTCCCGGTGGGCCGACGCACTGAAGGGGCCGACAGAATTTGTTTTTTTTTTTTTTTTGCCAAGGACCATCACGAGCAGCCAGTGGCCCATTGGTTTGTCTCCTGAATTGACAGCGTAAACCACCCAATCACAATGCGCTATAGACGGACCTATGAAGTGTTTTGCTCCGCCTATATAAAGAACGCTTCACCCAAACTTCTTCGTCGTCGGCTTTTCCCACGTTTTCACAGCAGCTTTATCAAGAACAGGCTTGCTCTGCGGTGAGTGATGCGGCGTAAAGAGCCAGCAGGAGGAGGAGAGGAGAGCAGTTGAATCGGTAAAGTGCTTGATAGAGACTCGCAACGGAGGCAGGCATCTATATCCTGTGTGCGCGCGCCATTAGTGCAGAATACGCAAACACTTCTTAATTAAACGTAAATTCGTCCACCGCGATTTTTTTGGCCAAGTCATGTCAAGTGTGTCCATAGAGGTTTCCATGGGCTAATGCGAATAAATCTAGATTTAAATTCGAAAAGACACGATATTGTCAGACCTGAAGTTTTTTTATTATCCAAAACAACTAGATGCAATGATACATATCTACACAAGCAGTCAAAAGTTATTGAACAGTAAGATTTTGAATGTTTTTTAAAGAATTCTCTTCTGCTCACCAAGCCTGCATTTATTTGATCCAAAATACAGCAAAAGCAGTAATATTGTGAAATATTTTTACTATTTAAAATAACTGCTTTCTATTTGAATATATTTTAAAACGTAATTTATTGCTGTGATCAAAGATACATTTTCAGCATCATTACTCCAGTCTTCAGTGTCACATGATCCTTCAGAAATCATTCTAATATGCTGAATTGCTGCTCAAGAAATATTTATTATTATTAATGGATTCTTTGATGAATAGGAAGATCCAAAGATCAGCATTTATCTGAAATAAAAAAGCTTTTGTAACATTATACAATACACCATTCAAAAGATTGGAGTCAGTATCATTTTTGTTTTGTTTTTTGGGAAAGAAATTATGGAAATTAATACTTTTATTTAGCAAGGATGCTTTAAATTGATCAAAAATGAGGATAAAGACAAAAGATCAATGCTGTTCTTCTGAACTTTCTATTCATCAAAGAAACCTGAAAAAACATTATACTCAGCTGTTTTCAACATAATAATAAATGTATTTTGAGCAGCAAATCAGAATATTAGAATGATTTCTGAAGAATCATGTGACACTGAAGACTGTAGTAATGATGCTGAAAATACCGCTTTGATCACAGGAATAAATTACATTTTAAAATGTATTAAAATAGAAAACAGTTATTTTAAATAGTAAAAATATTTCACAATATTACTGTATTCAGACTTGGTTAGCAGAAGAGACTTCTTTAAAAAAAAAAAAAGAAAAATCTTACTGTTCAAAAACTTTTGAATGGTAGTGTATATCACATTATATATATATATATATATATATATAGTGGTGGGCCACCAGGAGCAAAAAATGCCAGGGCCGATTTTTTGTCCCAGTCCAGCCCTGCCGAAGTGGGTCTTCATTTAGGGGAATAGACGGCGCGGATGGGATCGGACCGCAGCGGCAGGTTGTAGTGTATTGTGGTTGTAAATGTCATTAAATGTCATAACATGTAATTCCTGATTCTCTGCCTGTGCATGTGCTCCTCACAACATGGAATGTGTCACTCTGATTTAAATCAGTTGGAACTAAATTATTACATAAAAACAAACCTATAATCTATAATTATGGCAGTTTTCACTGTTAAGAAGTCATCAACAGAGTGTTTTAAAGGGATGGTTCACCCAAAAATTGAAAATTCTGTTATTAATTACTCACCCTCATGTTGTTCTAAACCCGCTTCGTTCATCTTCGGAAGACAAATTAAGATATTTTTGACAAAATCCGTGAGCTTTCTGACCCTGCATAGACATCAACACAACTGACACGTTCAAGGCCCAGAAAGGTAGTAAGTATGGTTAAGATCGTTAAAGATCGTTAAAATCTTAATTTTGTTCTTAAACTTTTCAAAAGAATTTGGTTTAGCTTAAGCTGTATAAGTATTTAGTTGTTTTGCTTTTTCTGAACTGGTGTGATACATTTTTATCTTTTATTATCTGTTGCCTGTGTTGTTACTGTTGTCATATTGTGTGTGATTTTAATTTAAAAACCCAAATTTCAAATAATATTTCAATTAAATATAACAGTCACCATGTTTATTGATATATTACCTGATATATAATGTATGACCTACTGTATAAACAATCGTTTTAAAGCAATTTGTTGTAGCTACTTGCCCTGTAACTACATGGAATAAAGGGGGAACAAGCACCACTTTAATTTACATACCGCAAATGTGGCATTTACCCTGTAACTACATGGAATAAGAGAAGAACAAGCACCACTTTAATTTACAGCCCGCAAATGTTGTATTTACCCTGTAACTACATGGAACAAGGGAGGAACAAGCACCACTTTAATTTACAGCCCACAAATGTTATATTTACCCTGTAACTACATGGAACAAGGAGGTAACAGCACCACTTTAATTTACAGCCCACAAATGTTATATTTATCCTGTAACTACATGGAACAAGGGAGGAACAAGCACCACTTTAATTTACAGCCCACAAATGTTGTATTTACCCTGTAACTACATGGAACAAGGAGGTAACAGCACCACTTTAATTTACAGCCCACAAATGTTGTATTTACCCTGTAACTACATGGAACAAGGAGGTAACAGCATCACTTTAATTTACAGCCCACAAAATTACCTGTAACTACATGGAGCACGGGAGGAACAAGCACCACTTTAATTTACAACCCGCAAATGTTGTATTTACCCTGTAACTACAAGGAACAAGGAGGTAACAGCACCACTTTAATTTACAGCCCGCAAATGTTGTATTTACACTGTAACTACATGGAATAAGGGAGGAACAAGTTGGGCTTAAACACAGAACAAGTGTATATTTGCACAGTAATTACTATCATGAATCAGACCTCTGTGGCTCTCTCCGATGGCCACCGGAGGGCACCCTCACCTGAGTACTGACATTCTCACACTACAATTCCCATGCACCCCGTACAGAGACTAATCACCTGCACAGGTGTTCCCCATTCACTGCTCTACTAAAGCAGCGCACACACACACACTCATTGCGAAGTCTTGTTTTGCCCCGGCTGACATTCTGAGCGTTTCCCCTGTACTCTTGATTCTCTGCCGCCTGCCCTGACTCCTGCCTGGTACCGTTTATGTCTCTACTCTGCCTCTGATATCCCTACTGCTGTTCTGTTACCTCTGCCTGTTTGACCCTGATAAAGATCATTAAAGTGAAGCTGCAAATGGATCCACACGCTTCTGACCCATCATTACAGAAGACTTCGCCACTCACGGATCCAGCAGCCATTTATCAACTCACCTCAACAACAACTCCAACACCTCACGTCTGTCACAGAGGATCTAGTGAAGACACTGCAAGCGCTTCGGCTAACCACACCAGTTCCATCAGCGCCCCCACCAGTACCTGAGCCTCAGCCCATCAGCTCTAACCTGAACATCCCCACAGCAAGCCCTCGACTCTCCTTCCCAGAGAAATTTGACGGCTCCCCGGACAAGTGTAAGGGATTTTTGTTACAATGCTCTCTGTTTATGGATCAACGACCACTGTTATACACCACTGACAACAGTCGCGTATCATTTATCTGTTCCCTGTTAACTGGCCGAGCTCTAGAATGGGCTACTGCAGTATGGGTGGGAGGAAGCATGGCATTCCCCTCTTTCACTGACTTTCTCAGACAGTTTCGAGAAGTGTTCGAGCACACTGCTGGAGGCAAAGAGGCAGGCGAACAACTGCTCACGCTCCGACAAGGGAGGGACAAGGCTGCTGACTACTCTCTCACTTTCCGCACTCTTGCAGCCCAGACCGGTTGGGGTACCGGTCCCCTGAAGTTACTATATCGTAAGGGATTATCGATTGAACTTCAAACTGAACTGGCATGTCGTGATGAAGGAAAGACCCTGGAGCAGTTTATCGATCTCGCTATCCGCCTCGACAATCTACTGCGCTCTCGACGTTCTTCACGACACTCTCCCATTCAAACTTCTGCCTCCACTATGACCCCAGAACCTGAGCCCATGCAAGTAGGAGTCACTCGTTTGTCACCGGAGGAAAGGGAACGCAGGATGCGAAACCACCTCTGCCTGTACTGTGGGCTATCTGGTCACCTGCGAGTCAACTGCCCCACTCGACCATCAACCACAGATACTACTGCGGTGTGTGCTTCTTCCAGTATTTTAGACGTACTCATCTCTCTAGCTAATGCAAATGTTACGGTTCAGACGATGGCTCTAATCGACTCTGGGGCAGCGGGAAACTTCCTTGATATTAATTTTGCTAATTCTCACAAAATTCCTCTCTTTATAGAGGAATTTTATAAATTCCTCTGCGTTCCATGTGCTTATTACTCACGCAATTATGACGTTGGAGACCGCGAGTTGCTGGCGATGAAGGCAGCCTTTGAAGAATGGCGACATTGGCTAGAGGGTGCTAAAGTTCCTTTCACTGTTCTCACAGATTACCGTAATCTAGAGTATATCCGCTCAGCCAAACGACTCAATCCCCGGCAGGCCAGATGGTCATTGTTCTTTTCACGCTTCGATTTCAAAGTCACCTACAGACCCGGGTCCAAGAACTGCAAAGCCGATGCATTGTCAAGACTCCAGGACTCTTCGCCTTCTCTGGGAAGCACCAATGAAACCATCATTCCATCAACATTAATCGTAGCTCCAGTCCAATGGGATATTCTCACCGAAGTCACAGAAGCTCAAGCCAACGACCCTACTCCACTGAATTGCCCCAACGATCGAACTTATGTTCCTCAGGACCTTTGCCAACGAGTCTTACATCTGGTGCACGATTCCCCCAGCTCTGGTCACCCTGGTATTACAGCATCTCTCCAGCTGGTGTCAGAACGCTTCTGGTGGCCATCACTACAGGCTGATACGATTGCATTCGTCCAACAATGTCCAACCTGCAATATGTCCAAATCATCTCACCAACGCCCCGCAGGGTTGTTACAGCCTCTGCCCGTTCCTCAGCGCCCATGGTCTCATATTGCCATTGGCTTTGTTACTGACCTCCCCAACTCCAGGAATTATACAACCATTCTGACCGTGATCGACCGATTCTCCAAGGCCTGCCGACTCATACCCTTGCCCAAACTCCCTACAGCTTTCGAGACTGCAGAGGTTCTCTTAGAGCAAGTCTTCCGATTCTATGGACTCCCCGACGATATCGTCTCAGATCGGGGGTCCGCAGTTCACGTCTCGAGTCTGGAAATCCTTCTGTCAACAACTCAACATCAATATCAGTCTCACCTCCGGCTACCATCCCCAATCCAATGGCCAGGTAGAGAGACTCAACCAAGAAATAACTCTTTCTAAGATCCTACTGCCATAAGAACCAGAACGATTGGAGCCGGTTCCTGATATGGGCCGAGTACGCCCAGAACTCGCTCCGCAAACCTTCAACCGGTCTCACCCCATTCCAGTGTGTTCTCAGCTTTCAACCACCCCTGTTTCCATGGTCAGGAGAACACTCTGAACTCCCTGCAGTCAACGATTGGCTAAGGCGGAGCGAAAATACATGGAATGCTGCTCACGTACATCTACAACGAGCAGTTCGACGAACTAGGGAACGAGCTGATCGCCGGAGAAGGGCGGGACCTGAATATACACCTGGACAATGGGTTTGGCTCTCCACCAGAGACTTACGACTCCGATTGCCAAGCAAGAAACTACGTCCCAGGTACGTGGGTCCATTCAAAATACTCAGACAAATCACGCCAGTTTCATATCGTTTAGCTTTACCTGCCAATTATCGTATCTCACCCACCTTTCATGTCTCCCTGCTTAAGCCCGCCGGTGGTCCGAGAGGAGAGAGGGACCAGGATGAGGTCGCTGGCGAGAGTACCCCTCCCATCATTGTGGACGGCGAGGAGGCTTACCAGGTCAAGGAGATTCTGGATTCTCGACGTCGAGGACGAGTGTTGCAGTATCTGGTCGATTGGGAAGGATATGGCCCAGAGGAAAGATCCTGGGTCAACGCCCAAGACATCTTGGATCCCACAATCACCACTGAATTTCACCAAGTTCATCCAGACCGACCTGCACCTCGTGCTCGTGGATGACCTCGGCGCCGAAATGCCCATCGCGTCCGGAGCCGCTCGCAGGGGAGGGGCTCTGTCATGAATCAGACCTCTGTGGCTCTCTCCGATGGCCACCGGAGGGCACCCTCACCTGAGTACTGACATTCTCACACTACAATTCCCATGCACCCCGTACAGAGACTAATCACCTGCACAGGTGTTCCCCATTCACTGCTCTACTTAAGCAGCGTGCACACACACACTCATTGCGAAGTCTTGTTTTGCCCCGGCTGACATTCTGAGCGTTTCCCCTGTACTCTATAGTTTCCCTGTGTTTGATCTTGGACTGTTGATGACTCTTGATTCTCTGCCGCCTGCCCTGACTCCTGCCTGGTACCGTTTATGTCTCTACTCTGCCTCTGATATCCCTACTGCTGTTCTGTTACCTCTGCCTGTTTGACCCTGATAAAGATCATTAAAGTGAAGCTGCAAATGGATCCACACGCTTCTGACCCATCATTACAATTGCAAAGAAAAATATTGCACTACTTTTAATTTCATTGTTTGATGGCCAAACTAAATCCTTGTTTTGTTTTTTGTTTTTGGTTGTTTTTTTTGCTATAAAAACATCACAGTATACATCCACTGAAATACAAATGCATTTTTTTCTGCGAACATCTGGAAAGAGGTAAGCTTGTTTTAAGCTGCATTGAACCTTGATGGTATATCATGCAAAGTTATTTGGTGATAGTGGTGTTGGGGAAATTCAGCAACTGAGATAGATGAATAAACTTTCATAAGGTAAGCTGACTTGTGAATTATAAATCATAGCAGAAACTCATTAACTCATTTCACTAGATGTCCAGTTTTTTTTTTTTTTTGTTCAGTAATCATCATGTTTCCTTTAATAATAGAATGGTTAAAAATACCTAGGCCTATAATAAAATACCAGTATAAAATTATATAAAGAATAGCCTATTGTCTTTTTAAATCACTCCTAAACATTATTGTTTAGGCCATACCAGGTAATATTAGAATAGGTACCCCTTAGTTTCAAAATACTTACAGTATAAATGATTTGTAATTTTACAGGTTGTTACCCCTTTATTCCCCAAACGTTGCATATTATTCTCCTATACCTACACTATAATTACAAAAATGTTATGCAGCAACTTCAGTTTACTTACGCAGTTCTTTGCAAGTTGCATATCTGGTTGTTACCCCCTTATTACCCAAATGTAACATATTGTTCCCTTATACCTACACGTAAGTTCTTTATAGGTACTGTCACGAACTCAGCCTCTGTGGCTCCCTCCGATCGCCACCAGAGGGAACCATCACCTGAGTATTAACGCCACAAACTCCATTTCCCATATACCCCGTACCTGTGGCTGATTAGGGGCACAGGTGTCTCTCATCACCCTCACCTTTATAAGCTGTTCTCCCTATCACCTCATTGCGAAGTCTTGTCTTGCCATGCAAACATTTCCAAGCGTTTACCCTGTGTATGATTCCCGTGTATGACCTGGACTAGTTACTGGACTCTGATTCAACCTGCTTTGTTACTTGATTCTCCTGAGTGTTTTCCGCCAGTCCTGATCCTTAGCCTGAACTCTGACTTTGATTCTGCCCTGTCTACGTTGTGTTTGAAGCCCGTGATTGAACTTTGCCTGTTTGACTTGCATTCTGTATTAATAAAGCTGCACATGGATCCTAACGCCACTGACTTCTCGTTACAGAAGACTTCGCCAGACTTCGATCCAGCAGCATTCTACCACGTCACCACCGAGATCTCTGCCCAAGCGTCGGTACTGGCCACACACCAACAACAGCTCAACCGACTCACTTCAGTAACCGAAGAACTGGTAAAGACTTTACAAGCTCTTCGTCTCCAAGCATCCAACGCTCCTGTTCCACCTTCCAATCCACCTCAAGCACACGCCACCACCGCCAGCCCTCGTCTCGCCTTCCCAGAGAAATTTGACGGATCTCCGACCAAATGTAAGGGCTTTTTACTTCAGTGTTCTGTGTTTGTCAACCAACAGACCATGCTGTACCCTACCGACGAAAGCCGCATCACATTCGTGTGTTCGCTTCTCACGGGGAGAGTGCTGGATTGGGCCACCGCGGTGTGGAGTGAGGATAGACCAACCTTCCCTTCGTTCAGAGCGTTCATTCAACGATTCAAGGAGGTGTTCGAGCACCCAGCTGGAGGAAAGGAGGCGGGTGAGCAACTAATATCTCTCTGTCAAGGAACGGGTTCAGCGGTGGACTACGCTCTCTCTTTTCGCACCCTCGCAGCTCAGACGGGATGGCCAGACAATCCCCTCAAACTTCATTACCGTAAAGGCTTGAATCTGGAGCTGCACTCCGAACTCGCCTGTCGCGACGAGGGAAAGTCACTGGAACAATTCATCGAACTGTCTATCAAAATCGACAACCTACTCCGCTCTCGTCGCACCAACCATCTGCCCGCATTTTCCGTTGTACCCGCAGCAACTAACACTGACGTAGAACCCATGCAAATTGGCTTGACACGCATCAGCGAGGAGGAAAGAGAAAGACGCCTTCGACAGAGCTTATGCCTGTATTGCGGATTGCCTGGACATCTACGAGCATCCTGTCCTACTCGTCCATCTCGCAATCCTGTGGCGGTGAGTGAGATTTCGAGATCTACTACCAGTTTAGAGATTGCAGTCACCCTGGAGATCAATGGGAGAGTTATGGAGACCGTTGCATTGATCGACTCAGGAGCTGCAGGAAACTTCATGGATGTGTCATTCGCTAGAAATAATAATATCCCTCTTGTTCCCTGTGACTCTCACTTGGCAGTTGCAGCGCTAGATGGCCGACCCCTGGGCTCTGGTTGCATTCAATTCACCACTGAAGATCTCCAATTGAGGACCGGATCCCTCCACACTGAAATCATCTGTCTGTTAGTGTTCCAATCTCCACGAAATCCCATTATCCTGGGCCTTCCATGGTTGGAGCAACATAACCCCTCTATCTCGTGGACTAAGAAACAAATCATCCAATGGTCAGACTTTTGCCATCAAAATTGTCTCCGCAGCATGCCCATCAAGAGAGGGAGTGAGACTTCCTTGAAAGATCCTTTACCCAACGAATATCAAGATTTAGCCGAGGCCTTCAGCAAATAGAAAGCATCGCACTTACCTCCTCATCGAGCCAGTGACTGTGCCATAGATCTCCTCCCCGGAGCACAACCTCCCAAGGGCAGAGTTTTCCCGCTGTCACAACCCGAAGCAGAAGCTATGAGGTCATACATCGAGGAGGAGCTCGCCAAAGGTTTCATCCGTCCCTCTACGTCACCCGCATCAGCGGGGTTCTTCTTTGTCAAAAAGAAAGATGGAGGTCTTCGTCCCTGTATCGACTACCGGTCTCTCAACGACATCACCAGGAAGTTCCGTTACCCTTTACCACTCGTCCCCGCAGCCCTTGAACAACTCAGACGAGCTAGATATTTCACCAAACTGGATCTTCGTTGTGCCTACAACCTCATTCGCATTCGTGAAGGGGACGAGTGGAAGACGGCATTCTCCACCACTACGGGGCACTATGAGTATCTTGTTATGCCGTTCGGGCTGTCCAATAGTCCTTCTGTGTTTCAGGCATTTATTAACGATGTTTTCAGAGACATGCTGAACCAATGGGTAACTGTCTACATCGACAACATCTTAATTTACTTGGAAACCTATGAGGAACATGTCAGAGCAGTCCTGAAACGTCTCATGCAACACCAACTGTACGCCAAGGCAGAGAAATGCGAGTTCCATCAAGAAACCATCTCCTTCCTCGGATATGTGATCAGTTCCGGAGGAGTCGCCATGGACGATCAGAAAGTGCAAGCAGTAGTCAACTGGCCCCAGCCTACCACTCTCAAAGAACTACAACGCTTCTTAGGATTTGCTAACTTTTATTGACGGTTCATCCGTAACTTCAGTATGATCGCGGCCCCCATGACATCCATGATCAAAAAGGGAATCCAACGTCTCACCTGGTCTTCGGCAGCTATAGCAGCATTCCGGTCACTGAAGGAGAGGTTCACGACCGCTCCTATCCTGCATCATCCCGACCCCGGATATCGTATTCATCGTGGAAGTGGACGCTTCCAGTATGGGCATCGTGGCAGTGCTCTCACAACGCCAGGGTGATCCTCCCAAACTATACCCATGTGCGTTCTTCTCCCGCAAACTGAACCCGACAGAGCAGAATTATGACATGGGCAACCGCGAACTCCTCGCTATGAAGGCAGCATTCGAGGAGTGGCGTCACTGGCTGGAAGGGGCAAAACACTCATTCACTGTTCTCACTGACCACCGTAACCTAGAGTATCTGAAATCAGCCAAAAGACTCAATCACCGACAAGCAAGATGGTCTCTCTTCTTCACCAGATTCAACTTCAAAATTACTTACTGTCCCGGGTTCCCAAAATACTAAGGCTGATGCTCTTTCTCGGCTCCATGAATCTGACTCCAAATCCCCAGATCAAGAACCCATTATTCCATCCACCATCATCCTCGCGCCCGTGCAGTGGGACATAAT